>NW_028321881.1:20605000-21205000 GCF_036245765.1 Copidosoma floridanum
TCATTACTTTTATCACTATCATAATTAGTAACATTATCATTAACATCGACAGTAGGATCATAACCGTTAATGTCATTCTAATTGTCATTTTTATTTTATTTATTATTATTATAATTATTGTTGTCATAATTCTAAATATCATTGTTATTTTCATTATTTATTATCATTATCATAATTATCACTATTATTATCATTATCATCATTTGTATTATTATCATTATTTTTTTTTTTCTCATAACTGTCGTCATTATTAATATTATTATTATTATTATCATTATCATCATCATCATCATCATCATCATCATCATCGTCATCAACACCATTATAATTATGATTATTTTCATCATTCTTATTATTGTCATCATTATTATTATTATTATAAGCATTATCATTAGCATCGTCAGTAGAATTATCGCTGTTTATGTCATTCTTATATCCATAGTTATCGCTGTTATTTTAATTATTTTTATCATTATCATGATTATTATTGTCATTATTATTGTTATTATTATCATTATTTTGATTTTTTATTATAATTGTCATTATCATTACTATTATTATCATTATCATCATTATTATTATTATTATTATCATCATGATCTTTTTTTTCCTATTATTATCATCATTATCAATATCATTATCATTATCATAATTATTATTTTTACTTTCATTATTATTTATATAATTATTATTAAGATAATAATTATTATTATTATCGTGATTATCATTGTTAACATCATTAGAAAAAATATCTATATTATCATCGTCATCATAATAATTATCATCATTGTCATTTTCATTACGATTATCTTTATAATTACTATTTTTATCAATATCATTATTATTATTATCATTATTGTCATTATCATCATCACTGTCATTATTTTTAATATCATCATCATCATTATAAACATCATCATTATTATTTTAATTATTATTATTCTCATCATCAGCATCATAATTATCATTAAAATAATCAATATTATTGATATTTTTATTAATTTTATTCTTATTAATGATATTATCTGTTCGATTCTTATTATTATTATGCTTATTATCATATTCTTTATTATCATTATTATTATTGTCATTATCATTATTATTTAAACTATTATTATTATTATTATTATTATTATTATTACTATTATTATAATCATTATCATCATTATTTTTATTATTCTTTTTATAATTAATAATATTTTCTTTTTTATCTTTATAATTATGTTTCTTTTTATTATCATCATTATCATTATCATCATCAGCGTTATCATTATTATCATCATCATTATCATAATCATCATCATTATCATTATCATCATCATTATTATCATCATCATCATCATCATTATTGTCATTATTATTATCATTATCATTTTTATCATTATTTTAATATTGTTATCACCATAACCGTCATCATTACAATTATTTTTAGCATTATTATTGTCATTATCTTCGTCAACATGATCATAAATATTAATATTACTCTTATTATCACTATTATTATTATCATTATGATCATTATTTTTATTATTATCCTGACCATTGTCATCATAATTATTATTATTATCATTATCATAATTATAACATCATTATCACCATCAGCGTCATCGTTACTTTCATCACCATCATTATTATGAGCATTATCATTAGCATTGTCTGCAGGATTACCGATGTTAATGTTATTCTTACAACCTTAGTCATTATTGCCATTTTTATTATTTTTAATAAAATCATAATTATTACTGTCATTTTTATAATTATTATTATTTTTCTCATTGATTCTCATTATTTTTATTTTTATCACTTTTTCCATCATTATTATCATTATTAATATTATTATTATCTTTTTTTGTCTATTATTATCATTATCATTATTATCATCATTATTATCATTATCATCATAATCATCAATAAAATCTATATCATTATTCTGTTTATTATTCTTATTATTAATTGTTATATAAACTTTTTTATTTTTAATATGCTCATCCTTATTATCATTTTAATTATCATCATTATCGTCATTATCATCCTTATTATTATCATCATCAATATTATCATAATCATCATCATCATCATCATCATCACCAATACCATTATTATCATCGTTATTATTATAATCAATGTCATCATTCTTTTTCTTATCATCCTTATTACTATTATTAATAGAAGCCTTTTGATCATCATTATCATAATTATCATTATTATTATTATTATTATCATTATTATTATCACCATTATTTATATAATGAATATTATTATTGTTATTATTATGATTATCATCATTGACATCATTAAAAAAAATATCTATATCATTATCGTCATCATGATCATTTTTGTCATCGTCATCTTCATTATAATTATCGTCATAAAATCTATTTTTATCATTATCATTATTATTATTATTATTATCATCATTATTATCATTATAATCATCATCATTGTTATGATCATCTACATCGTTGTTATTTGTATTATTATAATCGTTCTTATTATTATCATCGTTATTATTATTATCGTCATCGTCATCATCACTATCAATTTTATTACAATAATCATCATTATCATCATCATCATCATCAGTATCTGTTATATAATCAATATTATTATTATTTTTATTATTCTAATTATTAGCAATCATATTATCTTTTCTATTCTTGTTGTAATTATGCTAATTATTACATTTATTATTAATATTATTATCATTATCATCATTATCATCATTATTATTACCATTATCATCAACTTCATGACTTTAATTATCATTATTATCAACATCATCGTAATCATTATCATTATTATTATAATTATTATACACATCATCATAATACTTAGTATTATTATTTTCATCATTATTTTCATCATTATTATTATCATCACTATTATCATCATTATTATTATTATTATCATCATCATCAATATTATTAACATCATAAGTATCATTATTATTATAAATAATATCATTATTATTTCAATTATTTAAATAATTATTATCATAAATATTATCTTTTTTCCCTTATTGTTATTATTCTTACTATTATTATCATTATCATTATCATTATTATTGTCATTATCATCATTATTAATATCATCATCATAATCGTCCTCATCATTGTCCTTATTATCATCATTATCATCTTTATCATTATTATAACATTATCGTTACCATCAGCGTCATCATTACTTTTATCACTATCATTATTAGTAACATTATCATTAACATTGACAGTAGGATTATAACCGTTAATGTCATTCTTATTGTCATTTTTATTTAATTTATCATTATTATAATTATTGTTGTCATGATTCTAATTATAATTGTTATTTTCATTATTTATCATCATTATTATAATTATCACTATTATTATCATTATCATTATTTGTATTATTATCATTATTTTTTTTCTCATAACTGTCGTCATTATTAAAATTATTATTATTATTATCATTATCATCATCATCATCATCATCATCATCATCGTCATCAACACCATTATAATTATGATTATTTTCATCATTCTTATTATTGTCATCATTATTATTATTATTATAAGCATTATTATTAGCATCGTCAGTAGAATTATCGTTGTTTATGTCATTCTTATATCCATAGTTATCGCTGTTATTTTAATTATTTTTATCATTATCATAATTATTATTGTCATTATTATTATTATTATTATCATTATTTTGATTTTTTATTATAATCGTCATTATCATCACTATTATTATCATTATCATCATTATCATTATTATTATTATCATCATGATCTTTTTTTCTATTATTATTATCATTATTAATATCATCATCAGTATCATAATTATTATTTTTACTTTTATTATTATTTATATAATTATTATTAAGATGATAATTGTTATTATTATCATGATTATCATCGTTGACATCATTAGAAAAAATATCTATATTATCATCGTCATCATAATAATTATCATCATTGTCATTTTCATTACGATTATCGTTACAATTAC
Organism: Copidosoma floridanum; assembly: GCF_036245765.1. Taxonomy (NCBI): domain Eukaryota; kingdom Metazoa; phylum Arthropoda; class Insecta; order Hymenoptera; family Encyrtidae; genus Copidosoma; species Copidosoma floridanum. Next base: position 20,608,991 of record NW_028321881.1, read on the forward strand.
TATCAATATCATTATTATCATCCGTATTATCATATTTATTATTATTATCATCATTATCATCATCATCATCATTATCATTATCATCATCATCATCATTATAAACATTACCTTTATTATCATCGTTATTATTTAAATCAATATCATCATTATTATTATTATCCTTGTTATTATTTTTAATATGAGCCTTTCAATTAGCATTAATATTATTATTCTTAACATCAAAATCATCATTATCACCATTTTTATTATCATCATTATTAACCTCATTATTATCATCATCATCCTCATTATTATTATTATCGTCATCAATATAATTATTTTAATCATCACTATTATTATTATTTTTATTACCATTATCATTGATTTTATTATGATTATTATCATTATTATCTTTTTTAATATTCTTTTTATTATCATATATATTATCTTTTATGTTTTAATTATAATTATCTCTACTATTATTATTATTAATATCTTTATTATTACAATCTTTACTATTATCAATATCCTCATCATTATCATCGTCATCATTATCATTATGATCATCATTATTATCATTATCGTCATCATCATCATGACTATCATTATTATTATCATTATCGTCATTATCATTATTACCATCATAATCATTATTATTATCATCATTATCATAATTATTATATTGTCATCACTATGAATGTTATCATCAGTATAATTATTAGCACTATTATCATTATTATTATCAGTATCATTTTTATCATCATAATAATCGATATCATAATTATTATTTTTATTATTTTTATTTTTATTATTAATATTATCATTTTCATCTTATTATTATTATCCTTATTATTATTATCATTACCATTATTATTATCATCGTCGTCATTATTAAAATTATTATCATTATCATCATCATCCTCATCATTGTCATCATTCATATTATTATCATCGTTATCATTATTTAAACATCATTACAACCAACAGCGTCATCATTATTATTACGATGAGCATTATCATTAGCATCGTCAGTAGGATTATCGCCGTTAATGTTATTCTTATAACCATACTCATAATTGTAATTTCTATTATTTTTATCATTAATATAATAATTAATGTCATCTTTATAATTATTATTATTATTTTCACTTTTTATCATCATTATCATTATTATCTTTAGAATAATCATTATCATCATTATAATTCAAATTATTAACTTTTTATTCCTATTATCATTATCATCAATATCATCATCATCATCATTATTATTATTTTGATTATCATTATTATTTATATTATTACTATAATCATGATGATTAATATTATTATTATAATTACCATCGTTGACAGCATTAAAAAAAATATCTATATCATCATCGTCAACATTATAATCATTATCATTGTTATTTTTATTATGATTATCGACATATTTTTATTTTTATCATAATCATTATTATTATTATCATCATTATTAACATCACTATTATCATTATGATTATTATCATTATTATTAATATTATCAATATCATTACTATTTTTATTATTCTTATTGTTATAAATAATATTATCTTTTTAATTTTTGTTATTATTATCCTTATTATCATATTCATTATCATTACTATCATTATCGTCATAATTACTATCATTTAAATAATAATATTTATTATTATTATATCATTATCATCATCATTATTATTATTAACATCATTATGATTATCATCATTATAATTAATATCATCATTATTTTTATTATTCTTATTTTGACGAATAATATAATCTTTTTCATCTTCATAATTATTATACTTATTATTATTATCAATAAATCATCATCATTATCAGCGTCATCATTATCATCATTATTATCATCATCACCATCATCATCGTCATCACTGTCATTATTATCATTATTATCATAATTGTTTTAGTATCATCACTGTAAGCGTCATTATTACTATTATTATTAGCATCATTATCATTATTATCATCATAAACATGATTATAAATATTACTATTATTTTTATCATCACTATTACTATAATCATTATGATCATTATTATTGATTTCATAATTATAATGATCATTAATGTTATTTTCAAATTTTTTATTGTTATCGTTTATATTTTTTTTATCAGTATTATTACTATCCTTGTCATCATATTTATCATTATTATCATCATTATTATCATAATCATTATCATCATCTTCCACATTATTATCATCATCATCATTCACATCATTATTAGTACTAACATCATTTTTATCACCATTATGACTTATATACTAATTGTTATTCATTTTATTTTTAATATGATTTTTTACATTATCTTCTCCATCTTTATTATTATTTTCCGTATTATCATTACTTAAAGTATTATCATTAATATCGTCATCTTCATCATTGTTATTATTATTATAATAATCCTTATTATTATTATTATTGTTATTATTATTGTTATTATTATTATAATTATTATTATTATTATTATTATTATTATTATGATTTTTATTATCGACATAATCAAAAAAATATCTATATCATTATCGTCATCACCATAGTAATAATCATTGTCATCTTTATTTTAATTATCGTCATAATTCCTATTATCATTATTAGCATTATTTTTATCATTATTATCATCATTATCATCATGATGATAATCATCATTGTTATGATCATCTACATCGTTTTTATTTATATTATTATTATCGTTGTCATTATCATCATTATTATTATCAGTATCATCATTATCATTATTATTATTATCAATATCATCATTATCATCATTGTCATTAATATCGTCATTATTAGCATTATCATCATTATCATGAATATTATTATTTCTTAAATTATTATTATCATAATTATTATAATTATGATCATCAATATTATTATCATTATCATTAACATCATTTTTATTATTGTTATTATTAATAATATCATTATCATAATTATTATCGTCATTATTATCATCATGATCATCATTATTATTATCATCGTCATCAATATCATTATTTTCATTATCACTATTATCATTACCATTATGAGTATTATTATTGTTTCTATTCTTATCATAATCATTATTGTTATTTTCAATGTTCTCATTATTATCGTTACTATTCTCTTCTTCATCATTATTATTATTATTCCGATCATCATATTTACCATCATTATTTTTTTATTATTATCATCTTTATCATTATTATTATTTTTACCTTAATTATTATCATTATTATCATTATTGACATAATTATCATTATTTTTCTTATTTTTATCATCATAAACAATAATATCATAATTATTGTTTTATTATTTATATTATTATCAGTAATATTATTTTCACCATCTCCATCATAATTTTCCGTATTATCATTACCATGATCATCATCATCATTAGTAACATCATCATTATTATCATAATCATCATCATTATAAGCATCATCATTATTATTATTATCATCATCATCATTTTTATCAATGTCATCATCATTATCATCATTACCATTATTATTTTCGTTATTATTATAATTGATATCATTATAATTATTTTTTATTATCTTTACTATTATCAATAATATTATCCTTCCGATCATTATTATTTTAATTATTATCCTTAACATTATCTTTATCATTATCATTATTATCATCATCATTATCAACATTATCATTAGCCTTATAACTATAATTATCAGTATTCTCGACATCATCGTCATCATCATCATTATTATAATTATTATTATACACATTATCATTCTAATTATTATTATTATTTGTATTATCATTATTATCATTATCATTATCATCATCATCATTAGCATCCTCATCATTGTCATCATTATCATCATTATTATTACCATTATTATTTGCATCATCAGTAAAATTATTGCCGATAATGTCATTCTTATAACCATAGTCATCCTTGACATTTTTATTATTTTTATCTACATCATAATTATTACTGTCATTATTATAATTATTATTATTATTTTCACTTTTTATCATTATTATTATTATTATCTTTAGTATCATCATCATCATTATTATTATTATTAAAAATCATTATTTTTCTTTTTCATATTATTATTATCATTAATATTATCATCATCATCATTATTATTATTTTTATCATTATTATTATTTTTATTATCATTATAATTATCGTCATCATCATTATCATCATTATTATTATTATTATCGTTATCATTATAATAAATATCATCATCATTATTTTTATAATCCTTATTATTATCATTAATATTGTTCTTCCGATCATTATTATTATTATTATTCTTAACATCATCGTCATCATTATCATTATCATCATTATCATAATAATTATCATCAATACAATCAATATCATAACGATTATTATTATTCTTATTTTGATCAATAATATTATTTATTCCTTCTTTATTATTATTATCCTTATTATCATATTTATAATTATCATCATTAACATCATCATGAACATCATCATCATTATCATCATTATTATCATCATCATTATCATCATTATTATCATCATTATTTTTATCATTATCGTTATAATTATTATTATCCTTATTATTGTCATAATTGATATTCTATCTATTATTATCATTACTTTTTATAATTCTTAACATATCATCGTTATTATCATTAATATTATCATTATCACTGATATTATTAACTTTATGACTATAATTTTTATCATTATCAACATCATCGTCATCATCATTATTATTATTATTATAATTATACACGTTATCATTATAATTATTATTATTATTATCATTCTTTTTATCATCATTATCATCATTATCATCATCATTATCATCATCATGATCATCATCATCATCATCATCATCATTATCATCATCATCATCATCATCATCGTCATCATCATCACAACTATTATGATCATCATCATCATCTACATTATTGTTATCATTATCATCATTATTATCATTATCATAATTATATCATTATCATTAACATCAGCGTCATGATACCTTTTATCATTTTTATTATTATTAGCATTATTATTAGCATCATCAGTAGGATTATCGCCGTTAATGTCATTCTTATAACCATAGTCATCATTGTCATTTTTATTATTTTTATCATCATTATAATTATTATTGTCATCATTACAATTATTATTATTTTTTCCATTGTTTATCATTATTATCATTATTATCACTATTATTATCATTATCATTATTATTATTTTTATTATCATTATCTTTTTTTTCTATTATTATCATCATCAATATCATTATTATTATTTTGATTGTTATTTTTATAATCATTATTATTTATATCATTATTATTATTATTATTATGATAAATAATATTATTATTAAAATAATTATCATTGTTGACATCATTAGAAAAAATATCCATATCATTATCGTCATTATAATAATTAAAATCATGGACATTTTTATTATAATTTTCGTCATAATTTTGTCTTTCTTTTATTAATATCATTATCATTATCATAATCATTATTATTGTTATGATCATTTACATCTTTTTAAATTGTATTATTATGATTTTTGTTATTATTATCATTATTATCATCATTATCGTCATCATCATCATCACTATCGTTATTATCATCATTATCATCATCATCATTATTAACATGATCATTATCATTATAATTATAATTATTCTCAACATCAGCTTCATCATTATCAATTATATAATAAATATCATGACTGTTTTTATCATTCTTATTATTATTAATTATATTATCTTTTTGATTTTCACTATTATAAATCCTCATTATCATATTCAATATCACTATCATTATCATCGTCATTATTATTATCTATTAAATCATTATTGTTATTATTATCTTCATTATTATCATCATCATTACTATCATTATAATAAATATCATATTTATTCTTATTATTCTTATTATTATAATTATTATCATTTTTTTTATTTTTATAATTATTATCCTTATTATTTTTACCATTCTCATTATCATTATCATCGTTATCATGATCATCATCATCATCATCATTTCTATTATTATTATTGTTATTATTATAATTAATATCATCATTATTATTATTATCATTCTTATTATTGTCAAAAATAATATTGTTTTAATCATTATTATTATAATTATTATTTTTAACATTATCACTATCGTTAACATCATTATTATCATCATTATCACTATCATTATCAACTCCATGACAATAATATTCATCATTATTAACATTATCGTCATCATAATTCTCATTTTTATTATCATCATACACGTTATCATTATAATTATTTTTAATATTATTATTATTTTTATTATTATTATTATCATTATCATCATCATCATCATTATCATCATCATCATCATCATCATCGTCATCAACACCATTATAATTATGATCATTTTCATCATTCTTATTATTGTCATCATTATTATCATTATTATAAGCATCATCATTAGCATCGTCAGTAGAATTATCGCTGTTTATGTCATTCTTATATCCATAGTTATCGCTGTTATTTTAATTATTTTTATCATTATCATAATTATTATTGTCATTATTATTATTATTATTATCATTATTTGGTTTTTTTATTATAATGGTCATTATCATTATTATCATTATCATTATTATTATTATCATCATGATCTTTTTTTTCCTATTGTTATCACTATTATTAATATCATCACCATTATCATGATTATTATTTTTACTTTTATTATTATTTATATAATTATTATTAAGATGATAATTATTATTATTATTATGATTATCATCGTTGACATCATTAGAAAAAATATCTATATCATCATCGTCATCATAATAATTATTATCATTGTCATTTTCATTACGATTATCGTTATAAATTCTATTTTTATCAATATCATTATTATCATTATATTTATCCATATTATTATTATCGTTATAAATATTATTATCATCATAATCATCATTATTGTTATGTTCATCTACATCGTTTTTAATTGTATTATTATCATCGTTGTCATTATTATCATTATTATTATCATTATCGTTATCATCCTCATCACTGTCATTATTTTTAATATCATCATCATCATTATAAACATCATCATTAGTATTTTAATTATTATCATTCTCATTATCAGCATTATAATCATCATTCAAATAATCAATATTATTGATATTTTTATTATTTTTATTTTTATTAATAATATCATCTGTTTGATTTTTATTATTATTCTCCTCATTATCATATTCATTATTATCATTATTATTATTGTCATTATCATTATCATTCAAATAATTTTTATTTTTATTATTATAATTATTTTTATTAAAATCTTTATCATCATTATTTTTATTATTTTTTTTATCATTAATAATATTTTCTTTTTTATCTTTATAATTATTATTCTTTTTATCTTTATCATTATTATCATTATCATCAGCGTTATCATTATCATCATCATCATCATCATCATCATCATCATCATCATCATCATTATTGTCATTATTATTATCATTATCATTTTCATCATAATTTTAATATTGTTGTCACCATCACCGTCATCATTACAATTATTTTTAGCATTATGATTGTCATTATCTTCGTCAACATGATCATAAATATTAATATTACTCTTATTATCACTATTATCATTATCATTATGATCATTATTATTATCATTATTCTCAGCATTGTCATCATTATCATAATTATAACATCATCATCTCCATCAGCGTCATCGTGACGTTTATCACCATCATCATTATGAGCATTATCATTAGCATTGTCAGCAGGATTACCGCTGTTAATGTCATTCTTACAACCTTAGTCATCATTGTCATTTTTATTATTTTTATCATAATCATAATTATTATTGTCATTTTTATAATTATTATTATTTTTCTCATTAATTCTCATCATTATTATTTTTATCACTATTATCATCATTATCATCATTATTGTTATCATCATTATCTTTTTTTTTCTATTATTATCATCATCATTAAAATCATTATCATTATGACTGTTATTATCTAATTTTATCATTAATATTATTATCATTGTTTTTATTATTATAATTATTATTATTATTACTATTATTATTATTATTATTATAATTAAAATTATTATTATTATTATTATTATTATTATTATGATTATTATTATTGACATCATTAAAAAAAATATCCTTGTCATTATCGTTATTATAAAAATAATTATCATTGTCATCTTCATTATGATTATCGTCATAATTTCTATTATTATCATTAGCATTATTTTTATTATCATTATTATCATTCTTGTTTCAATTATTATCATCATTGTTATGATCATCTACATCGTTTTCATTCTTATTATTTTTATCGTTGTCATTATCAGCATAATTATTATACTTGTCATCATCATTTTTATTGTCATTTATATCCTCATTATCAGCATTATCATCGTTATTATAGATATTATCATTATTAAAATTATTATTAACATAATTATCATAATCATGATTATCAATATTATTATCATTTTTAGCATTATCACAATCATTATTGTTATTATCATCAATTTTATCATCATCATCATCATCATCATCATCATTGTCAGTATTATTATTATCGTTATCATTTAAATCATCATCATTATTATTATTATAATAATTATTATCATTATTATTATTATAACCATCAACATCATTATTATTATTATAGTCAATATTATCATTATTCTTATTATTCTTGTTATTTTAATTAATATAATCTTTTTATCTTTATTTTGACTATCCTTATTATTATTATAATTATCATCATCATTATCATCGTCATCATCATTATCATCATTATTATCGTTATAACAATTATAACATTATCATTACCATCAGCGTCATCATAACTGTCATTAATAGCATTATCATCATCATTATCAACATCATCCTGATAATGAATATTATTATTATTATTATTATTACTATGATCATAATTATTATAATTATAATCATTGATTTTATCAGTATTGTAATCGTTATTGTTATTTTGAATATTCTTATTATTAACGTTGATAGTACCTTCTTTATCATTATTATTATGATCCTCATTATCATATTTATCATTATCATCATCATCATCATTATTAGCTGTATCATCATCAACATCATCGTCATCATCATTACTTTTATTATTATTATCATTATACATATTATTATTATAATTATTATTATTATTATCATTATTATTTTTATTATCATTTTTATCATTATCATTATCATCATTATTATTATCTTCATCATCATTAACATCATCGTCATCATCATTATTTTTATTATTATTATTATCATACATATAATCGTTATAATTATTATTATTATTATCCTTATTATTTTTATCATCATCATCATCATCATCCTCATTATCCGCATTATCATCATTATCATCAACATCATTATTATTATCATCATCATCATCAACATTATTATCACCATCATCATCATCATCATCATCATCATCATCATCATCATCATTATCATCATTATCATCATTATCATCATCATTATCATTATTATTATCATAATAATTAATATCATTATTATTTCTATTATTCCTTTTTTTATCATTAATATAATCTTTTTTATTCTTATTATTATTATCCTCAATATTCTCATCATTATTATTATCTTCAACATCGCCATCATTATTATCATTATTATTATCATCATCAGCATTATTCTTATCATTGTCTTCATTATCATTATTATTATCATTATTTTGATTATAACATCATTACCATCAGCGTCATCATTACTTTCATAACTTTTATTATTATTAGCATTTTCATTAACATCGGCAGTAGAATTATCACCGTTAATGTCATTTTTATAACCATTGTCATGATAATCACGTTTTATTATTTTTATTATCATTATAATTATTATTGTTATTATTATGATTATTATCATTATTCTTATTATTTATCATCATTCTCATTATTATCACTATTATTATCATTATCATTATTATTATTATCATCATTATCTTTTTTCTCTTTTTTTATCATCATCAATATGATTATTACCATTATTATTATTATTATTATTATTATTATTATTATTATTATTATTATTATAATTATCATTATCGTCATCATTAGAAAAAATATCTTTTACATTATCGTCATCACGATAATTATTATCATTGTTATCATCATTATGATAATCGTTTTTTTTTTAATATCATTATTATTATTATTATCATCATCATTTTCATTATTATTATCATCATGATCATCATCAATGTTATGATCTTCTACATCTTTTTTATTTGTACTATTATCATCGCTGTCATTATCATCATCGTAATTTTAATTTTCAACATCGTCATAATCATTATAGTTATTATTTTCATTATTATTAATACCATTATCATTATTTTCATTATTATTATTATTGTTGTCGTTATTAGGATAACTATGATTATTATTATTGTTATTATTATTAATATCAATATTATCATCTATATTATTATTATTATTAATATTATTGTTATTATCATTATCATCATCATTATTATCATCCTCATTATTTTCATTATTATTAATATTTACATTGTTATCATTGTCTTTATTATGATTACTATCATTATAATCACCTTAAATGAAAAAGTAGACTCTCTATTTACTGTCAATCTTCTTTTTTTTTGTTGAACACGTGTTACATCTGTTTTGGTATCACAGTACCTTCGTCAGACAGATGTACATTAAGACTCAACAATATACAGCGTTCTTTGAAGAACATACACGCCGTGGTCGACAATCAGATAACAGGGGCTTTACACATACATACATTTATTTGAGATGAATAACTATCAGAAAATAGCTATTAGTGTTAGTAACAAGTTGAATGATAATAGTATTATTGTAACTTGAGCGATCAGAGGAAATACAGGTATAGCTATTGATAAGCATCACTATGTCTTGAAAACCTTTTAATTTATAAATTCTGGTTATATTTAAGAACAGAACAAAAATCCTACTTACAAATTTTAACAAGACGTTATAAGTATACATAAAAACCTAACCATTCTAATAAATCTTCCGTACTATGCGATTGTCCAGATGAATTCCTAGCCACTAAAATTTTACTCTTCAATTAAACTACATAAAAACAATATGACTATTAGACCAGTTGTCTGATTTAATAGTTCCCCATCGTATGAAGTATCCAAAAAGTTAATTCAATTAATTACATTTAATACTAAATGTACATGCACCTACAGCATACAAAATTCCCTACATCTTATAGATAATTTAAAAAATCAACAACTACCCGAAAATTCGACTCTGATTTCATTTAATGTAAGAAATCTCTTTTTAAGCGTACCAGTATCAGAAGTAAGAAGCATTATTAAAAATTTACTTTGTAGATCCACAACTAGTCAATTATTTTTAGAAGAAATCTTACACATTCTTGACTTCTGCTTAAAACAAAACTATTTTAAATTCCAAAACCGATTATTTTTAGCTAGAGATGGACTTACAATGGGTGATCCCATAAGTCCACTCTTAGCAAAGATTTTCATGAATGACTTAGAAAATAAAATTATGGAACATGGTCTTAGTAAAAATTTGCTCTTTGGGTATCGGTACGTGGATGACGTGATTTGTTGTTGGACTGGTACAAAAAGGTAACTAAATTTATTTTTCAAACATATTAATACATTACATAAAAATATTGAATCAACTATGGAACAAGAAAACAACAATAGAATTAATTTTTTGGATTCAACAATACATAGAATTCATGATTAACTAGAGTATAATGATTTTCATAATCCTACCCACACAGATTCCACAATACATAAAAATTCTATTCATCCGTACTCGCATAAAATGTCTGCATTCAATAGTTATATTCACAGACTCCTTTTCATAGCTTCAAACTCTGAGAACTATACTAAAGAATTACAAATAATTAAACAAATAGCTCACAATAATGGCTATGATTCCAACATTATCGACAAGTTACTTAAAAATATACAGGATAAGAAAGCTATAAGCAAAGTTTTCCCTCAATCCGCAAGAGAAACTGCAACGTATCATGTAATTACTTACGTAGGCAATTTGTCAGAAAAGATTTAACAGCACTTGAAGAAGTTCAACATAAACATAGCTTTTAAATTAAACAAAACTTTACAAACTTTTATCAAAAATAATAAAGATTAGACCGAAAAAGAAAACAAATCAGGCATTAACGAACTTAATTGTGGTTCTTGTGATTAGAAATATAGAGGACAAACAGGTAGAGCTTTCAAGTTAGACTCAAGGAACACGAAAATGCCTACGAAAAACAACTAAATACTTCTAGTTATGCCAATCACATTCTTAAATAAAATCATATTTACAATAACAATTTTAAGATTTTACACATGTAACAAAGGATTAAAATTAGATGCATTAGAAGCACTAGAACTTTATAAATTGAAAGACTTTAATATCTTATTGAATAACATGTTAAATTTGAATAATTTGCCTCTACTTAATTTAGCTCTAAAATGACCAGTATTATTGACTATATACGAAATATATGCATTTGTGCGTGTACGTATGAATTTGTAAATTTATGTATGTGTATAGCCCCTGTTACCTGATTGTCGACCACGACGGAGCGTGTATGTTCTTGAGAGAACGCTGTATATTGTTAAGTCTTGACGTATATCTGTCTGACAAAGATACTGTGATACCGAAACAGCTGTAACACGTTTTGAACAAATAAAGTGAAGATCAACAGTACATAATAAGTCAACTTTTTCATTTAATCTGATATGGATCTTCATCAAGTGACGACCGATAATATAGAATATTGAAATAACCACTATCATCAACTCCGTTAGTATTATTATTATTATCATAATAATCACTACAATTATTATCGTCGTCAACGTCATCATCATCATTATTATTATTATCATTATTATCATTATCAGGATAACCATTATTTCTATCTTCATCATCATCGTCATCATAATCGTTGTACTTATTATCATTAATAATAATATAATCGGCATACTTTTCATCAATTTTACTATGAGCATCATCATAACTATTATTGTAATTAACCTTATCATCACAATTATCATCGTTAACATACATATTATCATTATTATTATCACTGTTATTATCATCATCATAATCATTATTAATTATCATCATCGATTTTACCATTATTAGCATTGCCATTATCGTTATTATTGATATTATCGCAATTATCATTTTTATAATCACAGACATCATTATCATCATAATTATTATAACCATCATTATCATTTTTTTTATTATTATCATTATTATTATCATCGAAATAATTATTATTTTCATCATCATTATTATAACTCTTATTATTATTATTATTATTATTATTATTATCATAATTATTATTATGATTACCGACATCAACTTTAGTATTAAAAATATCATTATCACTATCGTCATTATTATAATAATTATCATTATCACCTTCATCATTATCATTGTAGTAATCCTCATAATCATTATTATTATCATCATTATCATTATCATCATTATAATCATCGTCGTCATCAACGTTGACATCATTATTATTGGTATTATCACTATTATCATTATCATAACTATTATATTTATTGTGATTACCATCGTCATTATATTCGTCCTAATAATCATCATTAATATGAATATTATCAGCATAGTTTTTATCAATATCGCTATAAGCATTGTCAATAGTATTATTGTTACCAGGCTTATTATCATTATTATCAACGTTAACATCGATATTGTTATCTATATTCTAACTGTTATTTTCATCATCATGATCATTATTATCATTATCATTATCACCATCATCATCATCATCTTTACTATCATTCACATCATTATCATTTTTATCATCAACATTATCATTGTCATCAACATTATCGTTATCATCAACATTATCATCATTATCATCATCATCATCATCACCATTTTTATTGCCCTTATCATTATAATCATCACCATTATCATTATCTTTATTATTATCGTCATTATTATTGTCACAATTATCATTGTTACCTTGGTTATTACTAGTATTATTTTATCATTATTATTGTTAGAATCATTATAAATATTATTATTACTGCACTTGTAATCATAATTATTATTGTTATTATCATCATCATAATTATCATTATCAAAAGCTTATAAAATTTGTTAGATTTGTTATTATTAACATTGTTATTATCATCATGATTTTCATCGTTATTATTATAAGCATCATTATTATCACTTTATTATTGTTACCATCTTTATCAATATGATTATTGTTGTATTTATGAACTCCGTCACTATTTATATCATTATTATTATCGTCATTATCAATATCATTATCATTATAATTATCATTATTATTATCACTATTGTTAGCAACATTATGATCATTTTCATTAAGATCATCATAATTTATTTTATTATGATCATTATCATAATTGTGATCATTATTATTATTCTTCATCATAATCATCGTCATAATTATCATCAATAATTTTGTTATCATCAACATAATTCTTTTCATAATTCTTTCAAGCATCATTGTCATTATCACTACTACAAACCTCATCATTATCATTATCAGTTTCAACATCATCCTCATCATTATTATAATTACTGTCATTATTATTATTATAATCATTATTATCGGCATAATTATAATTATTATAATTATTTTTAACATCAGTACTATTATTATTATCATCATCATTATCATCATCGCCATCATCATCATCTTTACTATTATTTACATCATTATCATTTTCATAATCAACCTCATCATTGCTATCTACATTATCATTATCATCAAGATTATCATCATTATCATTATCATTATTACCATTATTATTATCATCATCAATATAAACATCGTTATCATCACGATTATTATATTCCTTATTATCATGATTATTTTTATTATCATTATCTTTTTAACTATCGTCGTCATTATTTTCGTAATCATTAATACTTCCTTTGTTATTACTGGTATAATTTTATTATTATTATTGTCAGCATCATTATAAACATTATTGTTACTGCACTTGTCATCATTTATATTATTGTTATCATCATCATAATTATTATTATTAATATCATTGGCGGAATTGTTATTATTAACATTTTTATGATTATCATGATTCTAATCATTATCATTATGAGCATCATTATCATAAATATTATTGCTATAATCATCATTATCATAAATATAATTATTGTTATTATAAGGAACCCTGTTAACATTTATATTATTATCATTGTCATTATTATTATTATTATTATAATAATAATAATAATTATTATTATCACTATTATTAGCAACATTATTATTATTTTTATTGAGATCATCATAATTGATATTTTCATTATCATTATCATAATTAGAATCATTATCATCATTATTATCTGCATCATGATCATCGTTGTAATTATCATCAATAGTTGTGTTATCATCAACGTGGTTTTTTTAATAATTCTTTTTAGCATTATCGTTGTCATTACCATTACGAACCTCATCATCATCATTAACACTCTTATCATCATCCTTATCATTATTATAATTACTGTCATTCTCATAATCAAAATCATTATAATCATCATTAATATAATTATTATTATTATTATTTGTATCATAGTTGTCATCATTATAATCAACATCATGATTATTATCATTATCATCATTATTATTATCATCAATACTATTATTTTCATCATCATTATTATCATTAGCTTTAACGTCATAATTAATATTATACTTATAACCGTCATTATTAGGATTATTATCATCATTATCATTATCAGTATGATCATTATTATTATTATCATGATGATCATCATTATCATCATTATTATTTTCATTATTTATATCATGATTATTGTGATCATCATTATTAACATTACAGTTATAAATCTCATAATAATTCTTGTCATTATCATAATTGTCATCATCATTATCGTTTTTAATATTATTATTATTATTATTAACATTGTCATTATTAATATGATTAGAGTTATCGACATTATCATGATCTATTCTATTACCAGCAACATTGTCATTGCCCTCATTATTATCACCATCATTGTCACTATCATTATGACTGTTGTTATTATTATTATTATTAGTATCATTATTACCATTATTATAATTATTATTACTAATATCATCGTTTTCGTCATTACCGTTATCATCACCTTTATTATTGTTATCATCATCATTATCATCATCATTATCATCATCATCATCAGCAGCATTATTATCATCATTGTCATAATAATTATCGATAGCATTGTTAGTATAGGCATGACTTTTATTATTATTATCATAATCATCATCATTATCATTATTATTATTACACCCTCATCATTATCTTTATTCTTGATATTAATATCATCATTATTATATTAAACACTGTCTTTATCTTTATAATTATCTTTATTATCATAATCATAAACATCATTATTATTATTATTATGAGCATTATTAATATCATTATTATCAAAATCGTTATTATTAATATCTCTATTAACACTGTCGTTATTATGATAACGAACATTGTTTCTATCTGCCTGATTTTTATTATTATTATTAATGGCATTATTATAACAACTATAATTATCACCCTTATTAACTTTCTAATTATTTTTATTTTCATAGTCGTTATTATCAATATAACTATTATTAGCAAACATTATTGTTTCCATTCAAGGCTCTTAGATTTCAGGGAGTTTGCCGCATGCGCAGTGCGCAATTACCCTCTCTCTATAGAGCAAGCTGGAGCGGGAAAGTCTCTCTACCCAGACCTTTACTCTAAGCCCTGCCCACTTTTCACAACTTAAGTATGACATTTTGTCTAGAATGAGTACAATCGACGATAGCCGCGCGGGCTAAGACTTTTGCCTCAGCCAAACTTGCCAGCTTTCGAATCTCTCTGATAATTTTTTTTTTTTTTTAATGTACGTTATACATCAAGTGTTATGACACGTTTATGTAGATAATTATATGCATAACGTTTTAATACTAAGACATAATTTAAAAAAATACTATGTACAAGACAAGGTAAGTAAAATTATAAAACAAAATATTCGTCACTGATTAAGGAAATTTAGCCATTATTATTTAGTGAGTTAAGTGTCGAGTTATGATAATTAAAGTATTATTTAGTATTTAAAAATTACCAAACGACACGTCTTGATCATTGTTAATGTAATTCACTATTACATTATTATGGTTGGTAAGCAACACTGTTTAATACATTAATCTGTCCCGAATTGCACGACCTTTTTTTGATTCGTGTATCATTAATAACTTACTTCGCTACAAGTATTTATTCTTGGAAATACGTCTCGTCGAAAAATATGGATTGCCATAAAAGCTCATGCTGCAATTTCTCAATATTTTTCTGTACGTATTCTAAAATCACTCGACAAAAAATAGTGAAAAAATTCATGCTGATTTCAGACAGTATAATTAATAAAATCTATGAATTTTGAGTTGTTGTTTGATAAATAAACAACTTTTTTTCGCTCAGAGTATGTTTATTACAGCACGCTCTTTCTGTAGTTTCTCTGGGCTTGAGACCGGCACATTTACTGTGGCCACATTACGCGCGTGGTAATTTATTTACATTCACGTTCGAAATTAAGAAAAAAATAAATAAATAAAAATAAAGAAAACAAGGACTAGGCATTAAAATTAAGAAAATCATTTAACATAAGTTGCAGGGTTAATTGACGTCAAGGTAGCAACGTTAGAACCATTATTCTTTTCGTAAACATTTTAAAACTGGAATTGAAGTTAGTTAACAAAAAATTAGTTTAAAAAAAGGCCACAAACACGGTACTGCCGCTTCCCGCTAAAAGAACAAAAAAGTATTGTTATTGGTATTATTACAGTTTTTTCGTGTTGTAGTATTAAATGAAGAAATAACTTATGAATTTTTCAACTTTTTGCTTGCATAAACATTTTCTGCGTTAAATAATTGAAAGTGTTGTTGAGACGCTTCAAAATTTAGAGAGTTTATACCTTTGAAATTGCAGTAGTTTCTGATTAAACAATACGCATTTATAAGCGGTGTTCCCATTGCCGTTTTCTTTATAGATTTGATGTCATTAACAATTGAAAAAATTCTCTCTGGCAACGCGTTTGAATGCGGCAAAGTTAAAGTACGCAAAACTAATTTTGTGAGCTCAGGGAACTGTAAAATGTTTCTTATATCCTGTTTTTTGCAAAAGATTTTACCCCAAAATTGATCGATTTCAAGAGATTTTAATTCTACAACTTCTTTTTCAGAAAAGTATAACGGTAAATTTTTTCATTTAATACTAGCAACTGATTTATCAATATTTGGAAAATACTTGTTGCAAAGATCATACAAATCGGGAATCGTTGCTCTAACTGATGGATGAAAAGCGTTTTCCGGCTTTAAAACCTAATTTACTCAAAAATTCGTCGTTAATAAAAAAAAGCTTTTCTATGTCTTCAAACAGTTTTTGATAATACTGCAAACAAGTATTTTTCACAAAATTAACACTTTTGGAATCCATTTCCCTAGGTTTGGCCTCACACTCTGGTCCGCAGTAAACTGTATTAAGGGGCAATAAGTTTAATGCATCATAAGGATCAACAGAATGAAGGTTTTAAAAAAGTTTGGGATTTAAAAAGTTTAACGCGCATTTTTTAAGCATTATGTTGCAATTATTTGAAAGAACGTGCAAAACTACTTTCGATGTTGGAAACTTTTAACTAAAATTATTGAAGTCTTGCAAGACGTACAGCAAAAATAAAATAATACATTGAAATGTGTCAGACTTCATCAACAAAAGCAACTTGTCAACAGTCTTCGCCTCTTCAGATGACTCAAAAACTTCTACGATTAAAAATTGCCGCAATGGAACCCAATTTTCTACAACGCGTTCAATACATCCAAACACTTCAAGCCATCTTCTTCCACATATTTTTAATATTTGATTTGTCTTCACCTTTGCGTCTGTATGAAATTCTTTAAAAACTGTAGATCGTTTTGGACTTTTCGATAAGTAACTTGCTATCCTTCGTAAAAAAAATTCTACATCTGTAGAAAGACACGCATAACTGTGCTTCGCGACGAGGGCAGATAAATGACAAATACAATTCATAAGCATAAAATTAGGTGACAGTTCTCTTAAATGACTAGCGAATGAATTAAAACGACCGATCATGACATTTGCATTGTCACATGCTAACCCTACAACATTATTCCACGGAATTCCAAACGTTTCAAATTTATTTTTAAAAGACTCAAAAATTTTTTCTGCTGAAGCCAAAGTTGCGTCCAACTCAATGAAAGTTAAATGATGACCCACGATTTTGTTTAATTCAAAATCATAATATTGAACTGCAACACACAAAATTTTTTTATTGCTGCGATCTGTACTTTCGTCTATCAGTCAAGAAAAAGGTACTTTTTTCAAGATTTCTACCACTTTTAATTCAATGTCACGAGCTAAAACATTAACAATAAGTCCCGAGCATTTCGTACTACCAACTGACATAGACTGCGTGGCTTCAGGATTTTCAGACATTTTTTTAATTAAAGGAAGCAAGTCATTTATAATGTCAATACTAATGTTATGCTAAGCGAAAAAAAGGCTTAAGCTGAGCTCAGACTGTTGACACTGTTCTTTTTTCGATAAGGATGATACCGCAGGTGAAACAAAATTTACCATTGCTTTGCCATGATACTGTGTACAAGCGTGCTTCAACAAATCATTTTTTGTACTTACAAAAAAATATCTACTTTACAAGCTAAGCTTTTAACTTTACCATCAGTATCAGATGATTCAAAGCAACAGTAAAATCTTTCGTCACGCAACCAATCTACATTAGAAGTCTTCAGTTTTTTGGACTTCTCAGAAAGTGATGCCTTGAAACTTTCACGTTCACGCACACGACCCGTTCTGTTATGCGAATTTCGCGACATATCAACAACAAACTCTTACCTTGCAACTGCTAATAAAAGTTTCTGCCCAGAGACCCACGTGAGCTTGCAGCAACGATGCAAATGAACGAAAAATGCAGCTTGTTTGTAACGAATGCACAAAATAGGTCTTGTATACCTATTTAAAAAAAAACAAGTGCGCGCGAGTCCACGAGCTAAGAATTCACGCTGAATACGCGCAAAAAGTAAACAAGACCAGTAGTTCACAGCCTTGTAAACAAAGTATATGCGTTGAAGTTTTGCATCTGCAGAATACGTTACAGCGTACAATATATATAATCTACACTACTATTTTGTGTTAACTAACTTCAATTCCAGTTTTAAAATGTTTACGAAAAGAATAATGGTTCTAACGTTGCTACCTAGACGTCAATTAACCCTGCAACTTATGTTAAATGATTTTCTTAATTTTGTTGCCTAGTCCTTGTTTTCTTTATTTTTATTTATTTATTTTTTTCTTAATTTCGAACGTAAATGTAAATAAATTACCACGTGCGTGATGTGGCCACAGTAAATGTGCCGGTCTCAAGCCCGGAGAAACTACAGAGAGAGCGTGCTGTAATAAACATACTCTGAGCGAAAAAAAGTTGTTTATTTATCAAACAACAACTAAAAATTCATAGATTATATTAATTATACTGTCTGAAATCAGCATAAATTTTTTCACTATTTTTTGTCGAGTGATTTTAGAATACGTATAGAAAAATATTGAGAAATTGCAGCATGAGCTTTTATGGCAATCCATATTTTTCAACAAGACGTTCTTCCAAGAATAAATACTTGTAGCGAAGTAAGTAATTAATGATACGCGAATCAAAAAAAGATCGTGAAATTCGGGACAGATTAATGTATTAAACAGTGTTGCTTACCGACCATAATAATGTAATAGTGAATTACATTAACAATGATCAAGACGTGTCGTTTGGTAATTATTAAATACTAAATAATACTTTAATTATCATAACTCGACACTTAACTCACTAAATATTAATGTCTTAATTTCCTTAATCAGTGACGAATATTTTGTTTTATAATTTTACTTACCTTGTGTTGTACATAGTATTTTTTTAAATTATGTCTTAGTATTAAAACGTTATGCATATAATTATTTACATAAACGTGTCAAAACACTTTATGTATAACGTACATTAAAAAAAAAAAAAATTATCAGAGAGATTCGAAAGCTGGCAAGTTTGGCTGGGGCAAAAGACTTAGCCTGCGCGGCTATCGTTAATTGTACTTCTACTAGACAAGATGCCATACTTAAGTTGTGAAGAGGGTGATTGCGCACTGCGCATGCAGCAAACTCCCTAAAATCTGAGAGCCTTGTCTCCATTATTAGAATTGTCATCATCATTAATATTATCATTATTATTATTGACATTATTATAATTATTGTTATTATTATCTTGATAAGCATCGACATTATCAATATTAATATCATTATTTATATTGTCATCATCATAGTGATTATTATTTTAATTTCTATAATTAATTATGTCGTATTTAGTATCATCATCGCTATTATCATTAATATCGTCATAACTATAATCATTTATATTGTCAGTAACATCGTTTTAGTTTATATTATTATCACTGTTATTATGATTATCATTATAACTCTTATTATTGACGTACACATCATTATCATTATTATTATTATTGTCAATATCTACAACAGCATCATCATTACTATCATTATTATCATCATCATCATTGTCATCATTATCATTGTGATTATTAATATTATTATCATAATCATTATAAACTTTATTATCATAATAACTATCCTGCCTATTAATATTTATATGATACTTAACATTAGTATTATGTATATTATAACATCTATTATTATTATCGTAATTATTATCATTGTTATTTTCATCTTTATCATACCGATCATAATAATTATTACCATCATCATCATGATGAGTATCATAATCATTCTTACTATCATTATTATTATTATTATAATCATTATCATGATTACCTTCCTGCTCATTATTATCATCATCGTCATAATCGTCGTAAAAATTAACATTATTAACAGTGTAATTATCATTTTTATTATTATTATCATGATCATTATCATTATTATCATTATTATTATCATTATGAGCATTATTATTATCATTATTATTATAATCTTTATCAATATCTTTACAACCCTTATCATTATCATGGTCATCTACATCATTTTTATTATAATTATCTTTGGCATCAACAACATCATCATTAACATCAATATAATCATCATCATTATCATCATTTTTTTTATTATTATCATAATTATCATTATTTTTATCATTATGAATATTACTATCATTATCATCATCATTATTATGTATATTATCATTATAATTATTATTAACATCGTCATCTTTAGTATCGATTTAATTATTATAATTAAAGTCATTGCGAATTATTATTATTACTATTGTTATTATCAACATAATCATTATTAACAGTTTTAGTATCATAATTTTCATTAATATCATATTTATTATTATTAACATTATCATTACTATTGTAATTATCGTCATTATTATTTTTGTTACTATCAACATCATGACAATTGATAATATTCTAATCATTATCAACATTTTTATTATTATAATTTTTTTTATATTTATTATCATCGTTATTATTATAATTATTACAATCATTGTCGTCATTATCAGATATATTATCATTATTAATATCATCTTTGTCATTATCAAAATTATCATCATTATTGTTATCGTTATTGTTATTTTTATACACATCGTTATCATCAATATTCTTAGTGTCATTGTCATTATGACAATCGCTATTATGCTCGTCAACATCGTCATCCACATATTGGTTATCCTTATCCTCGTCATTTTTTTCATTATTAATATGATTATGATTCTCATTCTTACTATCATTATCATCATAATCATCACTATCGTCATTCTTTTTACCATTATCATCATCATTTTTATTTTTATTATTATTATCTACATAATTATTATTATAATTATCATCATCATTATAATTACTATAATCATTATTATTATAGTCATTATTACTATTACCATAATCATTATCATTCTTATCATCACCATTATAATCATCATGACCTCTATTATTATCAATATTATTATCATTATCGTAATTATTATTATCACAATCATTATTATTATTATAATTCTGATTATTATTATTATCATCATCATTTTTATCTACATATATATCATTAGTATCATTATTATAATAATTATTATCGTCATTATCAGTATCCTAATTATTTATACTATCATCATTTTTATTATCATTATCATCATCTACATATGAATTATTACCATCATCATTATCATTATTATTACTATCGTAATTATCATTATCATTTTTAGCATCATTATTTTGCTTATTATCATCGTCATTATTATCATGATTATCATCATTATCATTATCATCATCGTCGATATCTTAATCATCCTTATAATTATTAATATTAACATCATCATTATTATTATTTTAATTAGTCGTCATTATCACCACCATAAATATCATTATTATTATTATCATTGCCATCATCATGATCATCATCATCATTAACATTATTATTAACATATCATCATGCCTTATTATCATTATCATTATCATTAATATTGTCATCATATCATCATTTTTAGTATCACCATAACTATTATTATTATCTTGATTATTATAAATACTATAATCCTTATTGTCATTATAACTATCATTGATATTGTCATCTTTGATATCAATTTAATTATTATAATTATTGTCATTGCAATAATCATTATTATTATCATTATCACTAACATTAATAACATTAATAGTTATGTTATCATCGTCATCATTAATATTATATTGATCATTATTATCACCGACATTATAATTATTTTTATTTTCATCACTAACATTCTTATTATCGTAATAATTACTGTTAACGTTGTTATTATCATTATTATTATCATTACTGTGTTTGATAATATCACTATGATACTTAAAATTATTATTATTATCATTTTTATCATTATTATTATCATCATCACTATTATTATCATAATTATAATCATCATTATCATCATCTTTTAATTATCATTATCATTATCAATATTGTTATCATTATCATCATTATTTTTATTATCATTATCAGCATCATCATTTATCTTATGGTCATCGTTATTTTCATTATAATCATCACCATCGTCATCACTATCATTTCCGTCGATATTTTTATTATCATTATTATTATTTATATTAACAACATTATTATTTTTATTATTATCAGTGTCGTCTATATTATTACTATAATCATTATTATTGTCATCTCGATTGTCACTATCGTTATTATTATTTGAATTATCATTATTATTTTTATCACCTATTTAATTATCATGACTATTATTATCATCAGCATTAGCTACATAATTATTATTATTATTATTATTATCATTATTATCACTGTCATAATCATTATCATTATTATTATTATCATCATCATCATCGTTATCATTATTATTATTATTATTACTTACGTAATTATTAATATTATTCTTAACGTCCTCATCGTTATTGTTATTTTTATTATCAACATTATCGTCATCACAATTATCATTATTAACGTTGTTATTCTTGTTATTATTAACTTTATTATTACGATCGGTTTCTTCTTTATTATCAATACTATTATTATCACTACTATCATTTTAATTCTTATCATCATCATTAACATTAAGATCATTATTACTTATATTTTTATCATTATCGTCATACTTAGGATCATTAACATTATTTCTATTGGCATGATTTTTATCATTATTATTATTAGCGTTTTTACTTCTATTATTATTATAACCTTTATTATCATTATATTCACTGTTAACATCGACATCAGCATTATTATTATCTCTGTTATTATCATCATCATGTTAATTATTTTTATCATTCTAAACATAATTATCATCATCATGAATATCATCTTCATTATTATCATATTACCATGCCTCATCGTCATGATCATTATCATTATAATTATTATTATTATTACAAATATTATAACCATCATTATAATTGCAACTATCATTAACATTGCCATAGTTAATATCAATTTAATCATTATCATCATTACAATTGATAGTTCAATTAACATCGTTATTATAAATATTATGTTTATTGACGTAAACATAGTCATAACTGTTCTAATTATTATTATTATTATTTTTACTATTATTATTATTATCATAACTAAAAATTTTATAATCATTATCGACATTATTATTTTTATTTTTATTATTATTACCACTATAATCATAATAATTATTATTTTTGTCATTGTCGTTATCATCATCAACCGTATCGTCATTATTTTAATGATCTCCATCATTATTATCATCATTATTTATTTATTAATATTATTATTATCATTAGTAATATAAATTAATCATTATTATCACCATAATCATTTTTATCATCATAAATATCAATGTCATGGTTATGATTCTTATTATTATTACCATTATTGTCGTGATCTTTAGCATTAAACATATAATAATTGTTATTATAATAATAATCGTCATCATAATTATCAATATCATTATTATTATTATTATCATTATCATTATTATAATTATTATTTTTTTTTTATTATTATTATTATTATTATAATAATTATTATCATCATAATTGTCATCATAATGTTTTTATCATAAGCATTATAATCATCATAATTCTTATCATTATCATTATTATCATTATCATCTTTATAATTATCATTTTTATTATTATTACGATCATAAATATCATAATTATCTTTATTATCAAAATCATTATCATCATCATCATCATTATCATTATCATCATTATTATCATCATTCTCTTATAATGATCATCAGTATTAGCATAGTCTTTATTATCATCATCAAGATTGTCATTATTAATATCATCATAATCATCGTCGTAATAATTATCGTGTATATTGTTTTTATCGGCATGACTTTTATTATTTTCTCTATAAAAATCATTATTATTATAATTATTTTCCCACTCATTATCATTAGTGTTATTGTTAACATCAGAATTATCATCAACATTATAACTATAATTAGCATCATCATTATCATTATGTTCATAATTATTGATTTTATCATCAACATTGTCATTATTATTATGATTATTTTAATCGTTATAAATTTATTATTATTGTTATTGAATTCCTGATCGTCTACATAATTATTATAATCATTATTATTGTCATCATCATCTTCAACATTATCATAATTATCACCATTATTATCATCATTATTATCACTATTATCGTTGCAGTTATCATTACCACCTTTTTTTTTTATTTCTTATTTTTTTTTTCATACTGGGTTACGATGACAGCCTACTTAGCCAAGTTGCAGAGCTCACCCATTTAATACCAATGTGTGGGGGTGTATTGACACACTCATTTCTAAACCTTTTTCCTCGCATCCTTCCTGATGCCATAGGCACAGTAAGAGTATCTCCTGTAGAACACCTTGCCAATTAAGCTGACACTCTCTGCACCAATGGGGCATCGGGTCCACTCACCACTGTGTAACTTTTTTCTGGAGAAGACTCTATTATTCAAGATCGCCCACTCCTTGCTGGTAAAGCTGGCGCTCTCTACCGAAGCATCGGATCAAGGCTTATTAGAATCACCGGAGAAGCCCCGTGTTTCAGAGGCCACTCCTCACAGTATGGCTGGCGATTCTTGCCCGACGCCTGGCATCGGGTCCGCTAATCCCTACATATAGCCCTTACACTGTCTCGCATTTACCCAGGCCCAAAGACCTGTGGGGCAAGGAAAAAACCCTGAAATTACTCTAAAGAAACGTCCCATGAAAAAACCCGCCTCAAACAGCCGGGGTTCCAAAGAAACTTTTCCCGATGAAAACAGTTTTTAAAACAATTCGCATTCACTGGAAATCGAACCCGAGACCCCTTAGACTGCATTGTTTCAGTAACAAGCACGCTTACCACTAAGTCAGCACCACTCCCCATCACCATCTTAATTATTATTATCATCATCATTATCATCTTCATCGTCATCACTATTAGCATCATCGTCATCATCACCATCATCATGAGTATCACCATCATTATCATCATTACTATCGTCATAATCATCAACATTATAATCATCATTAACATCATCATTAACATCATTATTAGCATCATCATCATTATGAACATTATTAAAATTATCATCGTACTTATTTTAGCGTAATCAGCAACATCATTATCATTATTATTATCAGTATTATCATAGACATTATCATCATCATCATCTGCATCATCATTATTATTGATATTACTTTTATGATCATGTTTATAACCATCAGTATCATGGATATTATTATCATTATCGTCACCATGACAATTATTTTCATTATCATTATCATTAGTCTTATCATTATTATCATCATCATCATTATTATCATCAGCATCATCACTATCATCATGATTATCATTTCTGTTATCATCATCATCATTAACATTATCATCTTTCTCTTTTATATTATTATTATCATTATGAGCATTGTTATTATTATCATTCTTAACATCATTATTATTAATATCATTATTATTATCGTCGTCATTGTCATTGTTAAAATTGTTATTATTGGCATAATTTTTTGAATTATCAATGTTAATATCATTATTATCATTATTTTTATCGCCCTTTGCATCATTATAATTATTGTTAACGACATTATCAGTATCATAATTGTCACTGTCATTATCATCGTTATGATCATCAACATTATTATCATTATCATTATCATCACCAATATTAGCAGCATCATAATCATCATGGTTATCATTATAGTTTTTATTATCAACCTCGTCATGATTCATATTATCAACATCATCGTCATTGTCATCATTATAAATATTATAATAGCATCGTCATCAACCTCATGATTCTCATAATTATCAGTATTATTTTCACGATTACCATGCTCTTTATCATCGTCATTATCATCATTATCCACATCCTTGTCATTATAATCATCATTATCATTATTATCATTATTATCATCTTTATTATCATTATCATTATTATTATAGTCATTATCATTATCATCATTATAATTATTAATATCATAAACATCAGCATCTTTATTATAATCTGCAGTATTATTGTCATCATCACTGTCGTAATCATTTTCATTAACATCGTCATTATCATAATAATTGACATTAGTATTGTTATACTCAACATTTTGTTATTACTCTTATCATTATTTATATTATTGTTAACATCATCATAATGATTATTATTATTACTGTCATTATCATTATCATGATGACAATTATCATCATTATCATCATTAACATCAATATCATTACATTTATCGTGACTATTACTAGTATCACATAATCATTATTATTAGCATTATTATTATTATTACTATCATTATTATTATTATTATTATTATTATTATTATTATCATTATTATCATTTTCATTATTCTTATCATTATCATAATTATTACCATTATTTTTATCGTCATCATCATTTTTAACATTATTGTTATTGTTATTATCATTATTCTAATTTCTTATTATTTTTATTATTATCGTAATTATTATCATTATTTTTATCGTCGTCATCATTATCAGCATTATTATTATTATTATTATTATTATTATTATTATTACTCATGATATAATAATAATAATTATTATTATTCTTATCATCATTGTGATCATTATTAAAATTATAATCATCATTACTATTGACATCGTTATTTTTATCATTATTACTATCATCATCATTATTATCATCATTATTAACATAATTATTTTTATTATAATTATTATTATAGTTATGATTATTATCCTCTTTATTATAAGCATTACTACAATCATTATTATTATTATTATCACCATCGTTATCATCATCATCATTATCATTAATTTTATTTTTATCATTATTATTATTTATCAACATCGTCTCCAAAATCAGCACTGTTTTAATCATTCTTATCATTATCATCATCATCATCATCGTCATCATCATCATCATTTTCATCATCATTATCATCATTATCATTTTTATCATTATCATCATCAATATTAAGATTATTACTATCATCATTATCATTATCATCATTATCTTCATCATCATAATCATGATAATCATTATCACCATTATCATTATCATCATTACTATTATGTTCATTATTGTCGGCATCATCATTATTATTATCATTATCATCATAATTATCATTATTTTAATTATTAGAATCAGTATTATTATTAATGACATTTGAATTATCGTCATTATAATCATATTTCCTAATATCCTCATTTTCATCATCATGATTATTATCATTATCGTCATTATTATCATCATTATAAGTTACATTAAATTCATAATTAAATTATCATTAAGATTGCCATTATAATAATTATGTTTTTTGTTTTCAACATTCTCATAATCTTTATTGTCATCATTATCATCATCATTATCATTATTATAATGATTTTAATATTGATGATGACAGTAACATTGATAATAAAGATGACAATAGCGACGATGATAATAATGATGATGACAATAAATATAACGATGTTAATGATGTCGATGGTTATAAAAGTGACGATAATAATTATGATGATGATGAAGTTAAAAATGATAATATTAATTATCTTGATGTTAAGGAAAATATTATCGACGATAATGTTGATGATGATGATGATTATGATGATGATGATGATGATGATAATGATGATGAAGATGACGATGATTATGATGGTGATGATAATGGTTATAAGAATAATAATAATAAAAAGAATAATACTAAAAATAATAATGATAATAAAAATGAAGGCAATGATTATGAAGATTATGCTGATGATGACATTAATAAAGATGACGATAATGATAACGATAATGATAATAGTGGCAATGACGATGGTGATGACGACAACAATAATTATAAAAATGGTAATCACGATGATAATAATTATAATAATGATTATAATAATTAGGATGAAAAACAATGAATTCGATAATGATGATAATGAAGATAATGATAATAGCGATGATAATGATGATGATGATAACGACGATAATAATAATAATAATAATAGTTATAATGGTTCTGATAACGATCATAATTGTTATAGTTATAAGAATAATAAGGATAACTATGAAGATAAAGATAATGATAATGACAATGAGTTTAATGACGATAATAATAATCATGAAAATGATACTGACGATGATGATTATAATAATGAAAAGAATAATAATTAGGATAAAAATAATAATTATGAAGGTGATGATGATAATTATAGCGATAATAATGATAATGATAATGATAATGATCATAATTATGACGTTCATGCTTAAGATTACGATGGTGATAATAATAATGATTATGATAATAATAAAGATGACAATGACAATGATAATGATGTTTTTAACTTTAAGGACGATGATAAGGACAATAACGATAATATAACCACGATAATGACAATGCATTAACGATAACGATGACAGTAAAAAGTACGACGACAAGGACGATAATGATAATGATAATGTTAATAATAATGAAGTATGTAGTAATAATGATTTATCAATGATGAAGGTTATGATTTATTGATCGGAATAATGATGATGATAACGAATATGATGGAAATGATGATGATGATAACGAATATGATGGGAATGATGATGATGATTATAATAATGATGATGATAGTGATGACAATGATAATAATCATAATGATAATGATAAAGAGGACGATGATGATAATAATAATAATGATGATAATGATGATGATGATGATAATGATGATGATGATGATAATAAAATAATAATGATAATAAAAAAAGTGATAATGATGATGATGATAATTATAATGATAATAATGACAATGTAGTGATGATGAAAATGATAATGACGACGATGATGACAATTATAATAATGTTAATAGAGATAACGATACTTACAATAATGATAATACTAAATATTAAAATAACGATGATAATGCTGGTAATAATATTTATATCGACGATAATGATTATAATGATAATGACGATGACCATAACGATGATGTTAAAGATGATTATGATGATGATGATAATAATGGTCACGTTCATGACGATGTTAATAAAGATCACGATGAATGATTATTTCAATGGCGCTGCTCTGGCGATAACTATGACGATAAATATTACGATGACGATAATGATGACGATGACGATAATGATAAAGTTGACGATAATGATCATGATACTAATGATGCTGATAATGATAATTTTGATGATGATAATGATGATAAAAATAATTACGATAACGAAGATAATGATGATGATGGGAATAATTATGACGATGACGACAATGATATTGTTTATTATGAAAATGACGTTATTGACGATGTTTATAACGATGACGATAATATAATTATTTTAATGGCGCTGTATTGACGATGACTATGCCGATGAAGTTTACGATGACAATAATGATGACGATGGCATTGGTGTTAAAGATGACGATAATGACGATGATGATGATGATGATTATGATAAAAAAGATTATGATGTTGACGATATGAATGATGATAATAATGACGACAATGATGATGAAGATTATAGAGATGATGATGATAATGACGACAATGATGATAATGATGATAATAGTCACGTTGTTGACAATGTTGTTGACGATGACGATGATATGACAATTTCTATGGTGGTGCATTGTCGATGACTATATCGATGAAGATTACGATGACGATGATGATGACGATGTCTATAAAGATTAAGATGTTTATGATGACGGTATTGATAATGATCATAATGATTCTGTTGATGACAATAACAATAATGATAATAATTATAATAATAGTAATAATGATGATGATAATGTTAATGACAAAACGAATAAAGATGACAAAGTACGATAATAATAAAAATAACGATGACGATAGTAATAATGATGACAATGATCATTATAATAATAATGATAATAACAATAATGAAAATTACGATGATAACGACATGATCCGTTATGATAGTAATAACAATAATAATAATTCTTTATGTTAAAAATAATAGCGATAATAGTGATAATTCTAATAATAATAATGATAGTAATGATTATTCTATTAATAAAATAAATGTTATTAATAATAAAAAAAGTGATGACTTAAAAAAATGACTATAGTATTAATGATGATTAAGATGACAATAATATTGATAATGATGATGATGAAAATAAAAATGACGATGATAATGCTATTGATAATAGCGATAACGACGATGACGTTGATGAAAATGATGATGATGATAATTTAAAGGATGACGATGATAATGACAATGACAATGCTGTGATTATTTTAATAACGCCGCATTGACGATGATTAAAAATTAACGATGACGATCATAATGACGATAATTATGATGATCAAGATGACATAATGACGATGATAATAATAATGATGATGATGATAGTGATAATAATGAGAATAAAAATAATAATAATACTGATAATAATCATAATGATAATGATTATCATAATAATGATGAAGATGATAATAATAATGATGATGATTAAAATAATGATAATGATAAAAATTAAGATTATAATAAAAATAATTATGATCATAGTAATCATAATGAAGGTTATAACGATGGTTACAATAAAAATAATAATAATGATGATGACTATCACGGGGGAAAAATATTTATAAAGATTAAAATAATAATAATGTCAATGATGATGACATTAAATATAACGACAACGAAACTACTAGTAATTGTCAAGACAATAATAATATCGATAATGTGGATATAAAGACGATATTGATGATAATTATAATAATTACGTTGATGACGATGATAATGACAATGACAATAATATGACGATTACAAAGACAATGCATCATTCATTAAGATAACAGCAAAATTTTTAATGTCGAGGACAATAATGAGAATAATGTTCATCATAATAATGAATATAATAAAAATGATCGGAATTATGATGATGATAAAGATCAAAATAATAAAAATGATAATAATGATGATAATAATAATAATAATAATGATGATTAAGATGTTGGTGATAATGATAACAATAATTTACTAATAATGATAAAAAAAATTATAACAATGGTTATAATAATAAGAATAACAAGAATAACGATGAAAATAACAAGGAGAAAACTAATTATTACGAGATTAAAGATAATGATGCCAAGGATAATGACATTTAGGATCATGGCGACAAAAATAATAATAATTGTAATGATAATAGTGAATTTAATGATGCCTATAATAACCACAATGACGATAATAATAAAGATACTATCCTAATAACAATGAAAATGACGATGCCGATAATATCTGACTACAATGACGATGCAGTAACGATTGCGATAACGGTAAAGACAACAACGACAAGGACGATAATGATAAAGTTGATAATAATGATGATAATGAGAATAATAAAGATGATGATAATGATTATAATGTCGATAATGATTACGTTGATAATGATAATTATTTTAATAATTATGACGTTGATAATGATAATTATTTTAATAATAATGATGATGATGACGATGATATTAACGATGATGACGATAATGGCGGTAATGATAAAAATGATAATGATTATAATGACAACGACGATTACTATGACGATGATAATGACGATTATAATCATTATAATAAGGATAATGATATTTATGTTCATGATAATAATGTCGATAAAAATTATAATTATCATAATAATAATAATAATGATAAGTATAATAATAATGAAGATAATGTTAATATCGACGATGTCGATGATGGTAAAAATGCGATGATGACTATGATGACGATGATAATAATAACCTTTAGGATGACGATAATAATTAAAATAATAAATATTAAGATAAAAATGAATATAATAATGCTGTAAATAATTATAATAATGACAATTATGATAATAATACTGATAATAATGACAATGACGATTACAATGTTTATAAAATTGTTAATGACGATGATGATGATAATGATGATGATGATAATAATAATTATAACGATTATGCTGAAAATTTCGATAACGACGATAATAAGGATGATGATGATGATAATAATAATGATGATGATGTTGATAATAATGATAATAATGCTTATGATGATAATGATGATGATGATGATGATAACGATGATAATGATTATGACGATAATGATGGTGATGATGTAAATAATAATGATGATGTAAATAATGAAGATAGTAACAGTAAAAATAACAATAATTATAATTTCAATGATCATAATAACAAGAATGATAATAATTATTATGATATTAATAATTATAATAATAATAATAATAATAATGATAAGAATACTGTGTATAATGATGATGACGATGTATAATGACGATGTATAATGATAATACCGACAAATATAACAATGATGTTGATGTTAAGAATAATAAAAATAACGATATTGATTGTGATGATGATGTAAATGATGATAATGATGATACTGATGACGATGATAATGATGATGATGATAATAATGATGATGATAATGATGATAGTGATGATAATAATGGTTATAATAATATCGATAAAAATGATAATGATAGTGATTATAATAAAAATAATAATTTAACCGTTGACGATAAAGACTATGATAATGATGATAATAGTAGCAATGATAATAATGATGACGATGATGATAATAGTGACAATGACAATAATGATGACAATATTTATGACCATGACGACGATAAATATAATGTTTATAATAATGATAGTGATGATAATGATCGTAATGATAATGATTATAATAATAATTATAATGATAATAATTATAATAATAATAATGACAGTAACGATAATGATGATTATAAAATTAATAATGACTATTATGATGATAATAATAATGATAATGACGATAAAGATGGTGATGATGTAAATAATGGTGATGATGTCAATAATGATGATAGTTACAATAGAAATAACGATAGTTATAGTTTTAATAACCTTAATAACAAGAATAATAATAATAATAATGATAATAATATTGATTATGATAATGATGATAATAATGATAAAATTACTGTGTCTAATGACGATGACAATAACACCGACAAATAACGATGATGTTAATTTTAAGAATAACAGAAATGACGATATTGATTGTTACAATGATGAAAATGATAATAATGATAATGATAATAATGATAATGATGATAATGATGATAATGATAATTATGATAAAAATGATTTTAATGATCATGAGAATGGCAATAATAATAATAATGATATTGACAATTATGATAATGATGATAATAATGATGATAATGGTTATAATAATGCCGATAAAAATGATTATGATAGTGATTATAATAATTATCATAATCAAAGCGTTGACGATAAAGGCTATGGTGATAATGATATTAACATTGATGATTATGATAATGACGATAATGATAATAGTGACGATAACTTTAATGATGACGATGATGATAATAGTGACAATGACGATAATGATGACAATAATCATAACGATGACGACGATAATTATAATGATAATAATAATGGTGGTGATGATAATGATCATAATGATAATGATTATAATAATGATAATAATGACGATGACGATAATGATGATTATAAAAATAATAATGACGATTATAATGATAATTATAATGATGATGATAATGATTATGACGATCGAGATTAAAATTACGATGATGAAGATGATAATGATGATGATGATAATATTGATGATAATGTTGATGACGATGACAATGATTATAAAATGTTAATGACAATGATAATGATAATGATAATGATGATGATAATATTAATAATCATGACGATGACGATGACAATAGTTAAAAAAATGTTAATGACGATGATGATGATAATGATGTGTGACAAGAATTTTTCGTCTGGGAAAACAGCCGTCCTGAATTCCTCCACAAAATCTTTCTTACTTACTTCTCCTCGTTCCTTTCCACTGGATTTTTCTCCTCCGGGAGGTCTGCCGCTGGTTCTTGGCTCAGAAACGCCGAACACTCCTGAAAAGAAAACTAGAAGAGCACTAACTACAGAAAAATAACACCCTGGTAATACTTGTACATTGCGTGCGCTATTTATTCTCTCTTTCCTACTCTTTACAAGTCAAACCTCACACACTCTCTTTCTCTCTCTGTGTGTAGCTAAGTATTGGTATTTATATGTATCTATACATATGGTTCTACTGTCCTCGAGGTAGATGTCCTGGGTTGAGTGACTCCTGGTAATCCTCCGCCTGCCCTTACCTTAATTCGGTTGACGGTGACCCGTACCTAAATCTCTTACTTACATGCACACGCTCACACACAATCCTACTCACACCTCTTGTCTTTTGACCTTCCTCTAGTGCCCTGCACCCTGACACTACCTTTACCCACGACTACACCCCCTTTTTACGCCTACACACACTCACCCGCGCCCGCTCAGATTGTCCCAACACTATCCCGTATACCACCTGGTGCACTTTTTACAGCACACTTCCCTTCTGGTTATCCTTGCAGGGTACGACTACGTGGAACTCGTCTCACTCGTCGTGATGGCTCGGCCGTGCTCTCAGCCTCGGGCGATCTCCGTTGCTCTTGCCTGATGGTCTCTCGCAAATTCCCCTTTTTCCTAGCCTTAGCTGCTCTCTCGTTACACTCGACCTTGACCCCGCTCTTCTCAATCCCTTGCTCTGCCCGATTACTTCTCTTTCTCTCACCAATACTTTTATTTAAGCTACTCTGCTTTGAAAATTCTCTCGTTGTGGTCTCACGGATACTCGTCACTATTCTCGTTTTCTCTCTATCGTGGCTGCTACAATCCTCCTCGAATGTGATCTCTCTGATGGCTCTCGCGGTACTGCTGCGTTATGGCAGTGCACTTCAACAGATGCGCGTGCTCCTCCCGTGTATACGAAAAATCTTCAACACGCCTAAAAACCGATAAATTCTTGGAGGTTTCAAAAACTAGGGAATCGACGTGGCCGCTCAGTGCTCACACCTCTCCGACGTGTCACGAGCCCTCGCCTCTCTTTCCTTCTCTATCTTACACACATGCTTATCCAATCATACCTCACACAGTTTTAATCCCTTTCCCGGTCTTCGGTGCTTCTCTCTCCTCTGGCTCGTAGTCAGCGGCACCGAGAACACACATTAAGAATGTGTTGTAAAACGATACATATGTAAAATATATACAGTATCATAGGACTTGGTAGCCACCAATGACTCGCCCAAAAATATAGGTATATAGTGACGTAATAGCTTCAGCTACCACGTCACAAACCCCCCTTCTAGGCTAGACATTCCTCCGAATGTCTAAAGCCGTCTACTATTGGCGAATATCTATATAATTAATGAAAGACGCTTACCTGGGATCTCTCCTCCGATGACTCCTTGTTCCTCCTCTCCGGGGTCCCCTGGTTACTTGAATTAAATAATTATCAGTCTGGCCTGGGGTTTTTCTTTATCCAAGGTTTCTTTCCTTCCTGTCTCCACTAGTCCTAGTCCTGAAAAATAAAATTATTCTCTCCTTCTCCGTTGGCCTAAATAGCTCTATTTCTTCGGATCTCTTCTTTCTTTTTTCATATCTTCCCTCTCTCTGGCCCTCTGCGTCCTCGTATTCCATCTCTTGTCTTCCGAATCTCCTCTATCTCTGTGTCCTCGGCGACCCATACCTCAAGGGTGATGAGGACGATTCCAGAAAGTCCCGTCCAACACCCGCTGTCTAGTGGTGGACGGTAAGTCGTCGATGTGCTCGACCAACCGCAAGGCTGCTTCTAGTCGACCACTACGGGAATGGAGGTCGCACCTCCCCGAGCGGGATTGGTGACGTCATTGCCCAGGGAACGAGCCCCCTTTTGATTCCGAAGAGTGGGTCCCTTCCTCCTGTCCCGATTGTCTCCGAGACTTCCTAG
This sequence comes from Copidosoma floridanum, assembly GCF_036245765.1. NCBI lineage: Eukaryota > Metazoa > Arthropoda > Insecta > Hymenoptera > Encyrtidae > Copidosoma > Copidosoma floridanum. Next base: position 20,646,924 of record NW_028321881.1, read on the forward strand.
CGTTGCGTCGATCTTGTCTCTCCTTTCTCCTCCTTTCCTCGTTCGCCTTTTCCTCCTTCTTACGACGAAGCTCTCGATGCTGGTCCTTCCTTCTTTTAATATCTTCCAATCGCTTTTCCTCAATCCTTCGCTTCAGTTCCTTGTGATACATTTCAACCTGTCTTAATTCTTTACGCCTCTTTCTCTCTTCCTTTTCCCTTTCCTTCTTCCTTACCTCCTCTTGAGCTCTCGTCTCGTCCTCTTTTTTTCGGGTTTTTTCGGCCATATACTTATTCCACTGCTCCGTCAACCCTCCTTGGCTTTCCCATTCTCTCTTTTTCTTCTTTTCTTCGGATTCACTTATCATTTTGCTCTGTTCCGCTCTCCTCCTCTCTTGCTCAGCTATTTCTCTTTTCTTTTCCTTTTGCCCTTCCTCTCTCGTATTCCTCTGGTGTTCCATCTGTCTTCTCTCTTGATTTTTTCTTTCTCTCTTCTCTCTTCTTTCTTAAACTTCTATTTCTTTCTTCTTTCTTCTTTCTTGATCTTCTCTTTCTTTCTTCTCTCTTCTTTTTTTCTTCTTTCTTCTTTCTTGATCTTCTCTTTCTTTCTTCTCTCTTTTTTCTTGATCTTCTCTTTATTTTTTCTCTCTTCTCTACTCCTCCGCTTTCTCGTCCCTCAACCTATTTGCTTGCCGTTTTTTCTGGCTCCTTCGCTCCTCTTCCCGGTTATGTTCTTCCCTTCGATTTCGTTCCCCTTGGAGGTGCCGCTCATAGACGTTCATCCACTCCTTCTTTGCTCGTAGCTCCTCCAATTGAGGACCCGGATCGAATAACTCGCCCGACGCTCGAAACGGAATTTAAGTTCGCGACCAAGGGGCCGATTTTCAAAAGTCCTTAAATCGCTTTTAAAAAAATACTAGCTTATAGACAGTAAAAAGCCGCATCTTTTTTGTTCACACATTTTTTTTATCCGGTTAATACTTTGCGAGAAAAAAAATAAATACCGTACTTTCTGAAAACTCAAATCCAATGGATTTTAAAAACATATATCGCTGTTTCTCAGCCAATTATTATCGAAATCGTTTGAAACTTGGTATGGGATCGGTGAATACCTTAGCGTTGCTGATAAGCTGAATAGAATTCGTTTTACTTGTCATGAATTATAAATATTTAATGACAACGTGGTAGTGCAATAATTTCCAAACTTGTAAACTTTAACGAAAAAAAGTATGCGGGGAAGTTTCAGCTTGACAAAACTTCCAGCGACAAAGTTGTTCCTTAAGACTCGAAGAAGTTTTCCTCAAAGTTTCAACTCGATTATTCAAGAAACAGCTGAGATACAGAACTTTTTGTAACTACGTGCACAGCTGGTAGTAACTGCGCCACGTCGGCTGTGGACCAGCTCCTGCATAAGGTTAGGTCGTCTGCTGCATACTGGTGACAGCTTTTCGCCTGCCGTCGGTCATACGTGCATTGTTTACACTTTATCCATGAGACAGGGGCTGGATGTGTCGATTGAGCTTACAAGAGGATTGCTATTCACTATCTAGAAACGTTTAGATTATTATACAAGTGAAAAATGTCGAGCAATCAGTATTCTGAAGGAAGTAGAAAAAGAAAAAGAAACGAAAGTGATTGGGAGTTTAATAAAAGGAAACGTGCAAGGAATGAAGTGAGCTTTTCTGTTAACTCTTTCATGAATATCGTGTTTATAGTGATATCAGTAATTTGACGTGAGATTTATATTATTTTATAGGGAAAAGAGTATACGCCACGAGCAAAAAAAGTTATTCCAGAAAAAGTATTTCAACCTGTTGATTATTGTTGCACAAAAAAATGTTATCTAAACATTGAAGTTATAGATCAGCAGAATTTTTTTGATTTATTTTGGTCTCTTGGTGACTATACTTCTCAAAATGCTCTACTTACTGGTTTGATGACAAAAAAATATCGTAGCTCACCTAAAAATACCGATAAAAATTGTCCTGTTTGTTGGGAATACTGTTTTCATTGTTCATCTGTTCAACAAACAGTTTGTCAAAATTTTTTAATAGTGTTGTTGAGTATCAAAAAAGGGAGATTTGCAACTTTACAAAAGAAACTGAACAATCACGAAAAAATTAACGATAATCGAGGTAAAACCAGTCATCACCTTATTTTAACTGAGGAAATGAAAAATATGATACATGATCATTGTACTTCTATACCACATTCAGAGTCGCATTATAGCCGTGAAAAATCATCTTTAAATTATTTTGATCATCCCCATTTAACTTTAACGACTTTATACAAGTTATTTTGTATATACTACACTAAAAAAACAGGTGATGTTAACCCTCCGATGAAAGAATCTACTTACACTAAGTATTTCAATCATAATCTTAATTTTACTTTCACAAAACCACGTACTGATGTGTGTAATTTTTGTTATCAAAATCAAATTAATAAAGACAATAGTATTGAATGGCAAAGGCATAAAGATAGAGTAAACGATTATAACAAGATAAAAAAACAAATTTTGACAGAGAAAAATGTTTTATGCTTAGAATTCGATTTTGGCCAAAACTTGCCGTTACCTAAAATCCCGGTGTCTGATCAGTTTTATCGTCGTTTACTTTGGCTACATATTTTTAATGTTAATGTATTCGGTGGTCATAAAAGAAGTTATATGTATTTGTTTATGGAGGGAAATCTAAAAAAAGGGGCTAACACTGTATGTAATTTTCTATTAGATGCAATACAAAAAGAACTAGCTTTAGATTGTTATGATAAAATATATTTATTTTCGGATTCATGTGGTGGACAAAATAAAAATTATCTCATGCTCACTTTTTTATCTCTATTATCAAAAAAATTGGAACTTGAAATACATCACATTTATCCTGTCCGTGGTCATTCATACTGTTCATGTGATAGAAATTTTGGATTAAATGGTCAAAAAATAAAAAAAATGGAGACGATAGAGACCCAAAAAGATTACTTTAAACTTATACATATGGCGAGAAACCCTCCATTTATAATTGTAATAGAAAAGGATGTAGTTGTCAAAGATTTTGAAATTTATTTACCAAAGAACGTGAATATACCTAAGAATTTACAAATAAGCAAATATGTCAGAATAATTTACTATCCAAATAGCTGTATAAATGTTTATACTGCTTATACAGGTGAATCAAAAGAGTATAGGATAGAATCTCAAGTAACATTCGATGATTTAATCAAAACTAAACCAGCAGAAGCGGTTGGACTTTGCAAAGAAAAATTACAAGATGTAAAATCGCTGATTCAGTATTTAAGTAGTGAAGGGCAGGAGATTTACAATAATTTTTTTCGAAAAGCTGTGATAAAAACTAAAAAAGAAACAATAAAAAAAGAGTTGACTAAGACAAAACTTATAAATAAAGAAACTGTAAAATCAAAAGCGGTAGTTAAAAAAGAGACAAAAAAATGTTTATTGAAATAAACGGATTCCAAATAGAAAAATGTATAAGTTTGATTTAAGAAATATTTTATATGCATCACATGTATATACGTACTTCGAATTGTGTAAATATAAAGTGATACTACAAAACTATTTGATATTAATTCAATATAAATATCCTGCCCCTGTCTCATGGATAAAGTGTAAACAATGCACGTATGACCGACGGCAGGCGAAAAGCTGTCACCAGTATGCAGCAGACGACCTAACCTTATGCAGGAGCTGGTCCACAGCCGACGTGGCGCAGTTACTACCAGCTGTGCACGTAGTTACAAAAAGTTCTGTATCTCAGCTGTTTCTTGAATAATCGAGTTGAAACTTTGAGGAAAACTTCTTCGAGTCTTAAGGAACAACTTTGTCGCTGGAAGTTTTGTCAAGCTGAAACTTCCCCGCATACTTTTTTTCGTTAAAGTTTACAAGTTTGGAAATTATTGCACTACCACGTTGTCATTAAATATTTATAATTCATGACAAGTAAAACGAATTCTATTCAGCTTATCAGCAACGCTAAGGTATTCACCGATCCCATACCAAGTTTCAAACGATTTCGATAATAATTGGCTGAGAAACAGCGATATATGTTTTTAAAATCCATTGGATTTGAGTTTTCAGAAAGTACGGTATTTATTTTTTTTCTCGCAAAGTATTAACCGGATAAAAAAAATGTGTGAACAAAAAAGATGCGGCTTCTTACTGTCTATAAGCTAGTATTTTTTTAAAAGCGATTTAAGGACTTTTGAAAATCGGCCTCTTGGTCGCGAACTTAAATTCCGTTTCGAGCGTCGGGCGAGTTATTCGATCCGGGTCCTCAATTGTTCTCGAAGGTCCGGAAGTTGCGAAGTCTGCTCTTTCCGGGTTTCTTGAGTTTTGGCGTCCTTCCATTCTTCTTTCTTCGCTTCGGCTTCCTTCGCGAGATTTTCCCGGCAGTGGTCTTGGAAGCGGTGGGGGTACTCGCCATGATGTAAAGGTGGACTTGGCTTTCCTTCCGTGGTTAGATCTAAGCGCGCGGCCAGACCAGCGACCTCGCCTGGGTTCATTGTGGCCTCTCCTGCCCTCCTTTTTTGCTCTTGCCGTCGACGCTTCTCTTCAGTTCCTAATTGAGGACAATCCTCGATGTCCACCTCCCGATGCCCACAATTTCGGCAATGCTTCACGGGTGGCCTGGGGCACTTGAGCGCGATGTGGCCAGGCTTCCAACAGTGGAAACATCGGAAGGGTGGGGGGTCTAGAGTGGGGTCAAACGGGATGGGTAGTAGGTTGCCAAAGGTGGTGCCCACCGTCTTGACCTTCGTGGGTCCCCTTGACGGCTTTCCAACCGCTCGATTCGGAGGGGGGAATGCCTGGACCATCTTGATGACGGGTCCCTTCTTCAATGGGGTTTCCTCCGGGATGGCCTCCAGCTTTCCCGGTGCCCTTGGTTTCGGGGGGGTGGGGAAGATTACGTCCCAACTCTCCTCTTCCTCGACGAAAAATCGATTGTGGGATTGGATAGGGACATAGGTCCGAGAGGCCTCCACCTCCGTCTCGGCCATAGTGACTTCCCCGGGGCCCCGGGAACTATCCCTTTGGTCCGTGATCTCCGGTGGAAGTTCCTCGGTGAGTGGGGTTTGGGATACGTTCCTTTGATCCTCCTGACTCGAGCCTTTCTCCTGAGGTCCATTGAGGGCGACGCCCTCACTCCTGCTAAAGCCCTGAGAGGGGGGCCACCAATATCTGCCATGGGTTCCTGTGGAGACCTATCCACCCGCACGAAGGCTTTGACACCGTGGTGGTCAAGGTAGTGTGGGTCTTCCACATTCCCATTTGGCTCACCAAATTATCGAGCTCTCTCTCTCTCTGGGACCGGGGAACGAGGGAGCCTCCTCTGGTCGGGTCCCGGGGGAACTGGGAAGGGGGGGTTGATCTCGGGGTCGCAGTCCCCTTCACCTTCGCCCGAGTCAGGGAGGGATTTGTCCCGAGCTTCCTTCAAGACGGACACTTCCTCGACACTCTCCAATGACCGGCCCAATTCCTCTTCTAGTCCTTCATCGAACAACTCTACCAGTCCATAGTCTTCCTCCTCCCAGATGACATCCTTTCCCCTCTTTTCCTTCCTCCATCCTTCTTCTTCCTCCTCACCTATCTTTTCCTTCTCTGGCTCTCTTTCCTTTTCCATCTTCGCTACTACTCCGATGCTTCCACCGCCCTCTCCCTCCTGATCGGAGTTCAACAGTTCCTTCTCCTTTTCCTTACTTATCTCTTGGGGATCATCTACTGGACCTGGAGACGAAAGCTCTCTACGCTCCATATTTTCAACTTCCTCGGACTTGCTGACTCTTGTCCACCTGTACAAAGAAAATTAAAGAAAACCAGGTTATCCTATCCTTATCTCCTCTTCTGTTTGTTGGCCTCTCTTGGGCACGTATCTTTTGAGTTCTGACACATAAGCTTCGTTGAGATGGCGACTTTTTCCCTACCCCTCTCCTAACACATAGACCGTCGGCTACTTAACCTCGATTATCTCATAGAGCCCTTCGAATTTAGGTGCGAGTTTCGCCGCGAATTTTTTTGACGTGTCAGACAAGGGGTGGGTTCTACGCAGTACTAAAGTTCCTACCGGAAATCTAACATCTTTCTTGTTCCTATTAAATCGTTTCGCTTGAGTCTCCCTCGCAGTATCTATGTGCTTCGCTACCAGATCCCGCAGCGCATCTAACCTCTTGATCCTATCTACCCATGCCTCTAGTCCTATCCTTTCAATCGTCTCAGTGGCCTCTATGTCTTTTCGTAAACTCTTCACTGGTAGAGGGTGTCGGCCATAATTTAAATACGCAGGTGATACCTTTGTTGTGGCCTGGGTTGCGGTATTTATAGCGTGCCTATTCTCGTGAAGCTATTGATCCCAATTCCTATGATCCTGTCCACAAATATGAAAATGATAGTTTTTATCGTCCTATTGCTGCGCTCAACCGGATCCGCCTGTGGATAGTACGGTGGCGTAAACACGTGTTTAACCCCGTATTCCTCTAGCGTTTTCCGCATCAGCTGATTGTCAAACTCCTTTCCATTGTCTGGAAGGAAGAAATCCGGAGTTTCCCATCCAAATAACACCAGTTCTTTGAATGCTCTTGCCACCGACTTCCCGTCGGCCCTCCTAAGAGGTTTTACCTCAATCCAACGAGTAAAAAGGTCTTGGAAGACTACCAAATATTTGTGCCTGTTCTTGCTAGGTGGAAACTCTATAAGGTCGGCCGCCACCACGGCCCAAGGCCTTTCCACTATTCGCTTCCCCATTAGTACTTGAGCGCCGGTTTGCGGCACCTTATACATCTGACACTCGGGACACGCTCTACTAAAACTCCTCACGTCGTAATACATCCCTCTCCAATAACACTCTCGGGCTATACGGTCGTACATTTTCTCTATTCCCAAATGTCCGCTGGAGGGAAGGCAATGTGCGTCGTAAATCACCTTCTCCCGGGACTCGGCTGGTACTACTAGTCTCCAGTTTTCCTCCGGAAACGCGATAGGATCCAGTAAGGGATCGTAACGATGCCTATAAAGTCTATTATCTTCGATTCGTCACCCTTGGAACTTGTAAGGGGCCTCGCTTATTTCCCTAATCAACCTCAATTACGGGGTCCGTTGTCTCTTCAGTCTCTTCAAACGTCCCTATCGCCATCTCCTCCTCTTTGTATAGTCTGGATAGAGCGTCTGGCACATGATTAAGCGCCCCCTTCCGATGGATTATTTCGAAACTCCACTGCTGCATCTCGATCGCCCATCCAGCTAGTCTTCCCGTGGGTTCTCGCAAGTTTCTCAACCACTTGAGCGCTGCATGATCGGTGATAACGGTGAATTCGTGTCCCTCCAAGTAGGGACGTAGCTTCCTAATGGCCCAAATCACTGCCAAGCACTCCTTCTCTGTGGTACTATAGTTCCTCTCCATGGATGAAAGGACCCGACTCACATGTATAATGGGATGTTCTCCATCATAGTTCGATTGAGTGAGTACGGCCCCTAGGGCATACCCGCTTGCGTCCGTTTGTAGGATGAATGGCTTCAAAAAATCGGGCCTCGCCAGCACCGGAGCGGTAGTGAGTGCCCTTTTTAGACTCTCAAAGGCTTCCTGCTGGTCTTGTTCCCAGATCCACGACTGTTTCTTCATAAGTAACTTGACCAAGGGTACCTTGAGCTCTGAATCACCCTCTATGAACCTCAAATACCACCCTACCATTCCCAAAAACCGCCGCAATTGCTTAAAATTCTTCGGCTCTGGATAGTTAAGGACAGGCTCTACCTTCTCCTGATTCGGACTCAACCCCTCGTTATCCAAAATAAATCCTAAATACGTCAACCGCGGCATGCAGAACTCACACTTCTCTCTTTTTACTTGTAACTCCGCTCATACTAATCTCTCTAAAACTAATCTCAGATAATATTTGTGTTTATCGTAGGTATCGGTAGCCACAATTATGTCATCCAGATATCTAAACACCTGGGGTCGCAACTCCTCTCCAAATAATATGTCTATCAGACGTTAGAATGTCATCGGCGCGTTGCTTAACCCGAGTGGCATTCTTTTGTATTGCCAGAGTCCTGACCCTTGCACGGCGAAGGCCGTAAACTTTCGACTATTCCTGGCCATTGGTACCTGATGATACGCCTGCTTCAGCTCTACTTTAGACAAATACCTGGTGTCGCGCAGCCTGTCCAAAATAGCATTTATGCTAGGCATAGGATATGCGTCCTGCTTGGTTACCTTATTCAAATCCCTAAAATCTATACAAAACCGATATGTTCCATCCGGTTTTTTGTGTAAGACGGGTGCTTGGCAATAATCACTAGCGGATCACTCTGTTATTCCCTCTTGGAATAACCGCTCGACCTCCTCAACGGCCACCTCATGCATCTTCGGAGACATCCTTCGGTATGCATGACGTATGGGTTTGTCGACCGTCACTTTGATCACGTGCTCCGTGAGAGGAGTCTTCACCAAAGGTTTCTCAGCTGATCCCAAAATATTGTCTACCATTCGCTCAATTTCTTCCCGCTTCTCTGTCGAGATTTCACTTATCCCAGCACATTCAGCATGGAGGGTGCCCTTGGGTGCATCCCCCATACTCTTGAATGAATGCCAATCAGCCTCGAACACTCGAAACATTCCTCGGCCAAATCGAAGATCCATATCAAACATGTCCTGGAAATCCCGTCCCAGGATTATGTCCTGGTTGATATAAGTGACTGCCCGGACCTGTACCTCTCTCACGTGACCATCAATCTCGCAGCTTATTTTTAAAGTTCCTAAGACCCACGATAACGTGGCGTTCACGCTAACGATATCCGCGTTGATAGGCTCCAACCTATTTCGGAAACGTTCGGCTAGTCTGGGTCCTACCAGCGACATGGGTTTTTTTTTGTTTAAAACCTAATAACTTGAGAAGGAAAAAAGATTAATCAAAAATTTTTTTTGGAGCTTCAAGTTAAGATAATAGAGAATAGAGGAAAACTATAGAGAATGTCTTGTTGTTGAAACCTAACCTTAAAATTAATGAGAAAACTCGAAAATACAGTTTTTTTAGCCGAAAAATCACTCAAATCACTTTATAACAACACTGTCACTTTTATTCTTCAAAAAATTATAACTTTTATCACTAGAGTTTGAGTTTTATACTTTCAACATAACCTTAAAATTCGAGATTGCAGGTAACAGTGTCAGAAACCTGATATTATGTTAAGAATAAGGAATACTTTGAAAATTCTATTTAGAGCTTTTAAATAAAGTAATAGAGAATAAAGAAGTAGTATGAAAAAATATCATATTGTTAAACCCTAACCTCTTATTTGATTAAAATACAAGAAAAAAATATTCTGAGCCAAAAAATCGTAAAAATGACTTAATTTTTACTTCATAACATTATTACTTTCATGGATAGCAAATACTATTACTAGAATTATATTTTTGTACTCCTAACATAACCTTAAAAGTCGAGATTACAGTTTACACTGTAAGAAACTTAATATTATAATAAAAATGAGGAATAATTCGAGAACCCCATTTAGAGCTTCAAACTAAAGTAATAGAAAATAGAGGGATAGTATAAAAAATAGCATATTTTTAAACCTTTACCTCTTATTTGATTAAAATACAAGAAAAAAATATTCTGAGCCATTAAATCTTAAAAATGACTTAATTTTTACTTTATAACATTATTATTTTGAATGATCGTAACTACTATCATGAAATTTTAATTTTTGTACTTTTAATACAACTTTAATATTGGAGATTACAGGCTTGTAGTGTCAGAAATCTGACGTTATGAGGAGGAAAAAGAATAATTGGAGAATTATTTTTTGAGCTCCGAGATGAGACGATAAAGAATAGAGAAGAAATATTGAGAATCTCAGATCGTTAAGTACTAACCTTAAAAAAAAAATCTAAATAACGTTCTCACACGAAGAGAACTCTGACACTACGATAGTATAGAACTCTGTGTACTACGTGAGTATGCAGCAGCGCGCACTGTAGTAGACTCGTACTGTACTACTGTAGCATCTTGCCGTGCTGCGTTTGCTCGGGAGTCATACCAAACTCTAGTGATAAAAGTTAGAATTGTTTGAAGAATAAAAGTGACAGTGTTGTTATAAAGTTATTTGAGTGATTTTTCGGCTAAAAAAACTGTTTTTTCAAGTTTTCTCATTAATTTTGATTACGGCCCAACGTTCCGTACTTCTCCTGAAGAACTGCGTCTGAGCTTGATTCTCGAAACTGTTGGTCCTCCGACTCATCCCCAAAAGCCCTATTAAAGAAGTCCTGAAGATCTTCGACATCGATCTGTTGTGGCTCACCTTCCTCTCGGGCCGACCCAATCCGCTCTCCCTTTTTTTGTCACTTAATTTTCCAATCTGTCGTCTTCCTGACGTTTTCTAAGTTCGGCTCGATGACTTCCTCCCTATAACGAATTTTCTCCGTTCTCCAGTCTCGTTCCCTCCCGAAATAGTTCACCTGAACATCAAAATCTTCGTCTGGACCTGACACCTCTTTAGTGAACCAAATTGTCTCATTCTTCTCATTCACTGTTCGCTTCCACTCTCTTTCCCGTGACTGCCCTATAGGATCGTCGTTCTTCCATGAGACCAATGTTCTCTCTTTTTCCCCCACATCACCATTTTTATTCGGAGATTCCACCTCTAACCTCTCACTCATCCTCACATATTTCCCGGTTGGGTTCCCCTTTCTCGTACTCGGTAGCTCTTGGAGAGTCTTTCTAGGGACCAAAACCAATTGGCCATCTGCTCCCAAAATCCACGTTTTTTCGCTATCGATTCTCTGCCCTTTGCTTCCCTCAAATATCCCTGAATCCCTTACTTCATTCTCAACCTCCCCTTATATCTCGTCCCGATCCTGTTCTCCTCTAATTTTCGCCTCGGACGGAGCGCGGGGGTTGCAGAAGTTAACTTGCTTTATTCTGGCCCCCACTTGCCCCGTTTCCCATCATTTTTCGCTAAAACACACACTTGGGACAGGACGAGAAGACTACTCCTGGAGTACTCCAAACCTGGCACTCGACGGTTGGCTTAGTCTCGGGATTCCCAGGGGATCTCTTCGACGGGCAATTTCGTGCCAGGTGTCCTTTGTTCCCACACGTGTAGCAAAGCACCTCCAGGCATTGTGCGGAACGATGACCCACGGCCCGACAGGTATAGCACGTGGTATAGAACCCACTCCCTCCCGCGGCTTCGTCTCTGCTGGCCGTCTGCTTAGAGACGGCTCCCTGTTGAGCCGCGCTGGCCGTTGGTCCCATCAGCTGGCCTCCCTCCTTGACGTTAGTCAGAGACTTCGCGGTCGCCTGATTGTTCCAGGGTATCCACTTCCAATACTAGGCCCACGGCGGACGGTTCTGGGCTTGGGCGAAGCTTGCAATCAACTCCAGTGGCACCCCGAAACAAGAAGATCCGGTTTCCCCCTGGTTCCCCTGTGGAGTTCCTAAAAGTGCTATATTCCCTAGTGTCGACTTAGAAGGATTTTCCGCGAGATGTTTCCACATTTCTTGGGATAGCCCCTGCAAAGCAGGGAAACACCCACCAAGGGTGTAGGTGGTCGCCCTGAAAGTTTGCTCCCCTTGGAGGCCGGCCATCAACAACTTCTGCAGGTTAGGATCAATGGTGATCGTTCGCATCTGTTCCCTCCCTGATTCAATCTACTCTCCCCCCCTATTACTGACGTGGTGACGAGCGTCGTATACGTCGTCGTGTACGTCGTCGTCGTCACGGTCTGTATCCTAGACTCTGTCAGTGGCCTATATACATTAGCGACCTTTTCATCCGATCACCGTAACTCATCCTCTATTCCGGACTCACTCGCGCTCGCATTTCCGCTCCCCCGTCTCCCTGGCCCTGACCCTTGGGTCTCTCTCGTCGAATCCGTAGCCACTGGCTCCGACGGAGACACCGGACTTTCTCTTCTCTTGGAATTTGATCCCTCCCCACGTGATAACTCCCTCTGTATCAACTCGCCGGCGGTATTGAGTTGGGTCTTCCGCCGACTACTGTGTTCTAATTTCCCCTCCTCTCCGTCCGCAAGCACGTCCTCTTCGTATCTGGGTACCCTTTCATCATCTGGCTACATCTCTAACATCAATGCTCGGAGAAACCTATCTCTCACAGCGGCCTCTGTCCCCTTGGTACTAAATCCCCTCAAAAACAATTCGCCCTCTAGTGTCTCTAGTGACATTCTCCTGATGCTACGCCTGAGTGCGCGCAGCTCCCGTGTATTTATGAGTGCCTGCATTGTTTCGTCATGCGGTGCCGTTTTGTTTCCTACACTACAACCCCAGAAAGCACTGAATGTTAAACGACCCTACCTGACGAAAATACACTGTTTGCGTATCATCGCCTACCCGCACTTGTCACCGACGGTCTCTAAACACCACAAAACAAATATGGAAAATTTCATATATATGTACATATATATATATATAAATAAAGAAAAATATTCTGAAAATTACTTATTGCTTTATTGCTTAATACTTACTCCCTGGTCCGAGTAACACTCTAAATTCTTCAACACTTTCACCCACACATTAAAATCTCACCTCAACTTACGGCCCCAGAAATCCCTTCCTAATCCTGCAGCATACTTCTCCACTTAAAGGGATGCCATTTGTGATAAGAATTTTTCGGCCGGGAAAACAGCCATCCCGAATTCCCTCACAAAAACTCGCTTACTTACTCCTCCTCGTCCCTCTCCACTGGATTCCTCTCCTCCGGGAGGTCTGCCAATGGTGCTCGGCTTGGTAACGCCGAACACTCCTGAGAAGAAAACTAGAAGGCGACTTTGGGGCACCAACTACAAAAAAATAACTCCCTGGTATCACTTTCACATCGCGTGCGCTATTCTTTCTCCCTTCTCTACTCTTTACAAGTCCCACCTCACACTCTCTCTCTCTCTCTCTCTCTCTCTCTCTCTGTGTAGCTAAGTATTTGTATATATATGCATCTATATATATGGGTCCACTGTCCTCGAAGTAGATGTACTGGGTTAAGCGACTCCTGGTCGTCCTCCGCCGGCGCTAACCTTTATTCAGTTGGCGGTGACCCGTACCTAAATCTCTCACTCACACGCACACGATCACACACAATCCCACTCACACTTCTTGTCTCTTGACCTTTCTCTAGTGCCCTGCACCCTGACACCACCTCTACCCACAACTACACCCCCTTTTTACGCCTACACACACTCACCCGCGCCCGCTCGGATTGTCCCAACACTATCCCGTATACCACCTGGTGCACTTTTTACAGCACACTTTCCTTCTGGTTATCCTTGCAGGGTACGACTACCTGGAACTCGTCTCACTCGTCAAGACGGCTTGGCCGTGCTCTCGGCCTCGGGCGATCTCCGTTGCTCTTGCCTGATGGTCTCTCGCAAATTCCCCTTTTTCCTAGCCTCAGCTGCTCTTTCGTAACACTTAACCTTGACCTTGCTCTTCTCAATCCCATCCTCTAACCTATCACTTCCCTATCTCTCACCAATACTTTTATTTAACCTACTCTGCTCTGAAAATTCTCCCGTTGTGGTCTCGCGGATACTCGTCACTATTCTCGTTTTCTTTCTATCGTGGCTGCTACAATCCTCCTTGACTCTGATCTCTCTGATGGCTCTCGCGGTACTGCACAATCACTATTATTGTCATCTTCATGATCATTATCGTTATTATTATTATATTTATCATTATCATTATTATCACCTATATCATCATTATAACTATTATTATCATCAGCATTATCGACATAATTATTATTATTATTTTTAAAGTCCTCATTGTTGTTGTCATTTTTATGATCAACATTATTGTCATCGCAATTATCATCATTGACAATGTTATTATTTTTTTATTTACCTCATTATTACGATAGGTTTTTTTTAAATAATCATTACTATCATTATCACTACTATCATTTCATTTCTTATCATCATCATCAACATTAAGATCATCATTATTCATATTATTATCATTATCGTCGTACTTAGGATTATAAACATTATTTGTATTGGCATGATTTTTATTATTATTTCTATTAGCGTTATTACTTTTATCATTATTATAACCTTTATCATCATTTTATTCACCGTTAACATCGACATCAGCATTATTATTATCAATGCTATTATCATCATCATGTTAATTGTTTTCATCATCATAAACACAAACATCATTACCATAATTTCTATGATTATTATCGTCACCATAGTAATCATTATCATTGTTATCATCATTATTAGTATCATTATTATCCTCATCATCATCATGATCATCATCATCATAATTATTATCATCATTATTGTTATTTTTATGAATATTAAAACCATCATTATCATCGCAACTATCATTTAAATTGTCATCGTCGATATTAATTTAATCATTATCATCATCATCCTCGCAATTGTCATTTTTTTTATGATTATCATTTTCATCGTCATAATTAATAGTTCCATTATCATTGTTATTATCAATATTATGCTTATTATCATACACATCGTTATAACTATTATAATTCGCATCATTATTATTTTCATTACCATCATTATTATCATAGTTAAAAATTTTATAATAATCATTAACATTATTTTTGTTATACTTATCATTATAACCATTATCATCATAATTATTATTATTATTGTCATCATCGTCGTCATCATCAATCGTATCGTCATTTTTTTTATTATCTCCATCATTATTATCATCATTATTAATGTATAAATATTATTATTATCATTAGTTTTAGTATCATAATTATCATCATCATCATCAATGTCATTTTTACTATCATAATTATTAATATCATGATTATCTTTGTTATCATTATTATCATTATTGTCGTCATCATTTGCATTATACATATAATTATTATTATCATTAGCATAATCATTATCATCATTATCATTATAATTATCATTATTATTACTATCATCATCATCATAATTGTCATCATATTGTCGTTATTATGAGCATTATAATCATCATGATTTTTATCATTATCGTTATTATTATCTTTATTATTATTATTTTTAATATTATTGTTATTATTATTGTAATTATTATTATTATAAATATCATTATCTTCATCATTATCATTATCATCAATATTATCATCATCATCATTATCATCACTATCATTATCATTATCATTTTTCGATGATTATCATCAGTATTAGCATTGTCTTTATTATTATCATCAAGATCGTTATTATTAATATTATTATCATTATCGTCGTAATAATTATCGTTAATATTGTTTCTATTGGCATGACTTTCATTATTATCTCTATAATAATCATTATCATTATTTTTATTGTTTAACTCATCATCATTGTTGTTATTGTTAACATCATAATGATCATCAACATCATTACCATTGTTAGCATTATCATTATCATCATGTTTATAATTATTGATTCTATCATTAACATCGTCATTATAACTATGATTATTATAATCATTATCATTATTGATCGTCTACATGATTATTATAATTATTATTATTGTTATCATCATCTTTAACATCATCATTTTTATCATTATTATTTTCATTATTAATATCACTATCATCATTGCAGTTATTATTACCATCATTATTTTTTCTTTTTTTTTTTTTCTTTTTTTTTTTCTTTTTTTTTCATACCGGGTTACGACGACAGCCTACTTAGCCTAGTCACGGAGCTAACCTACTTACCACCTATGTGTGGGGGTGTATTGCCACACCCATCTCTAAACCTTTTTCCTCGCATCCTACCTGAATCCATGGGCACAGTGTGAGTATCTTCAGTGGAACACCTTGCCAGTTAAGCTGACACTTCCTGCACCGATGGTGCATCAGGTCCACTCACCACTGTGTAACTTTTTCCCGGAGAAGACTCTATTATTTCAGGACGCCCACTCCTCGTGGTTAAGCTGGCGCTCTCTGCCAAAGCATCGGATCCAGGCAAACTAGAATCACCGGAGAAGCGCCGTGTTTCAGAGGCCACTCCTCGCCGGTATGGCTGGCGATTCCTGCTCAACGCCTGGCATCGGGTCCGCTAATCCTTACCTACAGCTCTAACACTGTTTTGCATTCACCCAGGCCCAAAGACCTTTGGGGCAAGAAAAAAACCCTGGAATTACTCTGAGGGAAAATCTTACGAAAAAACCCGCACCGGAACAGCTGGGGTTACAAAGGATTTTTTTCCGATGAAAACAGTTTTTGAAACAATCTGCATTCATCAGGATTCGAAATCACGACCCCTCAAACTGCGTTGTATCAGTAACAAGCACGCTCACCACTGAGCAAGCACGGTCCCCATCACCATATTGACTATTATTATCATTATTATCATCGTCATCGTCATCACTATTATCATCATCGTCATCATCACCATCATCATTATCATCATCATCATTATCATCATTATTATCGTCATAATCATCAACATTATGATTATCATAAACATTATAATTAGCATTATCATCATTATCATTATTATTAAAATCATTATCGTACTTATTTTTAGCATAATCAGCAACATCATTATCATTATTATTATCATCATTACGATCATTAACATTATCATCATCATCATCGTTATCACCGTTATCAGCATCATTATAATTATCATGGTTATCATCATAGTTTTTATCATCAACCTTATAATTATTTATATTATTAAAATTATCGTCATTACCATCACCATAAATATTAAAATTATCGTCATTACCATCACCATAAATATTATAATCAACATCATCATTAACCTTATGATTATCATAATCATCATTATTATTTTTACGATTTTTATGATCTTTATCATTATCATCATCATTATCATCATTATCATAATTTCATCTTTATTATCATTATCATCATTATTATCATCATCATCATTATCATTATTATAATTAATAATATTATAAGCATCAAGATCTTTATTATTCTCTGCAGTATTATTGTCATCATTACTGTCGTAATTATTTTTATTAACATCGTCATTATCATAAAAAGTATTATTAGTATTGTCATCATTAACATTTTATTATTCCCCTCATCATTATTTTTAATTATTGTTAACATTACTTTTATCATTATTATTACTGTCATTATCATTATTATGATTATAATCATCATCATTATCATCATTAACATTATTTTAATACATATCATTATCTTTATCGTAACTTTTACTACTATTATTATGATCATTGTAATTATCATTATTATTATTATTATTATTATTATTATTACTATCATAGTTATAATTATTATTATCATTATTATCATTTTTATTATTCTTATCATCATCATAATAATTATCATTATTTTTATCGTTGTCGTCATCATCAGCATTATTATAATTATTATTATTATAATCATCATCATTACTATGAATATTATTACTATCACTATCATCATTCTTACCAGTATTGTCATCATCATTAAAATTATGATCATCGTTACTAATAACATCGTTATTTCTATCATTATTACGATTATCATAAATATTTCTATTATAATTATTATCATAATTATTATGATTATCTTTTTTAGTATTAGCATTATTACGATCATTATTATCATCATTATCATCATCGTCATCGTCATCATCATCCTTATCATGATCATTATTATAACTATTATTATTATTATCATCGTTATATTTATTATTATCATTTTTATTTTTACTACTATTATTATTACAAAAATCATCATCATTAATAACATTATTATTATAATTATCATCATTATCATTATTATCATCATAATTATCGTGATTATTTTACATATTATTATTATTATCAACATAAGTATCATAATCACAATATTTCTAGCAATTATTTTTGTAACCATTTTTATTTTAAGCATTATCATGATCATTATCATCATTATCATTATTATCACCTTTATTATTATTATTATCATCATTATCAGTATTATTATCATTTTTATCATTGTCATTATCGTTATTTTTATTTTTATTATCATCGTTATTATCATTATTATCAACATCGTCGCCATCATCAGCATTGTTATTATCATTATTATTGTTATCATCATCATCATCATTATCATCATCGTCATTATTATCATCATTATAAGTTACATTCAATTCATAATTAAATCATTATCATTATTGTCATTATAATAATAATTTTGTTTATTTTAATCATTTTCCTCATGTTTATTATTATGATTATCATTATCATGATCATCTTCATGATGATTTGGATATTAATGATGACAGTAAAGTTAATAATAAAGATGATAATAGCGACGATGAAAATAATAATGATGACAAAAAATATAACGATGCTAATGATGTTGATGGTAATGATAATGACGATGATGATAATGATGATGATGATTATGATGATAATGATAATAATGATGGTGATAATACTGGTTATATAAATAATAATTATAATAATAATAATGATTATGATCATGAAAATAAAGGCAATGACGTTGAAAATTATAATGATGATGATATTAATAAGGATGATAAATATAATAACGATAATGATAATAGTGGCGATGACGATAGTAATAACGATAACATTTAATATAAAAATGGTAATGGCGATGATGATAATCATAATAATGATGATGATGATAACCACGATGATAATGATGATGATGATAGTGACGATAATAATGATCATAATGAACATAAGTGTAATGACAACGATCATAATCGTTATAATCATAATAATGATCAGGATAATTATAAAGATAAAGTAGATGATAATGATGAAGATAACAATAATCATGAAAATGATACTGACGATGATGATAATTATAATGATGATGGTAATGATTAGGATGAAAATAATAATTGTAAAGATGATGATGATAATAATAGCGATGATAATAATAATGAAAATGATAATGATTAAAATTATAATGATCATGCTACAGATTACGATGATGACAATAATGATGATAATGATAATGATAAGAATGATAATGATAATGATAATGATAATGATGATGATAGTAATAAGGATAATTAAGATAATGAAAATGATAGAGATGATTACGATAAAAATAACAATGATGATTTGTTTGATGGAAATGATAATGACAATGATAGAGATGATTACGATAAAAATAACAATGATGATTTGTTTGATGGAAATGATAATGACAATGATAGTAATGATAATGATTCTGATAATGATAATGATTGATGATAATAATGATAATAATCATAATAATGATAACGATGATAACGATCCTGATGGTGATGATGATGATGATGATGATGATGATAATGATGATGATGATGATCATAATGATGATGATAATGGTGATGATGATAATCATGATAATAATGATAATGATAATAATGATAATGATAATATTTATGTCGATAAACATTAAGGTCACGATAATCGTTATAAAAAAAGGTCGCAATAATAATAATAATAAAGCTGACAATGATGAGGACAAAAATACTTTTGATAATAAGTTTAATAATACTGATGCAATAATAATGATATTAAAGATTAAGACAATAAAAATAACGATAATTGTACTGATAATAAAAAAATTGACGATACCCATAAGAATGACAATGACGATAAGAACGATGTTAATAACTTTAAGGACGATGATAAAGATACTGACGATGATATAACCATGACAATAACAATGCATTAATGATTACGATGACGATGAAAAGTCCGACGTCGAGGACGATAATGATAATAGTAATGTTAATAATAATGAAGTTAGTAGTAATAATATTGTATTGATAATGAAGATTACAATAATAATAAAAATAAAGATTATGATAACGATTATGATGAGGATGATGATGATGATCATAAGAATGATTATGAAGATAATCATAATGACGATGATGACGATGATAATGATAAAAATGATAATAATCATGATGATGATAATGATAATAATCATAATGATCATGATAATGATGACAATGATTATGACAATAATAGCGATGATAAGGATAATAATTAAATAACAATGATGATGATGATGTTGACGATAATAACGATGACGATAATAATGATGATAATCACGTTAATGACGATAACTATAATAAAAAACAAGATAACAACGATTTTAATAATCGTAATAATGATGATAATAATGGCGATAATAACGAGGTTGATGATAATAATAGTATATATGATGACGACCATGATAATAATGATGATGATAATAATGATAATTATGTTGATGACGATGACAATGATGATTAATATTATAATAATAAAAGTGATGAAGATAATAAGAATGATAATGATAAAGATAATTACGTAAATAACGATGTTGATGACAATGACGATAAAATGACAATTTAAATGGCACTGCATTGACATTGACTGAAACAATAAAGATTGCGATGACGATGGAAATAACAAGGACGATTATGATAAAATTGACACTGATGACGATGATGATGATAATGATGTTAATGATAGTAATGTTGATGATTATGCAAATAATAATGACGCTATCGTTAATAATAATGATAATTATTACAATTAGAATAATAATGAAATAGTGAATGATAATAAATGATAATTCTAATAATAATAATGATGATAATAATGATGATGAAAATGATGATGGAATTGATGATGACGACGGTGATGACAATAATAATAATAGAGATGACGATTTTTATAATACTGATAACACTAAATATAAATATAAAGATGATAATGCTGTTTATAATCATAAGAACGACGATAATAATGATAATGACGATAACGATGACGATGATGATGAAGTCGATGATGATGATGGTGATACTGATGATGATGATGATGATGATGATGATGATGGTGATGACAATAACAATAATGATGATAATTATCATGATAATAATAATGATGATGACAATAGCGATGACAAAACAAATGAAAATGACGCAAAGTACGATGATGATAATAATAACGATGACGATGGTTATTATGATGATAATAATCCTCATAATAATAATGATAATGATCATTATAATAATAATGATAATAACAATGATGAAAATTACGATGATAACGACAATGACCCTAATGATATTAATTGTAATAATAATAGCTCTGAGGTTGATTATAAATATGACGATGATAATGATGATTATAATGATAAAAACAATAATAATTACATTTATAATGTTCAAAATAATAACGATAATAATGATTATCATAATAATGACGATGGTGACAATAATAATGATGATGATGAAAATAACAATAATGATGAAAATTAAGATAATGATAAAAGCAATCATGATCATAGTATTGATGATGATGGTTGAAATGATGGTTACAATAAAAATAATAGTATTGATTATAACTATAACGGAGAATTAAATATTTATGAAGATTAAAAATACTAATAATGTCAATGATGATGACATTAAACATAACGACGACGAAACTATTAATAATTGTCAAGACAGTAATAAAATCGATAATGCTGATATTGATAAAGATAACGATAATAACCATAATAATTACGTTTATGGCGATGATAATGACAATGACGATGATATGATGATTACAGTGACAATGCATCATTAATTAAGATAACGGTAAAATTTACAACGTTGAAGACAATAATAATGATAGTAATGATAATGATAATAATAACAATTATAATAATAATGATGATGCTGATAATAATGATTATGATAATAATGGTGAAAAAATTATGAGGATCATAGAGATGATTGTGAAGATAATACTGATAGTGACGATAATGATAATGACCATGATAATATTGATAATAATAATAACGATAATGAAAATAATGTTTTTGACGACAATGACGATGATAACGACGATGACGACAATGATGATGATGATGATAATGATCATAATAATAAAAATAATAATAATGATCGTGGTGATAATGATGATGAGAATCAAAATGATAAAAATAATGATCATGATGATAATAATGATAATAATGATGACCTTAATAATGATGATAATGACAGTAATGGTTATAATAATGGTAAAAATAAGAATAAAAAAAATAACGATAAAAATGACAAGAAGAAGAATAATTATTATAAGATTAAAGATAATGATGCCAATGATGGTGACATTTTGGATCACGACGACGAAGATAATGATAATTGTAAAGATAGTAATAAATTTAATTATGCTTGTAAGGACCACAATGACGATAATAATAAAGATACTTTCCTTAATAACGATGAAAATGATGATGCCGATGATATAACGCTTACAATGACGATGCATTAACGATTTACGATAACGGTAAAGATAACAATGACGAGGATGATACTGATGAAGATGATAATGATGATGATACAGAGAATAATAAAAATCATGATAATAATTGAAATGTCCAAATCAATGACGTAGATAATGATAATATTTTTAGTAATAATGATGATGATGACGATGATATTGACGATGATGACGATAATGGCGGTAAGAATAAAAATGACGATGATAATAATGACAATGACAATTACTATCGCGATGATAATGACGATGATAATAATAATAATAATGATAAAATTGATAATTATAATTAGAAAAACAATAAAGATGACGTAAATATCGACGATAATGATGATGATGAAATTGCAATGAAGACTATAATGACGATGATAATAATAACGTTTAAGATGATGATAGTATTCAGAATAATTATTATTAAGATAAAAATGACGATTATAATGCTGTTCATAATTATAATAATGACAATAATTATGATAATACTAATAATAATGACGATGTTAATGACAATGAGTATTAAAAAGTTAATGACGATAATAATGATAATGATGATGATGATAATTATTACGATTTTGCTGAAAATTATAATGATGATGATAATGATAATGATAATGATGATGATGATGATAATGATAATGATAATGATGACGATACTGATGATTATAATAATAATAGTAATAGTAAAAATGACGCCGTCAATAGAGACAATGTTTACAATGATAATTATGATGATACTGAAAAAAATTATGTTGATAATGATGATAATTACCTCAGAAATTACAATGATTATAATTTTAATTATCATAATAACAAGGATAATGATCATTATAACAAGAATAACAATAATTATGATAATAATAATAATAATGATAATAATATCGATAAGAATGATGTGTATAATGACAATGACAATGATAACGACATAGATGACGATGAAGTTAATGTTAAGGATAAAATTAATGACGATAATTAATGATTGTGATGATAATTGTAATGATGATAATGATGATGATAATGATATTGACAATAGTGGTTATAATAAATAAGATGGTATTAATGATAGTAATGAAAATAACAATAATAATAATGATAATAATAATCATGATAATGATGATAATAATGACAAGAATAATGTGTATAATGACAATGACAATAATACTGACAAAGATAACGATGATGTTTATAATAAGAATAATGAAAATGACGATATTCATTGTAATAATAATAAAAATGATGATAATGATGATGATAATAATAATAATAATGATAATAATGATAAAAAAAATCGTAATGATGATGATAATGGCAATAATGATAAAAATATTGACAATAATAATAATAATAATAATAATAGTTATAATTGTTATGATAACGAGAATAAAAATAACAAAAATAGTAATAATGATAATAATAATAATCAAAGCGTTGACCATAAAGACTAAAATAATGATGATAATGATAACGATAATAATAATGATAACGATAATGATAATAGTGTCGATATTCTTAACGTTGACTATGATGATAATAGTGACAATGACAATAATGATAACAATAAAAATAAGGATGTCGACAATGATTATAATAATGATAATAATGATGGTGATGATAATTGTTATTATGATAATAATTATGATGATAATGATAATGACAATGACGATAATGATGATCATAAAAAAAATAATGACGATTATAATGATATCGATGATGATGATGATGATGATAATATTGATGACAATGACGATGACGATGACAACAATGACAAAAATGTATATGATGACGATAATGATAATAATGAGAATAATAATAATTATTATTACGATCATGCTGAAAATTATGATGATGATAATAATAATAATGATGATGATAATGATCAAGGTTTTGCTGAAAATTACGATAATGATGATGATGATGACGAAAATGATGATAATGATCATAATAATGATAATCATGATGATGTTGCAAATGATGATAAAAGTAAAGATGATAATTACAATAAAACTAACGATCGTTATAATTTTTATAATAAAAATAAAAAGGATAATAATGACAATAATAATAATAATGATAATAATAATAATGATAATAATGATAAATATTATTTGTTTAATAACGATTACAATGATAACGACATAGAAAACGATGATGTTAATGTTCAAAATGATAATCATGACAATAATTGATTGTGATGATGATAATGATGATAATAATGATAATAATGTTGATGATAGTATCATTAATAATAATGATAATATCGATAATGACTATGGCAATGATGATGATAATGATATTAAAAATGTTGATAAAATTCATGATAATGATAATGTTGGTTATGATTAAAGTGATTAAAATGATAATAATAGTGATTGTAATAATAATAGTTAATGCGATGACAATAAAGATTATGCTGATTATAATAATAATAACAATGAAGATAATCATGACAATAAAGATAATAGTGACAAAGACAATAATAATGAGGATGATGATGACTATGACGACGATGATTATTATAAAGATAATAATGACGATTCTGATGATAATGACGATAATGATGATAATGATTATGACGAATAAGATTAATTTAACGATGAATATAATAATGATGACGATGATGATATTGATAATAATGACGATGACGATGACGAGTATTACAAAAAAGTTAATGACGATGATGATGATAATGATGATAATGATAATATTAAATATGACGATTATGCTGAAGATTACGATGATGATAATGATGATGATGATGATGATGATGATGATGATGATGATGTTGATGATGATGGAATAGGTGATGATGACGATTATAATGATGAAACAAATGATGCTGTTGCTGATGATGATAATGATGACAATAATGATGATTAATGTTAATAATCATGATTATGATAATAGTAATGCTGATGATGACGATAATGGTGATGATGATGGTGATGATGATGATGATGACGATGACGATAATATGACAATTTCGAGGGCACTGCGGTAACGATGACTATATCGATAGGGATTACGATGAAGATGATGATGAATATGACGATAATGTCGATGATGATAATGATGATGATCATAAGAGTAATGATAATCATCGTGATTATGATGATAATAAAGATTATGATTATAAAAATGATGATAATTATGATAATGATAATAATAATGTCTGTGATGATAATGATGATGACAACAATTATAATGATGATAAAGATGATAATGATAAAGATGATAATGACAATTTTGATTGTAATAATAATGATAATAATGATAATGATAATAATAACGATACTTATAACGAATAAGATGATGATAATGATAATAATGATGATGATAATTATGAGAATAATGATATTGCCATTATTTTGAGAATAATAGAGACAATCATAGTTATAATAATAGTAATGGTATAAATTATGATTATCATGATGACAATAACAAATAGACAAACGATTTTATTAAGATTATTATTTCTGTTGCTTATGATAATGACACTTAAGATTGCGACAACGAGGATTTTAAAAATTGTAATGATAACGATAAATTTAATATTTCTGATAATGACGACAATGAATAAAATAATAAAGATATTAACGTTAATTTTGAAGCAAACGATAATGACAATAATATGACGATATTGATAAAGATTCAATTATGATTACAATAACAGTAAAGATTACAATGACGAGAGCGATGATTATGATGATGATAATACTGATAATGATGACGATAATAATAATAATGATTATGATAATAATGTAAAGAATGATGATGATGACTATTGTAATTTTGATAATGATGACGAAGACGATGACGAAAATGATAAGGATGTCAACTATGAATATGATAGCGATAATGATGATGGTGATACTAATAATGATAATGATAATGATGATAATGATAATGACGATGATAACTACAAGGGTGGTTATGATGATAATTATCATGATAATAATGACAATGACGATTAATATCACCATGATAATGACGATTATAATCATGATAATAATGATAACGATATATATGTTAAGTATAATGATATCGATAGTATAGATAATAATAATAGTGATAATGAGAATGATGATGATGATTATCATAAAGATGATGTTAATATTGACGATGACGAAGGAGATGGAATTGACGATGACGACTATGATGACGATATCAACAATGATGTAAGATATGACGATAATAATTACAATAATGAGGATTAAGATAAAAATAACGATGATAATGCTCTTGATAATTATATTTATGACAATAATGATGATAAAAATAATGATGATGATAACGATGACAAAGATATTGACGATTTTGATGACGATGTCGATAATAATAAAGATAATAATGATGATGATAATGATGATAAAAATAGTCAAAATGACAGCGTTGATAAAGATGATGTTTACAATGATGATGATAATGATACTTATAAGAATCATGTTAATAATGATGATAATTACCTCAGAAATTACAATGATTATGATGTTAATGATCATAATAACAAATTAATAAATATAAAAACAAAAATAACAATAATTATGAAGATAATAATAATAATGATAATAATATTGATGAGAATAATGTGTATAATAACAATGACAATTATAACGACATAGATTACGATGATGTTAATGTGAAGGATAAAATTAATGACGATAATTAATGATTGTGATGATGATTATAATGATTAGAATAATGATGATAATGATATTGACAATGATGGTAATAATAAAAAAGATGGTAATAATAATGGTAATGAAAATAATAATAATAATTATGATAATAATAATTTTAATTATGATAATAATAATAACAAGAATAATGTGTATAGTGACAATGACAATAATACAGACAAAGATAACGATGATGTTGATGTTAAAAATAATAAAAATAACTATATTAATTGTGTAAATGATGAAAAAAATGATAATGATAATAATGATTATAATGATGATAACTATCATAATAATGATAATAATGATAATAATGATAAAAAAAATTATAATAATGGTGATAATGGCAATAATTATAAAAATATTAACAATAATAAGAATAATAATAATAATAATTATAATTGTCATAATAACGACGATGAAAATAGTAATTATAGTGATTAGAATAATAATAATCAAAGCGTTGACGATAAAGACTATATCAATGATGATAATCATAACGATGATAATAATAATAACGATTATGATAAGAGTGTCGATATTTTTAATGATGACGATAATGATAATAGTGACAATGACGATAATAATGACAATAAAAATGACGATGACGACGATAATTATAATAATGATAATAATGATGGTACTGATAATTATTATAATGATAATAATTATGATAATGATGATAATGAAAAGGACTATTATGATGATTATAAAAATAATAATGACGATTATAATGATATCGATAATAGTGATGATGATGATGATAATCATAATAAGGATAATTTTGATGATGCTGCAGATGATAATAATAATAAAGATGATAATAACAATAAAAACAACGATTATTATAAATTTCATGATAATAATAAAAAGAATAATTGTAACAATGATAATAATAATGATAATGAAAATAATGATTAGAATGATAAATGTAATTTGTATAATGCTAATGACAATGATTACGACATAGATAACGATGATGTTAATGTTAAAAATAATAATAATGACGAGAATTAATTGTAATGATGATAATGATGATAATAATGATAATAAAGTTGATGATAGTATCATTGATAATAATGATGATAACGATAATGATAACGGCAATGATGATGATAATGATATTGACAATGATAATAATATTGATGATAATGATAATGTTGGTTATGATTAGAGTGATTAAAATGATAATAATAGTGATTGTAATAATAATAGTTACTACGACGACAATAAAGATTATGCTGATTATAATAATAATAGCAATGAAGATAATCATGACAATAAAGATAATAGTGACAAAGACAATAATAATGAGGATGATGATGACTATGACGACGATGATTATTATAAGGATAATAATGACGATTCTAAAGATAATGACGATAATGATGATAATGATTATGACGAATAAGATTAATTTAACGATGAATATAATAATGATGACAATGATGATATTGATAATAATGACGATGACGATGACGAGTATTACAAAAAAGTTAATGACGATGATGATGATAATGATGATAATGATAATAATAAATATGATGATTATGCTGAAGATTACGATAATGATAATGATGATGATGATGATGATGATGATGATGATGATGATGATGTTGATGATGATAGAATAGGTGATGATGACGATTATAATAATGATAATGATGATGCTGTTGCTGATGATGATAATGATGACAATCATGATGATTAATGTTAATAATCATGATTATGATAATAGTAATGCTGATGATGACGATAATGGTAATGATGATGGTGATGATGATGATGATGACGATAACGATAATATGACAATTTCGAGGGCACTGCGGTAACGATGACTATATCGATAGGGATTACGATGAAGATGATGATGAATATGACGATAATGTCTATGATAATAATGATGATGATCATAAGAGTAATGATAATCATCGTGATTATGATGATAATAAAGATTATGATTATAAAAATGATGATAATTATAATAATGATAATAATAATGTCTGTGATGATAATGATGATGACAACAATTATAATGATGATAAAGATGATAATGATAAAGATAATAATGACAATTTTGATTATAATTATAATGATAATAATGATAATGATAATAATAACGATACTAATAACGAATAAGATCATGATGATGATAATGATGATGATGATAATTATGAGAATGATGATATTGCCATTATTTTGAGAATATTAGAGACAATCATAGTTATAATAATAGTAATGGTATAAATTATGATTATCATGATGACAATAACAAGAAGACAAACGATTTTATTAAGATTATTATTTCTGTTGCTTATGATAATGACACTTAAGATTGCGACAACGAGGATGTTGAAAATTGTAATAATAATGGTAAATTTAATATTTTTGATAATGACGACAATGAATAAAATAATAAAGATATTAACGTTAATTTTGAAGCAAACGATAACGACAATGATATGACGATATTGATGAAGATTCAATTATGATTACAATCACGGTAAAGATTACAATGACGAGAGCGATGATTATAATGATGATAATACTGATAATGATGACGATAATAATAATAATGATTATGATAATGATGTAAAGAATGATGATGATGACTATTGTAATTTTGATAATGATGACGAAGACGATGACGAAAATGATAAGGATGTCAACTATGAATATGATTGCGATAATGATGATGGTGATACTAATGATGATAATGATAATGATGATAATGATAATGACGATGATAACAACAATGGTGGTTATGATGATAATTATCATGATAATAATGACAATGACGATTATTATCACCATGATAATGACGATTATAATCATGATAATAATGATAACGATATATATGTTAAGTACAATGATATCGATAGTATGGATGATAATAATAGTGATAATGAGAATGATGATGATGATTATCATAAAGATGATGTTAATATTGACGATGACGAAGGAGATGGAATTGACGATGACGACTATGATGACGATATCAACAATAATGTAAGATATGACGTTAATAATTACAATAATGAGGATTAAGATAAAAATAACAATGATAATGCTCTCGATAATTATATTTATGACAATAATGATGATAATAACAATGATGATGATAACGATGACAATGATATTAACGATTTCGATGACGATGTCAATAAAAATAAAGATAATAATGATGATGATAATGATAATAAAAATAGTCAAACTGACACCGTTGATAAAGATGATGTATACAATGATGATGATGATGATACTTATAAGAATCATGATAATAATGATGATAATTACCTCAGAACTTACAATGATTATAATGTTAATGATCATAATAACAAGAATAATAAATATGAAAACAAAAATAACAATAATTATGAAGATAATAATAATAATGATAATAATATTGATGAGAATAATGTGTATAATAACAATGACAATTATAACGACATAGATTACGATAATGTTAATGTTAAGGATAAAATTAATGACGATAATTATAGATTGTGATGATGAGTATAATGATTAGAATAATGATGATAATGATATGGACAATGATGGTAATAATAAAAAAGATGGTAATAATAATGGTAATAAAAATAATAATAATAATTATGATAATAATAATTTTAATAATGATAATAATAATAACAAGAATAATGTGTATAGTGACAATGACAATAATACAGACAAAGATAACGATGATGTTAATGTTAAAAATAATAAAAATAACGATATTGATTGTGTAAATGATAAAAAAAATGATTATGATAATAATGATTATAATGATGATAACTATCATAATAATGATAATGATGATAATAATGATAAAAAAAATTATAATAATGGTGATAATGGCAATAATTATAAAAATATAAACAATAATAAGAATAATTATAATAATAATTATAATTGTCATAATAACGACGATGAAAATAGTAATTACAGTGATTATAATAATAAAAATCGAAGCGTTGACGATAAAGACTATATCAATGATGATAATCATAACGATGATAATAATGATAACGATTATGATAATAGTGTCGATATTTTTAATAATGACGATAATGATAATAGTAAAAATGACGATAATAATGACAATAAAAATGGCGATGACGACGATAATTATAATAATGATAATAATGATGGTACTGATAATTATTATTATGATAATGATTATGATAATGATGATAATGAAAAGGACTATTATGATGATTATAAAAATAACAATGACGATTATAATGATATCGATGATAATGATGATGATGATGATGATCATAATTAAGATAATTTTGATGATGCTGCAGATGATAATAATAATAAAAACAACGATTATTATAGATTTCATGATAATAATAAAAATTATAATTTGAACAATGATAATAATAATGATAATGAAAATAATGATTAGAATGATAAATGTAATTTGTATAATGCTGATGACAATGATCACGAAATAGATAACGATGATGTTAATGTTTAAAATAATAATAATGACGATAATTAATTGTAATGATGATAATGATGATAATAATGATAATAATGTTGATGATAGTATCATTGATAATAAGGATGATAACGATAATGATAACGGCAATGATGATGATAATGATATTGACAATGATAATAATATTGATGATAATGATAATGTTGGTTATGATTAGAGTGATTAAAATGATAATAATAGTGATTGTAATAATAATAGTTAATACGATGACAATAAAGATTATGCTGATTTTAATAATAATAACAATGAAGATAATCATGACAATAAAGATAATAGTGACATAGACAATAATAATAAAGTTGATGATGACTATGATGACGATGATTATTATAAAGATAATAATGACGATTCTGATGATAATGACGATAATGATAATAATGATTATGACGAATAAGATTAATTTAACGATGAATATAATAATGATGACGATGATGATATTGATAATAATGACGATGACGATGACGAGTATTACAAAAAAGTTAATGACGATGATGATGATAATGATGATAATGATAATAATAAATATGACGATTATGCTGAAGATTACGATGATGATAATGATGATGATGATGATGATGATGATGATGATGATGATGTTGATGATGATGGAATAGGTGATGATGACGATTATAATGATGATAATGATTATGCTGTTGCTGATGATGATAATGATGACAATAATGATGATTAATGTTTATTATCATGATTATGATAATAGTTATGCTGATGATGACGATAATGGTGATGATGATGGTGATGATGATGATGATGACGATGACGATAATATGACAATTTCGAGGGCACTGCGGTAACGATGACTATATCGATAGGGATTACGATAAAGATGATGATGAATATGACGATAATGTCGATGATGATAATGATGATGATCATAAGAGTAATGATAATCATCGTGATTATGATGATAATAAAGATTATGATTATAAAAATGATGATAATTATGATAATGATAATAATAATGTCTGTGATGATAATGATGATGACAACAATTATAATGATGATAAAGATGATAATAATAAAGATGATAATGACAATTTTGATTATAATCATAATGATAATAATGATAATGATAATAATAACGATACTAATAACGAATAAGATCATGATGATGATAATGATAATGATGATAATTATGAGAATGATGATATTGCCATTATTTTGAGAATAATAGAGACAATCATAGTTATAATAATAGTAATGGTATAAATTATGATTATCATGATGACAATAACAAGAAGACAAACGATTTTATTAAGATTATTATTTCTGTTGCTTATGATAATGACACTTAAGATTGCGACAACGAGGATTTTGAAAATTGTAATGATAATGATAAATTTAATATTTCTGATAATGACGACAATGAATAAAATAATAAAGATATTAACGTTAATTTTGAAGCAAACGATAATGACAATGATATGACGATATTGATGAAGATTCAAATATGATTACAATAACGGTAAAGATTACAATGACGAAAGCGATGATTATGATGATGATAATACTGATAATGATGACGATAATAATAATAATGATTATGATAATGATGTAAATAATGATGATAATGACTATTGTAATTTTGATAATGATGACGAAGACGATGACGTAAATGATAAGGATGTCAACTATGAATATGATAGCGATAATGATGATGGTGATAATAATAATGATAATGATAATGATGATAATGATAATGACGATGATAACAACAATGGTGGTTATGATGATAATTATCATGATAATAATGACAATGACGATTAATATCACCATGATAATGACGATTATAATCATGATAATAATGATAACGATATATATGTTAAGTATAATGATATCGATAGTATAGATGATAATAATAGTGATAATGAGAATGATGATGATGATTATCATAAAGATGATGTTAATATTGACGATGACGAAGGAGATGGAATTGACGATGACGACTATGATGACGATATCAACAATGATGTAAGATATGACGATAATAATTACAATAATGAGGATTAAGATAAAAATAACGATGATAATGCTCTTGATAATTATATTTATGACAATAATGATGATAATAATAATGATGATGATAACGATGACAAAGATATTGACGATTTTAATGACGATGTCGATAATAATAAAGATAATAATGATGATGATAATGATGATAAAAATAGTCAAAATGACAGCGTTGATAAAGATGATGTTTACAATGATGATGATGATGATACTTATAAGAATCATGTTAATTATGATGATAATTACCTCAGAAATTACAATGATTATGATGTTAATGATTATAATAACAAGAATAATATATATAAAAACAAAAATAATAATAATTATGAAGATAATAATAATAATGATAATAATATTAATGAGAATAATGTGAATAATAACAATGACAATTATAACGACATAGATTACGATGATGTTAATGTTAAGGATAAAATTAATGACGATAATTAATGATTGTGATGATGATTATAATGATTAGAATAATGATGATAATGATATCGACAATGATGGTAATAATAAAAAAGATGGTAATATTAATGGTAATAAAAATAATAATAATAATAATGATAATAATAATTTTAATAATGATAATAATAATAACAAGAATAATGTGTATAGTGACAATGACAATAATACAGACAAAGATAACGAAGATGTTAATGTTAAAAATAATAAAAATAACGATATTGATTGTGTAAATGATAAAAAAAATGATAATGATAATAATGATTATAATGATGATAACTATCATAATAATGATAATGATGATAATAATGATAAAAAAAATTATCATAATGTCGATAATGGCAATAATTATAAAAATATTAACAATAATAAGAATAATAATAATAATAATAATTATAATTGTCATAATAACGACGATGAAAATAGTAATTATAGTGATTACAATAATAATAATCAAAGCGTTGACGATAAAGACTATATCAATGATGATAATCATAATGATGATAATCATGATAACGATTATGATAATAGTGTCGATATTTTTAATGATGACGATAATGATAATAGTGACAATGACGATAATAATGACAATAAAAATGACGATCACGACGATAATTATAATAATGATAATAATGATAGTACCGATAATTATTATTATGATAATGATTATGATAATGATGATAATTAAAAGGACTATTATGATGATTATAAAAATAACAATGACGATTACAATGATATCGATGATAATGATGATGATGATGATGATCATAATAAGGATAATTTTGATGATGCTGCAGATGATAATAATAATAAAGATGATAATAACAACAAAAACAACGATTATTATAGATTTCATGATAATAATAAAAAGGATAATTGTAACAATGATAATAATAATGATAATGAAAATAATGATTAGAATAATAAATGTAATTTGTATAATGCTGATGACAATGATCACGACATAGATAACGATGATGTTAATGTTAAAAATAATAATAATGACGATAATTAATTGTAATGATGATAATGATGATAATAATGATAATAATCTTGATGATAGTATCACTAATAATAATGATGATATCGATAATGACTATGGCAATGATGATGATAATGATATTAAAAACGTTGATAAAATTCATGATAATGATAATGTTGGTTTTAATTATAGTGATTTAAATGATAATAATAGTGATTATAATAATAATTTTTAATGCAATGACAATAAAGAGTTTTCTGATTATTATAATAATAACGATGAAGATAATGATGACGATAATGATCATAGTGACAATGACAATAATGATGAGGATGATGATGACTATGACGACGATGATGATAATGATAAAAATGATGATTGTAATAATAATAATCATAATGATAATGATTGTTATAATGAGAATAACAATAATGACGATGACGACACTTATTAGGATAATAATGACGATTATGATGATAATAACGATGATGATGATAATGATTATGACGATAAGGATTAATTCTACGATAAATATGATGATAATGACGATGATGATATTTACAATAATGACGATAACGATGACGATGATTACAAAAATGTTAATGACGATTATGACGATAATGGTGATAATGATAATAATTAATATGACGATTATGCTGAAGATTACGATGATGATAATGATGATGATGATGATGATGATGATGATGATGATGATGATGATGATGATGATGATGATGATGATGATGATGATGATGATGATGATGATGATGATGATCATGATATTGATGATGATGATGATGATGATGATGATGATGATGATGATGATGATGATGATGATAATAATGCTAATGATGACGATAATGGTAATG
This sequence comes from Copidosoma floridanum, assembly GCF_036245765.1. Taxonomy (NCBI): domain Eukaryota; kingdom Metazoa; phylum Arthropoda; class Insecta; order Hymenoptera; family Encyrtidae; genus Copidosoma; species Copidosoma floridanum. Next base: position 20,682,674 of record NW_028321881.1, read on the forward strand.
ATCATGATGATGACGATGACGACAACAATGCTGATGAGAATTATAATCACGTTGATAAGGATGCTTATGACAATGACGATAATATGACAATTTTGAGGGCACTGCATTAACGATGACTATATCGATAGAGATTACGATGATGATGATGATGAAGATGACGATAATGTCGATGATAATAATGATGATGATAATTAGAATAATCATAATTATCGTAATGATGATAATGATAAAGATTATAATTTAAAAATGATGATAATTATGATAATAATATTAATAATGTCTGTGATGATAATGATGATGACAACAATTATAATGATTATAATAATGATAATGATAAAGATGATAATGACAATTATGATTATGATAATTATAATGATGATGATAATGATAATAATAACTATAGTAATAACGAATAAGATAATGATGATGATGATGATAATGAGGATGATGATAATTATGAGAATGATGATATTGCCATTATTTTAGGAATAATAAAGACAATTATAGTTATAATAATAGTAATAATATAAATAATGATAATAATGATGACTTTAACAAGGAGACGAACGATCTTATTAAGATTATTATTTCTGTTGTTTATGATGATGACATTTTATATCACGACAACGAGGATATTGATAATTGTAATGATTATGATAAATTTATTAATGACGATAATGACGACGATGAATATTATAATAAAGATATTTACGTTAATAACAAAGCAAACGATAATGACAATGATATGACAATATTGAGGAAGATTTAATTACGATTACGATAACGGTAGAGATTACAATGACGAGTGCGATGATTATGATGATGATTATAATGATAATGATGACGATAATAATAATGATGGTTATGATAATGATGTCAATAATGATAATGATGACTATTGTAATTTTGATAACGATGACGACGACGATGTCGAAAATGATAAAGATGTCAATGATGAATATAATAGCGATAATGATGATGGTGATAATAATGATGATAATAATAATGATAATAATTACAATGACGATCAATATTACCATGATAATGACGATTATAATCATGATAATAATGATAACGATATTTATGTTTAGTATAATGATATCGATAGTATAGATAATAATAATAGTGATAATGACAATGATAATAATGATAATCATAAAGATTATGTTAATATTGACGATGACGATGATGATGGAATTGACGATGACAACTTTGATGACGATAATAACAATGATGTAAGATACATCGATAATAATTACAATAAAGAGGATTAAGATAAAAATAACGATGATAATGCTCTTGATAATTATATTTATGACAATAATGATGATAATAATGATGATGATGATAACCATGACAATGATATTGACGATTTTGATGACGATGTCGATAATCATAAAGATGATGATGATGATGATAATGATGATAGAAATAGTAAAAATGACGACGTCGATAAAGACGATGTTTACAATGATAATGATGATGATACTGATGATGATCATGTCAATTATGATGATAATTACCCTAGAAATTACGATGATTAGAATCTTAATGATTATAATAACAATAATAATGATCATAATAACAATAATAATGATCATAATAACAAGAATAATGATAATTATGATAATAAAAAAAATAATAATAAAAATAATGATGAGATTGATGTGTATATTGACAACGACAATGATAACGACATAGATAATGATGATGCTAATGTTAAGCATAAGATTATTGACGTTAATGATTGTGATGATGATTATAATGATGATGATGATAATGATATTGACAATGATGGTAATAATGATAATGATGATAATAATAATGGTGATAAAAATAATAATAATAATGATGATCATAATAATAATAATAATAAATATAGCGATGACGATAAAGATTAGGATGATGATGATAATGACAACAATGATCATAATGATGATGATGATGATAATAGTGGCGATGACGATAAAGACGACGATGATGGTAATAGTGACGATGACGATAATAATGACGATAGTGTTGGCGATGATGACGATGATAATAATAATGATGATGGTGATGAAAATGTTAATAATGATAATGTTTATAACAATGATGCGGATGACAATTGAGATAATAATGACGATGACGATGACAATAATTATAAAGATGATAATGACGATGATGATGATAATGATGATGATGGCGATGATGATGATGATGTTGATTAACATAATAAGGATTTTTATGACAATAAAAGTAATGATAATGTTTCTGACAATAATGATAAAATTGTCCTTGTGGTTATTGTTATTATGATAATGATGTGATAACGATTATCATATTACGATGAGAGAACGATTATATATCTATAATAATAATGATGATAATGATACGATTTATTATCTTGATTATTGGACACAGTTAAAATTATATAAGTTAAGGCAGAAGTTTGTATGGCAATGTAACTGGTATGCTTATCTGGCAAAAAATGTCCTTGAAAAAAATCTTTTAATATCCCATTATCTTTTATGTAGATGAGACCACAAAAATTTATTGTGTCACACGTTAAAGGGAAAATGAAAAAAATATTTTAGCAAGCCGTTTAAGCACTCGTTTGTTGCATACGTCTCAAACGAATCAGTTTGCCCATTTTATAGGTGACACTTAAGTTGACTCCCAAGATTATTTTTTGAAAATTTAATTTTTTTTGTACGTTCAAACTAATTATACGTTATAATATGACACTTAGGATTAAGTTTGATTCATTTGATTTTTAAAATAATTACTTTGTTATAAAATATAGCCTGTCGTAGTATACTTTTATTTTCTGCAAATACCATGTAGAAATGGAACGAGGCCTATCATTGCTGTCTCACTTTTACATTCTTTTTTTTCAAAACTAAGTTGTAGTGGGACAAGTACTTCTTAAGACCAAATTTTTCTATTAACGACTTTGCTTTCGTGTTTTTGACTATTGTCATCGTGAAAGTGTCATCAGTCTAATTTTTTGTAGTAAAACTTAACTGAAATTCATTTTTAGGATTAGTAGTTAAGTGAATGAGAGCACAGTTACCTGGTAAATAGACATAATTTGATACCTAACCTCTGTGCAATGGGTATTAATTAATCCCACCTAATGCAAAAAAACGAACTTTGCAAAAATGATATATATTTTTAATAATTAATTTTCATCATACTATTATTGAAAAAAAACTGATTAAAATTAATATCTTGAAAATTGTTAACAGAAAATACAGGTATTAGTTTACTCACATTATATTTTTATTTGGTATTTTAGCTTTTAAAACTTGCTTCTTATCTGATCAAAAGTTTCATAATAATTCTCCTTTTTGTTGTATATTTTCTGTTATCAATCTTAATTTCAAGGTCAAGAAGGAAGCAGCTAAGGAAAACGGACCCGTGGCGGTTGTTGTAGGTTTGATACATTACTTACAAATTTAAAGACCTTAGAAGCTTATATTTATTTCAAACTTGTGTTCACTATTATTATTTTCGTGGTTTGCATTATTAATAATTATGTTATTTAGTTTATGTTGCAATAGACACAATTTTTTTCTTTATTATTAACGGACATATCAAGTAGGAAAATTGTGATATCGTCGAAAAAAATATATATAAAAGAAAAATCCCTATTAATCTATTATTTTTCATATTTATGAACTCTTAAAAGTGATAATTTACCTCTTTTAAATAAACAATTTTGTTCTTACATATGCAAATTACATTGTCATATACTGTCCCACTACTACCACATATAGTGTCCTACTACTGCCGTAATCCTAAAAGTTTGTGTCCCACTACTACAAATTTCACGACTTATTTAAGAAATTATTTAATTAAACGGATAATGATTAGCACAGTCAATAAACATTGTTTTTTTAAGTAAAGACCTTTATTTCTAATTTAAAAGAAAATTTAGGTGAATTAGCATCGGTGGAACTTAAAAAATAAGTAATAAACATCTTGCTTAAAAAAGTGTTCCATTATACCCGGTTTTACCTTAGATTTGTTTTTTTTTCAACGAGTTTTTCGCACCTCAAGTAAGCCAATAGACCTGTCAGTCATGACTTTCTCTCTCTATCCCAGAGTCTCTGGGGTGTTCGATACATAACAGCTGATAGAAGTAAGTATTGAGACCTTCAATTCGAGGGGTTACGAAAGTCTGTAAGCGATTTAGAACCAAAGTTACGACTATTGTAAGATTTAATAATTTTGAATGCATCAAATCTGTCACGGCTCATTGCACCCCATTTTGAGTTTTTTTTTTAAATTGACATAAATTAGGTTCTAGAGATCATAGAAAATTCTTTTGAAAATCAACGTCATGCACATTATATGCGTCGTTTATTAGGGTGATTAGATATTAAAAAAAATTTTTTTCTTGCTGAAATGAGAGACCTCAATATTACTCAGTATTCGGACGTTATTGAAGAAAATATTATCGATTACAATTTTTGTTTAACTCAGAAATGTTTAGCAATTATTGTCAATGCATATGAGTAGATGTAAGAAATTTTGCATTTAAATTTTACATTCAATATAGATATATGATACCCATGGAGTACTTTGCTGAGTATTATAAGAAACTTCGATACAATTGGTTCATTTAAGAAAGTATTACTTACCTATATTGTTTGTTACGTATAGCTTTGATTTTTTTCTTTTATAATTTACATGATATCATTAATGGCTATTATTTAATAAAATATAATTGTAACTATTCTATTATTTGTAACTCGTAAAAAGGTGTATTGCCCGTTGATCTGAATAAATAAATGAGTAAATAAAGTAAATAAATAAACAAAATGAACATTAATTTTATTTTAATTTTAATTATAAATCTGAATCTATTTAAAATAAGTTTCTCAAACAATGTATTTTGAACTGTGGGACATCAAGTTATATTCAAATTTACAGTAGTTGTATACAACGAAGTAGAAGTTATTTTCATTTTTATTGATTTGCTGTCGACTGAAATATAAAAATAATTTTGTCGTGTATTTGGAAATGTTTCAACTTTAGAGAATCGTTTGCGTAATTTTTTTTCATATCAGATATCCATAAGACTCTGCAATAATTTATAATAATTATTTGTACTTTTGATAAGTTTAACGTTATTTTTAAGCTATCTGATCTTTTCAGCTTCCTTAATAGCGTGCTCGTACATTTCACAAGGATTCGTTATTTGTTCTTTCGTAGGTGATCTTAAGCAATGTCGCATAACTTGTCGCTTTAAAACTCCACCAATAGCATTACAAGGTGATTTGCCGTGGCTTGTGGCAAAAAAATTATTTGATTTTATTTTATGTTAAAGTCATGAAGTAGTATGTAAGCTTAATGGTTTCTTAAGTAAATCATAATAAAAATTAATTAACGTTTTAATACTGTTAAACTGTTTTTTCTAGAAAATAAGATAACATTTCATTACTTGTTTTTGTACCGCTGAGGGGCACCATCGGAAAATTATATCACTTTTTTTATCCATTCAAATTGTTCTTTAATTGTAGACATAAATTTTGCTGTGACAGCCTTTCCAGTGTACCGATTCTTATTTCAACATCCAATTCTTTTCCCAGATTTTCAAATTCATTTAAAACTCCTACAATTCCTGGACACTTATCACATTTTTTTGTCATGCAAATTTCATTGTCAATATTGCAAACAGCACCAACAGTTAGATCTCTGTATTTAAGTTTTTTTGATACAGCATACAGTTGTAGTTTAATATTCTGATGTTTAACACATACACAAATAGTGAGACTACCAGGATCTCCAGCATGTATGCATTCAAGTGGTTTTAAAGACATGAAGTAAGAAAATGATGGTGGCTTCTCCTCACCAGCGTATTTATCTGAAAATTTCAAATATAAGTCGTGATCCGTCAACAATAATAATTTTATATGCAAAAAAATTTTTCTTCCACTTTCATCACGAGTTGATACATATTCCCTTTTTTCTGGGCAAGTGTATATATGAGCATCATTCATATGATAATCAGGGATAAGGTGTTGCATTTGAATCGAAATTTTAGAGTAAGTTTTTCTCGTGTAAAGTCTTAAATTATCTGAAAAACCTATGATGAATATTTATTTAATTACCTAAGCTTGTTTATGGTTACTTAAACCGCTAATGCTCAATCCTAGTCAAACAAATATTCTAGTATACAAGAGAAATAAAAATTTGTATGTGAATTGTATTATTAATGTGAATGGTCAATAATATCAATAATAAATGTATGTCAGTGTTATGGACAATATATTAAATAATTTTTTTAGGTAAATTTGGCATGATAACAGAAACAAGAAAATTACATAAAATTGAAATATATTGTTTCTGGTAGTAACATTCATAACCCATCAAAATTTTAAGTGGGGTCATTGTCTAAAAATACGAGGAAAGTAGGTTTGAAAATCAGCTGATCGGAATAATTTTCATACGGGGCCTTATGGAAGAGTACCTGAGATACTATTTCAATCTATAAACTAAACGTACTTCTGCTCAAGGAATTTCAACAAAAAAAATAGGTACATGCTTCTAAAATCCTAAAGAAACAGAAACTGACTTAATATTCTAAGATCATTTATGTGTTATGAGAGATATTTTATAATATGGTGAAAAATTAACCTAAAATTGGCATTTGAGAACCATATCAACAAAGGTCAGACAATTTTAGAATTACTTACATTCATTTATAATTTACGTTTTCTGTATTAATTTGTGTACTTATTAAAGTAAAAGATACTTTTACGTCTTTGTCAATCATTCAATGCAAGAAATAAATAAAAAAATATTTAGCACCACGTTGAGAATTATTCTTTCAAATTTCTGTTTCAATAAACCTATCTTATAAATGTTTACATGGTCAGCGATACCATTTATAATTTTTTCTAACTATAAAACTGTATAGCTCAAAACGTACCATCTATTGCTTTGAAGTAACTAAGTTTTGCATACATCCAATTAGTGCAATTGAAATACAGTTGAATTTCAGATTTTTTCTAATCTGTCAGTAGCAGCACTAAATATTCAAACTTTTTAAGAAGAAGTGTAGTACTTTGAAATTCTTTTTGTAGGTTTATTAACACTTGTCTGAATGCAGCACTATCTTCTAATATATTATTAGTTAGAGGATCAGAAACTACAACATTAACATTTGCTACCTTTGAAAACATTACAGGAAAATTTGTACACACTTCTTGAACAATATTTTCAGCATCTTTTATGCGTCTACTTTTATATAACTAGTGATTATTCAAACTTGGCAAATCAAGATTATTCAATACTACATTTAGTACTTTTTGGTCTTGACTTAATGTTGTATGTGAAGAGGAACTACTATTAGCAGATACGGTACAAACAATTGAATTATGGCTATTAGGTACGACATAAGAAACTTCTTCTAATGTTTCTATTGTTTCTGATTGCCTCAATTCTGTTGTATTACTACTATTAGGATTGGAATGTACTTTATCCAAACAAGGTACATTTAATTGTTTGGATTCAATTGTACTGTTTAATATATATTGGCAGGTTTTACAAATTTTGTCACCTAGTTTCAGGTCTTAATAATAAGTGTTTAAGTACTTTTTCACATGTATCTAAATTCAGAATTCTGAAATCAGCAGTGGTATTCTTTTTATGCTTTTTAAATGGATCGCAACGTTTGCGAATAAAATTAAAATAACTAATTAACCATACACATTTATGGTGATCACAAATTTTACCTTTCGAGATATGGTGATAGTTATCAATTTTGTACTTGAAAACAAAAATATCTTCATCAGAATAAGATTCGAGATCATGCAAATCTCTTTTATTTGTATATGAAGTAAGATGAGACTGAGTATTTGTAATAATTCCTACGTCACTATGCACGATTTCCTCGGTCATGTTAATAAAACTTAATTCTGAAATTGAATAATCCAATTGAAAAATTCTAATATTATCGTACATTACGCCACTAGAGCGCAAAGTGGCACTTTGCACCCGTGGGCGTACTTTGTACCCGCTGACTACTTTGGGCACACGTGCGCAAAGTTTTTTGCGCCCTGGTGCAAAGGGTGCAAAGCGCGCATAAGGGTGCAAAGGCCTGCTTTCGAGTCGCATATATTATTTTTCTCCTTAAGGGTGCAAAGTGAGGTGAATACAATAATGATATCGGGTCATTGTTAAATTATCAAGTTCTTTTTGTTATATTTTATTTCTACCTCAGGCGTTTTGAGGGGATGTTGATAATTAGAAAAGGTTTATCTCATCTTATTCAAAAATTACTATTTCTCCTTAAGGGCGCAAAGTGAGACGAATACAATAAAGAAATCGGGTCATTGTTAAATTATCAAGTTTTTTTTGTTATATTTATTCTTACCTCAGGCGTTTTGAGGGGATGTTGATAAATAAAAAAGGTTTATCACATCTTATTCGAAAATTACTATTTCTTTATTAAAAAAGTAACATGGTTTTTTATAATTTTTATACATTAATTAGATTAGTTTTTTTCTTACATTTCAATCTTATGAGTTTTTATACTTTTTAAAATATACTTAAAATGTTATATGAAAATTAAATGGTTTTTTAGGTTGCGTATCCGCATTTGAGTTTGATGTATGACTGTTTATCGTCACGTTTTTAATCGATGCAGCTGCAAAGAATCGCATGAAGTTTCATATCTTTAAAAGTTTTGATGGTTCATCACTAATGTTGATAATTTCTGCATCCTCTGTGACGTTTGATTGTACTGATTCGGTGTCATCAAATTTTGATTGTTTTGAAGACGAAGGACTATTTATGTCATCTTTTTCTACAATATCTCCAACAATTTTATTACATAATTTTCGTTTATTACTAATAGAGTCGGCAATGTACCCTTCGACGACCTTGGTCGATTTCCAGCCGCCGTGGCGTTTCAACTCCATCTCATTTGCTCCAGCATCAGCTAAGAGGGTAGTAGATGTTCTTCGAAGACTGTGCGACGTATATAGTTCAGGATTGGGTAGATTTAAACACTTGGCTATTTTATGCGTAAATTCTCCCAATCGATTTATTCCCACAACTTGCCTGGTACATTTTCCATTAACGTATTTTAGAAATAAGCTGTCAGGAACAGACCTCCCCGATGTACTGGGTCTAGAAGACATGTATTTCAAAATTAATGTACTAAATGGTTCGTTGACTGTGAATAAACGATCTACGTGAGTCTTAGTGCTCAGGAGTTTGACAACAAGATGCGTATTTTCATCTTTGATGTTCTCGAGCCGTAAATTGTAGAGTTCTTGCCTCCGACAAGCTCCTGTAATTCCTAAGATTAAAGCAACCTGTAACGATTTAAAAGGGGTTTACATATTTTTAGTAATAAATGTTTAGAAGTTATAAAATAATTGATCAATACTTACTTTAATGCTTAAAAAGTCATTATCTGGTGCTTAAAACAAAAATTTTTTCAAATCTGCAGATGTGAACGGTTTTGCTTTTTTCGGGTTGTATCCAGTATTTACTTTTTTAATAAAACTTTTAAGCTTTAAGTATTTGCTGATGTCAATGTCTTTTTCGGTGTGAATCATCGACCTCAGCATGGAAAACTTTGACCACAACGTTGGTGGAGAAACAGACTTACTGAGTTCACTAAAGTATGCTAGCAGCACAGGTTCCAAAAAAGAGTTGGTTTTTTTCGCCTCCATCCATTCAGTGAAAATCTTATACACGGCCTTGTACTTGGTTTTAGAAATTTCTGGCAGCGTATCAACAACAGCAGCTTGGGCTGCATCGAGTAACTCCTGCGGTACGCTCTCTTCATCAGACGATTCACTCATTCTCTAATCAAGAAAATCAAAGGAGACACGCAATTAACACTGTCATGTATTACTTCTTGCTGAATTTCTAGGACAAGAAACGTAAAAAAATGCAGGTACTTACTATCGCTGCTTTTGTTGATAGAGTTTTTTTGGTTAGAATTGCGATGCGGTTTCCTACCGAGTGATATCTTGATTTTCATTTCAAAATTAAAAAAAAAAAACGAAGTAACGGACTGATAAATAGAACGTTCATAAGGAAAAAAAAGAATCTTGCTGTCAATCGCCATCCCTGTAGCATCGGCATCGCTACACTCGCGCGTCTACAGTACCTACAGTACCTATACAGCTGTTTGGTAACTTATACGCATGCGAGAGAAAAAACGTATGAAGCACACACACGCACATATATGTGTATATATATATATATATATATATATATATATATATATATATATATACATTCGCGTATACATAATGCACACGACAGTCGTACAGTGCATCTGCAATCTGCATGACCCAATAAATCGTCCATACGTGCCTGTGTGCATACCTATATCATACCTATATAGGTATATGCAATTAAGTGTACGAGGACGAGGACTGTATGCCAATTTGGAGTAAGTGTACAGGTATACGTGAACGTATATACGTATTCTATGTATCAACGCGTTTATATTCTTGTAGTGTGAAGTAGGTGCGCAACAAAGGTTGTGCGAGGTCCAGGGGTGGCAGCCTCAATTAGGGTGCAGGGGGGGTACGGTGGGGGCGAAGCCCTCCTGCTCTGCCAAGCATCGGAGACTGTCGATCATTTAAAAAAATTTCTGCGTTTCTGCAAATACTATGTTTCTATTAACTAACCCTTAAGCTGCCCTCATGTATACGTAGCATCCAGGGACTGAAGTCTCTCTTACTCCTCACCAGCTCTTCCCCCCGCCAAACAACTATCGGATCCATCAATAAAACATCCAAATCCAGGGGCTTTGCCCCTCTCACTGCCCTGCATATAAATTGAATAAAAATTAGCTATTTAAAGCTTACACACTATAATTTAAAAAATTTTGACAGCGGGCGGGAATGAACTTTGCGTCTGAAAAAAATTATGACATTAATAATATATGAGAAATCTACTGATATTTTAATTACTTTGCACCCACGCGTGCCCGAAGTACTTTGCGCACTGGGAGTAAAAAAGTTCTTCTTTGAGCCCATGACACAGCTACGGAAAGTACTTTGGGCACTCACTTTGCACCCGAAAGGGGGAAATAGTAGTTTTATCAATGAAAACTATACACCAGCTGAGTTTTGTTTAAGGGAGATCTCTACCCCTTTTAGGTCAAAAAATCGATTTTTTTTATTTGTACTTTGATTGCACATCTATTAAGAAACACAAAACCACCACCAAGTATTAGTTTTATTTAAAATTTTTAATAAAAAAATTTAATTTTTCCTGAAAAAGACATATTTTAATGTATTATTGACTATAAATGATAAATTATTTTTAATTCGAAAAGATTTTATGTATTATTTATGTAGAAAGTTTTATTACTACTTTAAGAAGTTTTATTTTGAAAAAAATTAACCGCCAAGTGTTTTTAATATGTATTTTTAAGAGCAATTTAGTATGTATATTATTCAAAATCACAATTTTTACTTTTTTGTTTCTCCCAAGTCAAGTATTTGATACGATGCAGTATTGACAACAAATCGCTTATTAATTTCTTATTATTATTTCTATGTGAATGTACAGCTCATGATATGGGTGCAGTTTATATTTCACAACAAATAATCATACCTGAAATAAAAAACCTATTTCCAAAAATAAATACAATCATATATGTTACAGATAGAGCAGAACCACACTATGAAAATAAATATCAAATGATAAACTTTGTAAATCATGAGTTGAACTTTTAGATAAAGGCAGAGTGGCGCACCAACACCACTGCACGTGGGAAATGGTCTTGTTAATGAGTCAAAGCTGGGTTACAAATAGAATTGACAAAAGCTAGCTTGCAAGCCAAAACCATCAAGGCAATTTTCGGAATTCGCAGTGTCTATTCACAACAAATCCACAAAATTATGTGGATATAAAGTTAGGATTTTCAAAATATTGCAACACTTGCAGAATTTAAGTTCAGTCACGTAAATTAAAGTTTCAAAACGTATTTACGTTACTTTAAGAAAGACACTGCAAGTGTACGTTAAAACACAGAGATTCTTAGAGCCACGTAGGCTTGCAGACAATTAAATGCATTAGCCCGTTAGCTAACAGATACGTATCCATATAGCCACGTATATAAGCTTGCAGACAAGTAAATATGGACACAGTAGCTTACAGCCACGTAGGCTTGCAGACAAGTAAATGGATACATGAGCTTACAGATACGTATCCATATAGCTACCTTAGCTTGCAGACGAGTAAGCGGACACGGTAGCTTACAGATACGTATTTTTAGGGACAAGTAGGCTTGCAGAAAAGTAAATGGACACGTAAGCTTACAGATACGTATCCATATAGCCACGTAAGCTTGCAGACAGGTAAGTGGACACGGTAGCTTACAGATACGTATCTTTAGGGACACGTAGACTTGCAGAAAAGTAAATGGACACGTGAGCTTACAGATACGAATCCATATAATCACGTAAGCTTGCAGACAGGTAAGTGGACATAGTAGCTTACAGACACGTATCCTTACAGCCACGTAGGTTTGCAGACGATTGAATAGACACGTGAGCTTACAGATACGTATCTATAATGCCGCGTAGGCTTGCAGACGAGTAAATGGGCACGTGAGCTTACAGATACGTATCCATATAGCCACGTAAACTTGCAGACATGTAAGTGGACACGGTAGCTTACAGATACGTATCCTTTTAGCAACGTGAGCTTGCAGACAATTGGACACGTTAGTTTACATATACGTGTGTTTATAGTTACATTCTTTTGTAAATATTTTCTTCTGCATTTTTGATTGGAAGGAATTTTTCGTTTTAGATTAATGATTCTTAGTAAGTAATTATAACAAGAACTTAGTAGAGGTTAGCCTAATTTTTTAATTACACTATCATATTACAATAAGTCGTTTTACATTTTTTTTGGTTTGTTTTGTATGTTTTGGCAAAACCGTTTTTTTTCTTAATACGACAGTCAAGGGTCCCTCTGACTTTTCCAATTCTTTTAGGAGCTTTTGGAGTAATTATATTTTTTAAATTTATTTTCTGGCTATCTTCTAATTGTTTTTTTAGATGCAAATCTTTTAAACGTTCTTTGAGTGATGTTTTTGTGGTATCATTGAAAGCTTTATTATTAGAACCAATATTTATTTGTATATATTGATTATCTTTGAGTAAATCGATAAATTTATCGAACATTCCAATGTATTTCCTATACCTAACATCATTCTGTTCAGACATTAAGTCAATTATTCCATTGGTTCTTAATTTGATTCCTTTTTTTTTTTTCATTAACACTTAATTTTTTGGTACTTCGAGTTTTTGAACAATGTTTTTTGTCAAAGTACTTAGAAGTGTATTTGTTAAGATATGTGAATAATCTCTTTCATTGTTAACAGATTTTATATCCCACTATCATCGGTGACATAAGAGCTTACTAAAAAGTGGTTCATTAAAAAGTTTACGAGCTAGGAACATATGACGACATGGTAATTCCATACTCCAATGATCCACACCTTGGCACATATGAGGGGTTGCAACATTGACAATTTTTTTTAACGTTAAAATGACATTACCTATGAGTATTATCAACCTTTAAAAAAGATACGTATTCAGCCCTGGTTAACTGATCCTCAACTTTTAAAAATGCATAGTTCGTGAGCAATTTTCTATATTTTAATTTGTTTTCGTCTAATTTTGTTTGATTTAACGAACATACGTCCTCTTTTAACTTTCTTTGTATGTCTGAATAAGTAGCTTCATTCAAACGATGTTTGCACCATTCAAAGAAATCAATGATGAATTGACAAAGTGAATTATATTTATTCAAAAAACCTTTTAGTTTACTATTCAAACATTCAATTCTATTATTAGGTAAGTTTCTAAAATTAGATTTGAATGTACTATTATACTTTGTCCATTCTTTTTTAATGGGTACCCAATTTTTATCAAAATAATTTAAAATAACAGATGGCCATTTTTGTTTTAGTTTATTATAATCATTTAAATATTCAGTTTCACTATTACTTTTGACTAATTTTTCAAGTATCCTTAACGCTTTTTTTCTTCCTTTTATAGTGATTTTGATTTTGTTGGTGCAGATTTCTGGAGAGAACGTTCGTAGAGTGTGAAACTGACATATAAATAAATCGACATTTACAACGGTCTCTTTTATTACATTTCTTTCGGTTAGATCTTTGTCAGTCATAAAGCCTATTGTTTTTTGACAAGCTTCCAAAATTCGCTTTGTAAAAAGATTGAATGAACCATTTCATAACGGGTTTCGTTTCATTGCGGAGAATACCGACTCCAACAATTTGTGTACGTCCATTTTTGTCCTTGATGGCTATTAACATTAAAGTATACTTCTTCTTAAAGATTTTGTATATTCTATGGACCAATAAAATCTCTGGAAATTGTGCCATATTCTTTTTCATTTCTTCAGTGCAAAAAAATAAACCTTGAAATTCATTTTCTTCAGTCACTAAAATGTCTGTTGTAGCTTCTAAGAATTTATATTTGTATAGGTTAATCCGGGCTTCCATGTTACGATAAAAATTATCAGAATTGTTTGATGATTAAATAAAAATGTTTTTACCATATTTAGATTTAAAAAGTTCCGCTGCTTCATGAATATCGTCATCATCTTTTTGTTTTACTGAAGCAGATAAATTTTTTAAATACTTTGGCTTACATGCTTTTTTTCAACTCTTTCATTTTATTTTGCTAACAACTCTTTCATAGTTTTGTAAGAACTCATATACATACTGCAAGCATGTTTTACATATTGACATGGAATATTGTTTAAATCAACATTATGTAAATTATGTTAAGAAAGCAAGTTTATACGGCAAGTCAGAGCATTATGTAACATTACTTAACCAAATTAGTATTCAAAAGAAAGAAAAATTATGAAGGTGAAACTTTTTTAGATATTTTTAACAACTGTAATAAAAAGATCAGTTGTGAAAATAAAAACAACTATATTGTGAGACCTAAGAAATTAAAAAATTTAAACTGCACATGGCATTCTACAGACACAAGAGTGATTTTGTCGTTACAAGACCTGATAAACTTGAAAATTTTTTTGGTTGTAGAAAAATTTAATTTAATTCAATAAATTTTTTACAATTTAGTTTCCGTTTAAAGATATTTTAAATAAGTATGTAAAGAGGTTGCACTGTTAAGATTTTGTTTTTAATTTTTCATGTTTTATGATACTGAACTTTTTTATTAAAAATACTATTAAAAAAATATTTCTGAATAGGAATTGATTCATATTTAATACAAGCCTTTAAATGAATACAAAAATTTTTAAAGACCTGAAGATCAACTGAAATATTTGAAAATCAGTTTAAATGATGTGCCAGCCTGTCTTACATTTAAACTCATTCAATTTAAGTTTATCGGATGGGTCCAAGTGAAAATGATAGACTTTGACACCACTTAAACTATTTTTTTATGTTTTGATTGCTATCCAGGACTTAAGAAACTGAGGTAATCATTTTATGCATTTATAAAAATTTATTTGCCGAGCAACATTGTTAGATTTATGTCAAGTATTTTTGTAGAGCAGCTGATTGACATATAATTTAATTTCGTTTTTACACGTGTGAAAAAGAGCTCTGAATAAAATCTTAGCTAGTTAAAGTAGAGTCACACATACATACCAATTAAACAACTAAAATTGTTATTTTAATAAAACATGCTCGATAAATCTAATGTGACTTATGTTCTAAGAATAATTAATACATTAACTTATAAATAGCAGTATGTCCATTAAGTAGTTGATTTCCAATTGATTAACGTATAAATTATTTACCTAAATAATAAAGTTAAGCTTTGCTGCCTAATATATTAAGAGTCAGGCGAAAAATTTTTGGAATATAATGTAACGTTATTATACTTCCTAAAGTTAAGAAGACGTTAGTTAAGACATTTTTTTTTTTTCTTTGATAACTACTTTCATTAAAATTTTTACTAATAATTTGAACATGAAAGCATATTCACCTCTAGCCCCTCATAATTTTCGTGCTTCATGTTTAAAGAAGAAACGAAATAATATGGTTTATTCTTAGAAGCTCGTACTGTAATAAATGCTGAACAATCTCTTTTGAATGTTCAGCAAATATTAAATGATGCTTTTTTTATGCTTTTAATGATACCAATTAAATTTTACATAAAGTATAACGTTTACCTAGCACATCTTTGTCCGGAAGCAGTCGAAGCATCTCTTTGGGCCATACTTGCACCTGTATGTTCGTGTGTGAAAAGTGATATTCGTGTTATTACACTTTTCTTTAAAATAACTTGTTCTTTCAATAACGAAAAATTGCCTTTCTTGACTTTGATAATATTTCATGAATTGACATAACTCGTCATCACTTTCAAATTTTTTTTCTATATACATCATAAGATCTGGAATATTCATATCAACTTCGATAAATTTTTTCAAACAAAAGCTGAATAATTTTATCATTCAAACATCATTTTATTAGCAGACAGTAAGTATTACGTAAGTTTAAAAAAACTATTTCTCTATTATTAATTAATATTACTGCTTTTCTTTCAATGCTTTTTATGTAGGATAATAGGCATCAACAAAAATATTCATGAGAACATTGTAGTCATAAAAAGATTGTTACAACCAATTTGATATCCCATTTACTAATTAAAAGGATCTTCCTAACAAAGCCCAATTCTAAAATGGCCCCAAAGAATTGGCAAAGAGAGAAGAGAAGGATTTCAATACAGCGATTCTTTTGGTGCTTATGACCCAGTTCACCCAAAACATTATACAAGACCTGATTAGTTGCAGTAAGGAAACAGAGCTTGTGGACCAAGGCCTCTAACAATCATTGTAATATGGTACAGAAAAACATCAAATTACTTCATGATAAAACTTTGAACTTAGTTGTTAAATAGAAGATAATATACAATCTATGATGTAAGTGCATTTGTTTGAACACTTTTCAACAACTCCGTAAGTATTTTTAAAACAAGAAAACATCTGTATACCTTTGTTAGTGAAATGAAACTTTAGCCGATCTGAAGCAAGTAATGATCCCTTTTGACCTGCTTCAGCGCCTAAAACGCATCTCGAAGTGTAATTCAGATTATGAGTAGCAGTGTTATTACGAATGACGAGTCTTCTTTTCAAGTTGTCAACGTTTAAGTACAATTTGTCGCCTTTCTTCAACATACCTTCACCAACGGTACCAATGTGTAAAACATACCCATCTCTGAGTTGTACATTTTTTTATACAGGCTTCAGTGCTCTAGAATTTTACAACCCATTTAAAAGTATGAAAGAATGAAAAAAGATAGCAATTAAAGCTAAATTACCTTGTCATCGACTTTAGATAGATAGATCTGGCCTCCCTATTCAGCATAGAAGTTAGTTTGATCCAAAAGTATGCAAACTTTATCACCATACTTGACTTCGTCGATGAATTTTTTGTCCTTGCGTAGAGCAACGACAGTACCAGTGCACGAAGAGAAACTGTACTCCGCATACTTCTCAGATGAATCGCTTTAGTATTTGTATTTGTGCGAATCATCAGTGGTTTTAATGCTACTATTTTGCAACTCCGTGATAGTATGCACATCTAAATATACCTGATCATTTACGCCATCAGGTTTGCTTTGTGAAGTGATCTAAAGTAATGCACGAAATGTTAAATCACCTAACTAAATTTTGCAGTATTTAGTGGATGATTATAGTTAAACGATTACAATAGTTTGCTTCTTAGCTTTTTTGTAGCCATTTACATCTATCGTAAGACCTTTTTCTTGAGCCATAAGTTGAGTCAAGTCAATAGGGAATCCGTAAGTATCGTGGATTCATATAACGTCGATTCCAGTTTTGCAATTGTCCTATTCAGTAAATTACGACCTCTGGTCAATGTTTTCAAAAACTGAGCTTCTTCTTCATTTATTACGTCAATAATGGACTGAGAATAACTTTTGACTTCCGGAAAAATATCACCAAGGAGGTTTACCACAACGTTAACAAGGGTGGCGAAGAATCCAGGCTTAGTATTCAGTTTCTCAGTCGCGTATCTCACAGCACGTCTCAAAAGTCTTCTTACAACATATCTGTTGAAAATACAAAAATATTTTAAGGGCATTCAACTTTATGGCATTATTCAAGTTTTGATCCTTAACAAAGCCTACCCTTTACCAGTATTATTAGGAACTCCACCATCCGAAAGAGCAATAGTAATAGTTCCCACATGATCGGCAAGTACACGGTATGCCATGTCAATACCATCCTTGTCGCTTCCTACCCGACCCTAATACGCAGGAGCATTGGTGCCTTTTTGTATTGCCTCAAAAAGTGGCAAAAATAAATCGGTATCATAGTTTGAGCGCTTGTTTTGTATCACAGACACGAGACGCTCTAAACCTAAACCGCAGTCGATATGTTTTTTAGGAAGTGGATGCAGTTCTCTGCCTTTTTCTCTGCAATACGATAGTTCTATATGATTCTATCAAGATAATTACATGCTTCAAAAAAAAGGCTAAATTTATACCTATTAAATTGTATGAACACCAAGTTCCAAATTTTCAAGACATCTGGATCATCCATGTTAACCAAGTGAACAGCCTCCCTACCTCCGATTCAGTCAAAGTGCAGTTCGCTGAAAGGACCACATGGACCAGTTTCACCCATCTTACAAAATTTATCCTTCACGTTACTCGGTAGCACGTTACTATCAGGTATACTATAAAAAGATTAATTTGTATAGTTTCATTTTCAAAATATTCAAGAATTAATTAAACACAAATAGTATTATTGACCTAAGGGATAACCAAAGATCTTTACACTCATCATCTGGTTTTAAATTAGCTTTCTTATTCCTACCGAAATAGGTAACATAAAGCTGATTCTACGGCAATTTTGGAATATCAGTCAAAAATTCCCAAGCCCATAAACATATTTGTTTCTAAAGTGGCGAAAAAATTCAAATTATACAAAAAAAAGTTTAATGCATGCTAGTAAACAAACAGCTGATAAAAATTGACCTTGAAATAATCTCAAAAAGACCAGTTTCCCATCATCTCAAAAAACGTATGATGATAAACATCTTTGCCGACATCCTCAAGATCATTATGCTTTCCTCCAGATCTAATGCATTTGAGTGAATTAACTACCCTCACCCATTTGGCCATATCACTGTTTGGATCAGCTGTTCCCAAGAAAACAGGCTTGAACTATGTATAAAAATCTTTGAAATAATATTGAAGAAATCATTTGTATGGATACAGAAAGAGAAAAGCTTGTCAAATCAAGTATACCTGGTTCATAGCAGCATGGGTGAATAGCATTTTCAATGATTATGCTGTAATAAAAAATACCAATATATGTGTAGCATTGGGTGCTCACAAGCCCATGTTAGATATAGTATATAACAGTAATGCTTGATTCTTGTGTAAATATGACCATAATATTTTTAATAAAGATAAATTAAAATTTACAAAAATGTTGAGCTGTATGGAAAACAATTAAAAATTGCATCAGAAAATGACTCCAGCATGGAAACAAATTCAAGAAAAATAAAACTCTTTTTAGAGAAAAAAATATACAGTTAAGCCTTACTTTAGTACGAATTATTAAACAGATTCAAAGCATAAGTTTACATCTAAAAACAACAACTTGCGATAGTCTGTTGTGCTGCACAAAATGTGTGGAACAGCTGCAAGTGCTGCAGTAATGAAAATAAAATAAAATACTGTGATACTGTATAAGATTCCCCTATTTTCTCTTTGAGCGTGATAATGATCATGATGATGAGTATCAAAGAGCTCTTCTCTCTAGTGCAAGATTTTTTTATAACCCTACATTTTGGCGTAGAAGGGTGACAAAAGAAGAAGTTAGTACTATTGTATGTAAATACGAAATATATCTGTAAATGTATGTGTGACATTTACCTTAACTGATTTTAATAAATATAAAGAAAAAAGACTTTGATGCAGGAGATTCCTATTGGTAACGATTGCCATGTAGACTAGTGGTATAAAGATTTCATCGGACCCAGTTGCTGCCTATCAAGTTGTGTATCACCCAGCATAAATGAATAACTTAGAATGAAACACAAGCTTTATATATTAAATTTTAATAGAATTAATTTGGATTTGGAAAATAATAATTAGACAACTTATAAACAAAAAAAGTGTCGTTACACTTTTAAGGATTTGTCTGGAAAGGTGTTGCTCCAGAGTCTTCCTCCTCAAAATATAAATAACAAGATTAACATGGCAGTATATTCATTAACACACTCGATAGTAGCGATAAGCCTGAAAATTTATATTCCTGCAAATACTTCATTAGATTATTTAAACATGGTAAAAAAGACCTAATTGAAAAATATCTAAAATTCGGCCATCGTAGCAACCAGGCCTAACACGTCAACCGATCTATTCAGCTCAAAAATTGAAAAGTTAAAAGTGAAATGCGATGATAGCGCAGGGTCGCATACGTCGGTTGGTCGGTTGGTCAGTCAGTCAGTCGGTCGGTCGGTCCGATTCGTCTATATATACAGAAATCCATGAAAAATATCCCGTTTTTCTCCCCCATTTAATAAAATAATTTTTTTGAGCCACACCCTTGAAACCGGGCTTATTTTACTTGCAATGCCATGTACACCCAATGCCACATGATTCTGTCCAAAAGTTATGCGGATCCCAGAGTGAATCCAGGACATAATTACTTGCTATTGGGTGTACCATGAGGAAAAAATTTCGAACATGGGTTTCAGTGAGGGTGACATCTTTTTCCCACAATTCACATGTTAAAATTATATCTATACATGTTATAAATATAGATGTTCAAAATTTTTTCCTCATAGTAAATGACATTCCGAGTAAAATGAGCTTGGTGTGAAGGGTGTGCCTAAAAAAAAAAAATTTATTTATTGAAATGGGGGACAAAAACCAAAAACGAGATATTTTTTGTGGAATCCCTCATACACACACACACACACACACACACACACACACACACACACACATATATATATATATATATATATATATATATATATGAGGATAAAAAACGTACACTTACCCATTAAGTAGATATATGCATTTGTACAGCACAATACTTAGTCCTGGGGCGCTCCGAGTCGCTAAACCAAATCACTGAACATAACTATTGCCAGCAGTGCCGACGCTTCCGATTTCTGGCAGTTCCACCACCATTGTTTGCGAAAACACAGATTAAGTCATTTTCTTTGCGATCCATACTCTACACGTACTCTGCTTATTCAGTGCTCTGCTTTAACTCACAAAATTCGCCATGCACGTGCTGCTGACCCTATCAGGTACATCATTGTACGTACTAACGTCTAATAAGACGTTTTTTCTTTAAATGTAAAGAGGTATTTAAGTTTTTTGATATAATTTTTTTGTTGTAGCTCCTGTTCAAGATGGCAAGTGCAAAAGAGGCTATGTTTTATCAAGGCCAGAATTTTAAAAAGCGTGAAAATTTTTTGAAAGCCTTAGAAAATTACCAAGTAGCAACACAGCATCAGTTATCGAGATTCGATTCTAGAAATAATGCTGGTGAAAATTCTGAGTTCCCTTATCAATATGAAGTGTATCAATGCCGAAAATTTTCAGTTCATCAGATTCTTAAATATTAAAAAATACTCTCCAATTTTAATAGGTTGAATAAGGGAAATTTCAGACTTTTGTTTACTTGGTTAGAATGAGCTAGGTTTTTAATAATACTGTATGGCTTAGGTAGAAAGAGACAGGGTCCGTAGGAAAAAGTTATGCACTATGTAAAGTCCCAATCTTTGTAAGCTTCCGTTCTACTCAATGTATAAAATTAACCATTAGGCATGGTTTTTTCAAATTAAACCGGTGCAGCAGCAATATTTTTGAAGCCATCAAAAATTTTAAGCCAGGCTAAAGTGAGGAGATATCTGAAAAATGTTTTTTTTATAAAAAAAATTTGCGCCTTTTCATAAAAAATTGAATCTTTTTAATGTTTTTTTGTTTTAGCTCCAGAAAAATAAATTGCCCTTTCAAACTCAGACTGGTTATTTCAAAAAATATGAAGCAATTAGAAATATTCAGGCTTTAGCTTCAGTACAATCACAAGGCTAACGACGTAAGTATACATTTTCTTATAGATATTTTTGCATTTAGCTGTACGTTTAAATATGCCATAAAGATGTATATTACTTAGACTAAAATTATTATGGATTTAATTGAGAATTAGAGGCAAACGAGGAAACTATAGAAGCCCGTAAAGATAACCTCTTATTATGTAAGGTATGTAGAAGGTACCACTTTCCATATGTTATTAGTAGGTACAAGTCAAAAGCTCAGAGAATATAAGTATACTACGTAGTATATGCTCTAAGGTCAAAAGATGGCAGAAATCCAAACACCATACACTAAGAAAAAGTTGGGTGGACTGTCTGCTCAATTGCACTGCGAACAGCGCCCCAACTGCTTGGATGCTCCCGCTCGCCCAAGTTAGGTAAGCAGTTCAACCAACGCGGGTTAGCAGCAGCACCAAGAGCTTGGTGGAGCAGTTCTGTCAATTTTTGATGGGACTGCACTGTCATAACTGGAGCAGTTACTATGCATATAATGTTTTGAGGTTTGAGTCTATATGAAACCTTGTGAAATCAAGAGAGATATAATTGTTTTGAAGCCTGATTCTAACTGTATAGTGAAAATCTTGAAAGTTACATGCAGATGTTTATCCATATCAGAGTCTGGAAATTGGAAGTTTTTGTAACTGGTCCTCGCCACCAGAATCCAATTCTTTTCCTGAGTATCTAAGTGACTTGTGAAATGATATTTTTGGGACAAAAATGCATTTTAATTATTGTTATCGCAAAAACATCTCCATAAAAGTGACTTGGATGCTTAAAAAAGCTTTAAAAAAGAGTTTGAGTCTGATGGTGAGGACCAGTTACAAAAATTTTCAATTTCCAGACTCTGATATGGATAAACATCTGCATATAACTTTTAAGATATTCATTATACAGTTAGAATCAGGCTTCTAAACAATTAAATCTCTCATGCTTTTATAAGGAATCATAGATTCAAGCCTCAAAACATCATATGCTGCAACAGTCCACCCAACTCTTTCTCGGTATGATACTAAAAAAAATCTTGGACTTGTATGCTTATAAATTGAACTTATCTATATAAACGAAAAATCATATAAGATCGTGGATGTAGCTTTAATTATCAAATTATAAATATTTATCATGAGATAATATTAACATTTATGTTCAATACATAGGATGAACAATCAATGGCTGAGGAGCTCAAGGTTCTTGTTCCTCAAATTGGAATCCGCGAGAAACTTTTGGAAAAAAATAAAGTAGTAGACGATGTGACTACTTCTGATAAAGGAGATACGGTAATTTTTAAACCATTTACTTACATTTATAAGTTAAATTACAAAATGATTATAAATATGTTTTTTATCAATAAAAATACAAGTTTTCTGTTTATAACATGAATTTTTGAGTAAGGTTTTTTCCATGGCATAAAATGAAACATATCAAATTAAAGTAAAAATTCATTCAAGTATCATTTTAATTTATTTTTATGTATATTCGATAAAATATTTTTTACCAGATGTAATTCGTAATCATACAAAAATGATTTAGTAATCATTATAATCGTTTGATATTTGGATACGAAGAGATGGCAAGCCCGATGAGACTGACATTTTAAGTGAGTCTCTTGAAAAACAACTAATAATAGACAATTTTCCTTTGGACAAGAAACAGAACGATCCAGGAGAAATTGAAAAAATAACTGTAACTAAAAAAAGTGTAGCAGCTTGCGAGGAAGACTTGGAGAATGTAGATGGAAAGCAAATTAACATTCTCAATGAGGCCAAAAGAATCGTCACAAGTCAACTACCTTCTTTCCAAAAAAAGGTATCCGTACAAATTGCAACAGCAAACTTCCCAAAAGTAGTGAGTGATGTGTCACATGGTGTAATAAAAAAAGTCATCATGAATAAAGCTAAAGAACGTAGTCGACCTAAAGGACGATGTTCAAAGGCTATTAGATTGGTAATAAAAAAAATTCAAATGTTTTTGCAGAAAAAACATTCCATCATAAGCTTGTTACAATTATGCAATGGCTATGAGTTTCAAAAGAAGGAATTGAAGTAGTTTCCAATGGAGAAAGAGTTCTACATTATTCTATGATTGAACGAATAATGTTTAATTTATCTGATACGTTTCTCGATGAAGATATAAATCTTCAATAATTTTCACAATATTTTGAGCCAGAATGTTTTGGAAAATCAATTGAAAAGGTATTTGAAAAAAAAACAAAACAATGTTTACACACATAATTTCTGCTAAAAAATTTTAAAGGAGACAGAGGAGTCAGTAAGGTGTGATCAGTGTCTCCAATGGTCTCACGCAAAATGTATCGGTGTGAAGATCAGCAGTCTCGAAAAAAAAAAATTGGATTTGCAAAATATTCCAAACTCCATAAGACATTTTTGCTATTATTCTCATATAACAAGATAACAGTCTTTTTTATGCTTAAAATTAATAATTTAAGTGCTATAAAACATCCTAAAATTTCTCTTTAAAAGTGTGTAAGGTTTTGAAACAATATTATATTTTTTAACACAACAAAATTAACTGTAATATAGTTTTTAATCTTTTAAAAAATAAAAAAAAATAAACATTTTAAGCCAAAATGAAAAGGACCTGTCAAATCAATTTTGACATTAAGATTGACTTCATAAATGTCCTTAAATGTTAATGTCCTTGAATAAATGAATCAATAAATAAATTTAAAATGTATTTTTATGATTTATTTAACGATCAAATTAAATAAGTATAGCGCCCACACATTACACATGCAACCAAATTTATGTAAGAACAACTCTCTTAGCAAACTACATTAAAAAATAGATATATTTATTCACGTATACATATTTTTACGTACATAGCTAGATATGTAAATTAATAAATATGTATAACAACTATAAGGGTAAATCTAGGTAACCAACATTTTCAGGTACAACAACTAACTCCTTTAAGATATACAAATACTTACTACAATTACAAAAAAAGTACGTACGTAGGTAAATATAAGCTACAACACAAAATTACTCATCTGCAAGCTAACATAACTACAAGAATACGTATCTATGAGCTAACGTGTTTTTTCACTCGTCTGCAAGCCCCAACGGAAAAAGTTAGTGTGAAAAAACGTAGTAAACCGTATTTTTCTGTGATGTAATGTACAGTTTGGTTGGATTTCGGACCACAGTTACAGTTTGTTACGTTTTGTTACGTTTGATTATAGTCAACTACAACCCAACACATTGTCTTACGATTCGTTACATTTTATTATAATTCTAAAAAGACACTTGAATCTCGTGAAAAAGCAACTGTAGTAAACTCTAATAAACTGTAAGGAAGTGTTGTCATCTGTGATGTTTTATAACAGCTTACAGTTTTTTGCAGTTTATTATGTTTTTTTATATTTTATTAACATTGATAACTTTTAGACACATTTCCTTACATTTTCGAATAAAATTTGCCTTAAATGAAAAAAACTTAAGTAACTATTATAAAAAAGTATTAGTGGAACAGCATGTGGTAAATCATATTAAAACGTAAGAAAATGTAAAAAAACGTAACCCAACATAATAAAGTGTAAGAAACGTCCGAAATCCATGAGACTATTACAGTTCCTTACATTTTCTTACATTTTCTTGCGGGTTACGGCATATTATTACACATGTTCACTTTTTCTAACATTTTGTTACGTTTTAAAATTTCCGCTGGGCAGCCTACGTAGCTCTGAGGATACGTATCTGTAAGCTACCATGTCTACTTACCTGTCAGCAAGCTTACTTGTCCCTAAGGATTTGTATCTGTAAGCTAACGTGCTCACATTTACTCGTCTGCTAGCTCACATGGCTATATGGATACGTATATGTAAGCTCACGTGTCCATTCACTCGTCTGCAAGCTTACCTGTCCCTAAGGATACGTATATGTAATCTTACGTGGCTGTAAGAAAACGTGTCTGTAAGCTACCGTGTCCATTTTTACTCGTCTGCAAACTTACGTGGCTGTATGGATACGTATTTGTAAGCTCACGCGTCTATTTACTTTTCTGCAAGCCTACGTGTCTCTAAGGATACGTATCTGTAAGCTCACGTGTACATTTGTGGCGGCCCAGCCGAAACACCCAGCGTCATCTTCCAGACGCAAGCAGAAGCTTTTAACTCGAGAGCCCTTCTAAAGCAGGCTCAATCACTGGTGCGCACGCGGCGCAAGCTGTTCCCATCTCTCTCCAACCTCAGGACAACGGACCGCTTCAGCTATGGCGTTGGAGAGGAGAGCAGCGGCCGTTCTCTTGTGCTTGGGAGCTCGAGGAGCCAAGTTGGCCAGCGCGCAAGGCCTCTCCGCCGAGCCCAGCATGAGTGCCAAGCACTTGCACACTTTAAGCAAAACGCACTTCTAAGTTAATCCCTTTTAATCAAAGAAATCCCATGTAATAAATATAGTTTAAGACGTTGATAAGTTTAATATAAAGGTTGCAACCAATTCAGTCTACTTATTTCTCCTCGCACCTGCTCCTGCTCATGCCTCACGTGTTCCCCTAAACATTCACTCGTCTGCAAGCCTACGTAGCTGTTAAAGGATACGTGTCTGTAAGCTACCATGTCCATATTTACTTGTCTGCAAGCTTATGTACGTGACTATATGGATACGTCTCTGTAAGCCAACGGGTCCATGCATTCACTTGTCTGCAAGCCTACGTGGCTCTTAGAATCTCTGTACTTTTACGTGCACTTGCAGTGTCTTTCTTAAAGTAACGTAAATACGTTTCTAATCTTCAATTTAAGTGACTAAACTTCAATTCTGAAAGTGCTGCAATGTATTGAAAATCCTAACCTTATATCTACGTAATTACGTGGATTTGGTGCGAATAAATTATAATGATCTTTTTCACTGGGCAAGAAAGAAATTCAAAACAATACAATTGATTTGCTATACTAAGCAGGATCATAAACGAACAACGAAGAAACTTCAAAAAAGATTAACAGTGGAGCCACCGATTCTAAAAATTTTAGAAGGATGATTTCCTAAGATGAAAATCTTACAGTGTGGAGATATGCTAACAAGACAAATTTATTAACGATACAATATTATACAATATAAATAATACTGAATCTAATTAACACTCAATAGGATGTTATATCAGAAATAAAAATAATATTAAAGCAAAAAAAAGGAGAATCATACGAAAACAGTTAAAAAGTTTTTAGACATAATTTGAAGCAAACGATTAATTTTTATGCTACATGGCCATAAATTGTCTTGTCTACGTCCCTAAAATTAGGATTACTGTGAGCCACGAAAAAAAATTTGTTAAAAAGTGTTTTGAAGTTAGGGACAAAAATCAACATAACCTTTGGAAAAAAAGTAAAATAATAAGTATATTGTCCTTTAGTGTTGAAAAGTATAAGGTTTTAAAATTTTTCCGAAATTGTTTTGCGTTCCAAACGAGTAAAAACAAAGAATAGCTGGTTCTTTTCGAAATTTTTTGATGTTAGAAAAGATCTGTGACATGTACGACCAAAAAAGAGTTTGCATTAGTGTGTGGTTATGAAAAGTACTAATCATTTTTTTTTATAAAATTTTTTTTACGTACAAAGTGATCAAAAACTACGCAAATCTGCTTTAGTTTGAAGTTTTCGAGGTTAGAAAAAATCAGTAATATGTGTGACCAAAAAAATGTGTATTTGTGTGTAGCTGTAAAATATACATCTCGTTTTTTTAAATAATTTTTTGACGTACAAAACGACCCAAAAAGACGCCAATCTGCTTTATTTTGAAGTTTTTTTTTGTTAGGAAGGATCAGTCATGTGCTAGATAAGAAATAAGTATGAATTCGAAATTAGCGGTAAAAAAATAAATGAGCTTAAGCTATAATTAAGAATTTCGGGATTACAAAATTATTTTAAATTATGTAAAATAGCTGCCTCATGGTGATTTTAACTACTTGTAACTGCCATATTTTTCTGCCATTTTAAATTTTGGAAAAGAACAGATGGCAAAAGGAAGCCTCCTAACTAAGCTTAACTTTGCGCCCATTAATAATTTTTTACCACTAATAGAATTTTGGGCACAGCTCTGATCTGTTTGACAAAGAACGTCCCATATATATTCATAAATATTAAAATACACATGCTCGATTCTCCGATATCTAATGCTACGATACGTTTGTAAAAAGAATTGATACCTAGGTATCAATACTTTCATAGTATTCGATACCTGTGCATTGACACTTTTTTCTGGTATCGCCAATCCCTACCAGATACTGCCTCAAAATACCCACCGAATCTTTCTTTCGGCCCTCCTCGCGTACCCGTCTCGTGCGCATCGACTGCGCATCTCCCTCTCCTCTCTTCTTCTACTCCAGCGCTGCCACTGCAGCGCTTACAGCTTTTCACGTTCGTGAGTTATTTCACTCGTTCCAAAGAATCCGACGCTGCCATGCCTCTTCTCCCATCGGCCTCGACGTCCTCTCTCATGCCCGGTGTTTCATTGAATATGAAACAAAGAAACGTCAATCTTATGATGAGGAAGGCGGAGGGGGGAAGCGTAATTTGGCTATCAAAGAGAAGGCGTCGAAGTGACGAGGTAAAAAAAAAAAATTAACTGCGCTAATTTTGCTTCGTTACAATATCGTTGGTATTCTTAACACTGAGATTCAATCCCCTTATTCTCTTTATCCCTAGATATTGAGGACATTCACTCATGTTCAATTATAAAGGCAAAAATTCACGCAAATAGCACTAAAGTATAATTAAATCTATAGTTTTGCATACAAATTAGTTTATAAATTAAAAACGTAAGCCTACCTTCCAAATAAGAACAACAGATGGATAAAGAAAATTTGAATAAAAAAACATATGCAGTGTGTAAGTTTACCGGTTAGACTTTTCAATTCCTGTTTTGATGAACACGGATACTCAGAGCTGTTGCATGAATGAAGCAGTAGAAGGAAGAATGAGAAATAACGAGGAATAGCGACACACAACGAGCTGGCTGTATCTCCATGTTCTTTCGTGTTCCTCGCTGTATTTTGATATGTTGTGGGCTAAAAAAACTTATGTACTGAGTTATACTGTAAATAAGCAATTTTATTTACTGGAACTACTCTACTATGAAATTTATTGCTATAAAAACAAGCGATTTCAAATTATGACTTGAAGTTGACTACAGATGGTGCACGTAACCTAGGCAGTGATGGATACGTATGTTACGCAGTGTATTGTACATGTATAAATTAAAGACTTAATACTTAATTTTTTAGTCGTTAGATTTTAAATAAATTTAATTTTTTATGCGATTTGATTAAAAAAATCTTTTATAAATGCGCTTTTGTTTAACATGTATGTAATAAAAAGTAAAAAAAACTACTGACACAATCGGCTATTGAAAAGTTGTGTAGATAATGATCATTTTAGAATGGGTATTATATCTAAATTTTATGTAAAATTTAAATGGAAAATTTCTTATATCTACTCATATGCATTGCCAATAATTGCTAAACGCTTTTAAGTTGAACAAAAATTGTTATCGACAATATTTTCTTCAATAACGTCCAAATACTGAGTGATAGTGAGGTCTCTCATTTCAGCGAGAAAAAAATTTTTTTTAATTTCTAATTACCTCAATAAACGACGCATATAATATGCATAAACTTGATTTTCAGAAGGGTTTTCTAAGATCTCTAGAACTGAACTTATGGTGATTTAAAAAAAAAACTCAAAATGGGACACAATGAGCCTTCACAGATTTGATACCTTGAAAATTATTAAGTCTTACAATAGTCATGACTTTGGTTCTAAATCGCGTACAGACTTTTATAACCCATCAAATTCTCAAATTGAAGGTCTCGGTACTTACTTATATCGGCTGTTATGTATCAAATACCCCAGAGACTCCGGGATGAAAAGAGAAAGTCATAAGTGACAGGTCTATTGGCTTACTTGAGGTGCAAAAAACTCGACTCTAGAGAGTCAAAAACAAAAAATAGAAATTCATCCCTGAGAAACCTCTATAGAGAGGTTGTTATATATGCATAGTACTACCTTCAGTGAAATTTTTGTGGCATTAAAAGTTGTGAAACTTGAGTATTGTCTGTTTAAAAATGGCAAAAAACGCGATTCTTGCAAAAATGGCCATTTTTAAAATGTCGTGTCTCAGAACCCGTTTGATGAAATGAAATTTCGGTCTCACAGTTTTAAAGGTGATGTAAAGACTTATTAAATGCGAGTGCTAAAAGTGTCTAAGTCTATACTAGATCAATTTTGACAGCTGTTTTAAAATAGTCAAATTTTCAAAATATCACACACACACATGTTCGATTTTTCAACCCGGATATGACCACGATAATGTAAACATGACTGGGTCTAATGATTGTAAGGTAACAAATGCTGGTTTAAACCAGATTTATGATTTTGACAAGAAACGGTCAAAACCGTAGTTTTAGTACACTAAAAATGTATAATTTAAACATACCTTAATAGGAACTTTTTCATCTAATAAATTGACTATCCAGTAAAAAAAGGCTAAACTTCATACAAAATTTTAGATAAACATTGCTAAATATTACATCATATATTACTGAATACAAGCTTGCTACATAATTATCTATTATTTTGACGAGAAACGTGAAATTGGTGAATTTCTGAACCCTGTTATGAGCCCTTTAAGGTAATGATGACTAGTTCCAACGATTATAAGGTAACGTCGGTTCATTTTCAGTAAATTAGAATTATATAGTATTAACAAACTATTGTACCCAGTTATAACCACTTCGATATAAAAATGATTCGTTTTAACTA
Organism: Copidosoma floridanum; assembly: GCF_036245765.1. Lineage (NCBI taxonomy): Eukaryota > Metazoa > Arthropoda > Insecta > Hymenoptera > Encyrtidae > Copidosoma > Copidosoma floridanum. The sequence continues at coordinate 20,713,522 of NW_028321881.1, forward strand.
CTACAAGGGAATATGAATCAATTTTGACTAGTTTTCCGGTTTTGACAAAAAGTAGCCAAAATCGTAGTTTTAGTTAATAAGAAATATATAACTTGAACAAACCATCATACAAACTTCTCTGTCAAATAAATTGCTTGTCCACATCGTAAAAAGTTAAAGCTTATGATATCTTTGTAACAAACATTGCTTAATTTTACATAATATATTATTTAATGTAATCAGCTTGCTTCATAATTAACTATCATTTCAACGAAACCTTACAATTTGAGGTAATGATGACTGGTTTCAACGATTATAAGATAACATCAATCAGTTTTGAATAGTCTTTCAGTTTGACGACAAATGATCAAAAACGCCTTTTAAGTAAATTAGACATATAGAGTTTAACTAAAATATTAAACCCAATTATAACTACTTTAAGGTGAAGATGACTGGTTTCAACTACTATAAGGGAACGTGAATTGCTTTTGACTAGTTTTTTAATTTTGACAAGAAGTAGTCAAAACCATGGTTTTAGTTAATCAGAAATTACAATTTAAACGAACCATTATACCATTTTTTCCATAAAATTATTTGTTTGTCTAGAACGTAAGAAGTTTAACCTCATGATATATTTGAAACAAACACTGCTAAATATTACATCATATATTATTAAATGTAATCAGCTTATATAATAATTTGGTATAATTTCGACGAAAATGGTTGTATCAGTTAATTTTTTAACCCTCTTACGACCACATTAAGGTAATGATGACTAGTTTTTACGATTATAAGATTACGTAAATCGGTTTTGATTACTTTTCTAGTTAGACGACAAAAAGTCAAAATAATGTTTTTGTAAATTAGAAATATATAGTTTCAACAATCCATTATACCTAGTCTTATCGATCTTAAGAGAACGTGAATCAATTGTCAGCAGTTTTATGGTTTTGACAAGAAATAGTTAATACAGAGACTTTAAGGAATTAGAAATAAATATAGTTTGAACAAACCATTGTACGAACTCTTCTGTCAACTAAAATGTTTTTTAAACGTTACAGGTTCCATCTTATAATAACTTTGTGGCAAACATTGTTAAATATTAAATAATAATACATTATTAATTATAATAATAATACATTATTAAATATAATTAGCTTGCTGCATATTGACCATTACTCTGACATGAATGATCACATTGGTCAATTTTTAATCCTGTTATGTCTACTTTGAGGTTATGATGACTAGTTTTCATGAGAATAAGGTAGCGTAAATCGGTTTTGACTAGTTTTTAAGTTCAACGACAAATGTTTGATATTGTATTGATAGTAAATTGAAAATGTCTAATTTTAAAACACCGTTTTATCCGGTTATAACCTTTTTGAGGTGAATATAACTCGTTTTAACGACTATTAGGGAACACTCATCAATTTAGAATAGTTTCGTTGTTTTTACAAAAAATATTTAAAAAACCGTAGTTCAAAAAAATTAGGAATATATAATTTGAAGGAACCATTAAACGAACTTCTGTGTCAAGTAACTTGAGCGTCCGAACGTAAAAGGTTAAACCTAATAATAACTTTGCAATAAACATTGCTGAATATTGCATCATAGATTTATAAAAATATTTATCTTGCAACATAATTGACAACTTTTTTGACTAGAATAGTCATATCAGTCGACTTTTTAGCCCTATCAAAATTACTTTGAGGTAATGATGACTGGTTTTAATGAGTGTAAGGTGACGTGAATCGGTTTTGACTCATTTTTTTAATTAACGGAAAATGGTCAAAACTGTATTTTCAGTAATTTGAAAATATATTATTCCAACAAATCGTTATACTAGGTTATGACCACCTTGAGGTAAAAAAATGGTTTTAACTAATAAAGGGTATCATAAAACGATTTTGATCAGTTCTTCGAATTCAACAAAAAGTAGTCAAAACCATAGTGTGAGTTACTAAAGAATACATAATTTAGGCATACAATTCTACGAGCTTCTCTGGTAAATGAATAGTTTGTCCCAAACGTAAAAGGGTAAACCTTATAATACCTGTGTTACAAACGTTGCTGAATATTGCATCATATATTACTAAATATACTTAGCTTGCTTCATAATTGACTATTATTTTGACGAAAATGGTTGTATCAGTCAATTTTGTAACCCTGTTCTGACCACATTAAGGTAATAAAGACAAAATCCCACAATTATAAGGTAACGTGAATTGCATTTGTCTAGTTTTTCAGCTCGATGCAAATGGTCAAAACCGTATTTTAAGTAAATTGAAAATATATAGTTTCGACAAACCGGTATACCCGGTTATGACCTCTTTGATTTAATTATAACGGGTTTTATTAATATAAGAATGCATGAATTAATTTTAAATAGTTTCGTGGTTGTGACAAAAAAAGTAAAGACCGTAGTTTTGGTTATTTGGAATATACAATTTAAACAATCCATTATGGTAACTTCTCTGTTGAATGAATTGTGCGCTCTGAACATAAAAGGTTCAATCTTATAATCTTTTTGTAACAAATATTGGTGAATATCAAATGTTACATTATAAAATATAATCAGCTTACTACATAATTTGACAATTATTTTAACGAGAGTGCTTATATCGGTCACTTTTCAACCCTGTTATGACTACTTTGAGGTAGTGATGACTAGTTTTAACGATAGTAAGGTAACGTGGATTTGTTTTGACACGTTTTTCAGTTCGACGACAAATGGTACATACCGTATTTTAAGTAAATTGAAAATATATAGTTTCGACAAACCATTATACCCGGTTATGACCTCTTTGAGTAAATATAACTGGTTTTATCGACTATGAGAATACATGAATTAATTTCAAATAGTTTCGTGGTTGTAAAAAAAAAAAGTAAAGACCGTAGTTTTGGTTTATTAGAATATAAAATGTAAACAATACATTACACTAACTTCTCTGATGAATGAATTGTGCGTTCAGATTGTAAAAAATTAAACATTATAATAACTTTGTAAACAACATTGGTGAATATAACATTACATTCGATTAAGTGTAATCAGCTTGCAATATAATTAGCAAATTTTTTGACGAGAATGGTCTTATTGTATGATTTTTAAACCATTTTTTAATTACTTTTGAGTAAAGATGACTGGTTTCAACTACTTTTAGGGAACGTAAATCGATTCTGATTGGTTTTGGGTTTTAAAAGAAGGAGTCAAAACCATAGTTGTAGTGAATTAAAAATATACAACTTAATCAAACCATGACACCATTTTTTGAATCAAATAAATTGTTCGTCTCGATCGTAAATGGTTAAACCTTATGATATCTTCTTAACAAACATTGCTGAATACATTACATAATATATTATTAAATGTAATAAGCTTATATTATAATTATCTATAATTGAGACGAAAATGGTTGTATCAGTCGATTTTTCAACCCTGTTATGACCACATTAAGGTAATGATGACTAGTTTATATGGTCATAAGGTAACGTAAATTGGTTTGACTGGTTGGATAATTTGATGACAAAAAGTCGAAGACATATTTTAAGTATATATTAAAAATATATAGTTTGAGCAATTCATTATACTCAGTTATAACCATTTTGAAGGGAAAATGACTGGTTTCATCGACTTTGAGAGAACGTGAATCGATTTTAAAAAGTTTTGTGGTTTTGACATGGAATAGTTACAACAGTAGTTTCAGGCTGCGTATACGTGGAGTCTTGTACTTCCAGGGCCAGCCATAAGCCCGTGTGAGTGCGAGTGAGAAGCAAGCACATATACACTCTTTGTCGTACTTACAAGGGTACATGGGCTGGTCCTGAAAGTTCAGGACTCCATGTATACGCAGCCTTAGAGAATTAAAAATAAATATAGATTGACCAAACCATTATACGAACTTCTTTGTCAAATAAAATGTTTTTTCCAAACGTAAAAGCTTACATCTCATAATAACTTTGCGACAAACATTGCTGAATATTAAAGAATATACAATTAAATATAATCAGCTTTCTACATTATTAACCATTATTCTGACAAGAATGATCATACCGGTAGATTTTTTAACCCTGTTATGACCACATTGAGGTGGCAATGACTAGTTTCCACGATTATGAGATAACGTAAATCGGTTCTGACTAGTTTTCTAGTTTGACGACAAATTATCAAAACCGAGTTATAAGTAAATTTTAAATATTTCATTCTAAGAAATCATTATACACGGTTTTTACCACTTTGAGGTCCAAATAACTGATTTTAATGACTTTAAGTAAACGTGAATCAATATTAACTCAATTTCCGGTTTCGACAAGAAAAAGTTAATACCGTAGTTTCAGTGAATGAAAAATATAAAGCTTGATTAAGCCATTATACGAACATCTGTGTCTAATAAATTATTTGTCTCGAACGTAGAAGGTTAAACCTTATAATATCTTTGTAAGAAAAGTTGCTAAATATTTCATTATATCATATTAAATATAATTAGCTTGCAACATAATTGACCATTTTTTCAACGAAAATGGTTATATTAGTTAATTTTTCAACCTTGTTATAACTACTTTCACGTAATGATGTCTAGTTTCAATGAGTATGAGGTAACGTGAATCGGTTTTGACTAATTATTTAGTTTGACGTAAAATGGTCGAAACTGTGTTTTCAGTAATTAAAAAATATGTAATTTTAACAAATTATTATACTTAGTTAGGACCACCTTGAAGTTAAAATAACTGGTTTCAACTACGGTAAGAGAACGTGAATCGAGTTTGATAAGTATTCCGGTTTCAAAAAAAAGTAGTCAAAACCATAGTTTGAGTTACTTCGAAAGATTGATTGTAGACAAACAACCATACGAACTTCTCTGGCGAATGATATTTGTCCCAAACGTAAAAGGTTAAACCTTATACTAACTTTGTGACAAATGATGCTAAATATTACATAATATATCATTAAATATAATTGGCTTGCTACATAATTGACCATTACATTAACGATACTGGTCATTTCGATCGACTCTTTAACCCCGTTAGGACTATCTTACAGTAATGATAACTGGGTTCAATGCAAATTAACGTGCACCAGTTTTAATTATATTTTCAGTTTGACGAAAAATAGTCAAAACTGTATTACAAATAATTTAAAAATATATTATTTCAACGAATCATCATACCCATTTTTGACTAATTTGAGGTGAAAATGACTGGTTTTAACGACTTTAAGAGAATTTGAATCGATTTTGACTAGTTTTCCGGTTTTGAAAAAGAAAGTCAATACCGTAGTTTTAGTAAATAAGAAATATATATAGTGTAAAAAAACCATTATAGGAACTTCAATGTCAATAAATTGTTTGTCTCAAACGTAAAAGGTTAAACCTTATAATAACTTTGCGACAAACATTGCTGGATATAACATTATGTATTTTCTGATGTAATTAGCTTACAACATAATTGACTTTTTTTTGACGAGAATGGTCTTATTGCATGATTTTTTAACCATGTAATGATTACTTGGGGGTAATAATAATAACTGGTTTGAACGATTATAAGGTGAGGTCAGTCGGTTTTAACTAGTTTTTCAGTTTGGCGACAATAAGTCCAAACCACATTTGAACTTAATTAGAAATAAATAGTTTTTACAAACCATTATACCTAGTTATAACAACTGTAAGGTAAAAACGATCGATTTAAACGACTCTAAAGAATATATTAATATTGACAAGTTCTCCGGTTTTGACAAAAAATAGTAAAAAGCGTAGTTCTTGGCGAATAGAAATATACAATTTGAACAAAACATAATACAAACTACTATGTCGAATGAATTGTTTGTCCGGACCGTAATACATTAAATCTTAAAATAACTTTGTGACAAACATTGCTGAATATAACATATCATGTTATTAAATATAATTAGCCTACTACATAATTGACCATTATTTTAACGAGAATGCTTAAATCGGTCAATTATGAAACCCGATTTTGACCACTTTAAGGTAAAAATAACTGGTTTCAATGGCTTCAAGGAAACGTCAATCGATTATGATTTGTTTTCCGGTTTTGACAAGAAATAGTCAATACCGTTGTTCTAGTAAATAAGAAATATATATAGTTTATAAAAACCATTATACGAACTTCTATGTCAAATGAATTGTTTGTCTCGAACGTAAAAGGTTAAACATTATAACAACTTTGTGACAAACATTGCTGAATTTTACATAATAAAATAATAAATATAATCAGCTTGCTACATAATTGATCATTATGTTAACGAGAACGGTCATATCGGTCGATTTATGAACTCCGTTCTGACAACTTTGAGGTAACAATAACTGGTTTTAGCGATTATACGGTAACGTGAATTTGTTATGACTAGTTTTTCAGTTCGACGACAAATGGTCAAAATTTTATTTTAAGGTAATTGAAAATAGCTTTGAATGCTAGAGTTTGGCAACGTAAATTAAGAGAGTCTTTCTTCGACGAGAGCTGAGTATAATATCTGGCGCTTATAGTATACAAAGCTTGCTGCGTGAATACGCACACACACACCTAAAGCGCGCCAAGTCGACCAAGCGCACACGCACAGAGCGTTGAGCCGACGGAGACTACAAATGTACACAATGTACACAAAAGCCAGGCCTACTGTCGGTCGCTCTCATTTCCAACACAAGGTATTTTAATTAATTTGGACTAGTTTTTCGACTTTGACAAGGAAATGTAAAAATCATAGTTTCATTTAATTTTAACTATATAAGATGGAAAAATCATTAAATGAACTTCTCTTTCGAATGAATTATTTGTTACAAACGTAAAAGATTAAACCATTATTTTGACAAGAATCGTCATATTGGTCGATTTTTCAACCCTGTTATGACTATTTTGAGGTAATCATAACTGGTTTTAATAATAATAAGGAGACGTGAATAAATTATGACCAGTTTCGTTGCTTAAACAAGAAATAGTAAAAACTGTAGTTTTAGTTAATTGGAAAATACAATATCAACAATTCATTTTACGAACGTTTTTGTCGAGTAAATTGTTTGTCTAGAACCTAAAAGGTTAGACCTTATAATAACTTTCGAACAAACATTGCTGAATATTACTTCATATATATAATAAGATGTTATCAGCTTGCTACCGACTTGACCATTATGTTTGAAAAATTTTCAAAACATTTGCGTCACACCGCAAGTTTACAATTGGCAGAGTTTCATAAATTCTTTGTAAACGAGAATATTTCTAACTTTTAAGCTTTTAAAGTTTTTCATGATGCGTTTTTAGAAAATATTTTTACTTTATGCTTATAGTACTTTAACAAAAAGTCGCTTACAACATAATTAATATGAGCCTTCTTTAGCTTAATAATTTTTTTTTCCATCAAGTGCTCTCATAGGTAGTAAGTTCGAATTGTTCACAATTTTATGTAATATACAAGATATAATAGTCTAACTACAATGAAGTTTTTCACGTATAAAAAATTCTTTTTATGGAATATTCGAGAACAGTTAAATACGCACTTTCAAAAATTATTGGATATTTTTTAAATTTTCATTTGAAAAATGATCGTGTTCTGTACTTTTAAAGTATCTCAACTAAGTTACGTTAAAAAAAATTATCAATACAACTGTGCAAGATTTGTCTTGCGCGCCCATGCCCTCCTCTCACCCTCTTTCTGCTCAAAGAAAAGGGAGCTGCTGCTCGCTTGGTCTCTGCCGGCGCGAGCGAACTGAGTTTTCGAGTGGAACCAACGTGTGTGCACGCCTCGACCTCCTGCTTCGCTGGAGACTCTCGAACCGGACCTCCACGTTGATCTGCCTACTCTAAAATATCTGTTACGGCTGATCTGCCGATCTTGTATTTACTCGACGTCCTAATAAAAAATAATTTAAACATTGGTCCTTCGAGCCGGATAGCGTGACTAGGACAGACAACCGCCAGAACCTCATCAAGCCCAGGACAGCCAGAACCACTGTGCTACGCGAAGCAATGTAAGTAGGACGATGTGAGATGCGATCATGCGAAAATACATTCTCTACGTCCGAGAACGCATCGAGACATTGGGCCTCTGTTGCAAGTGATGCAATCGTGCAGAGCCGCGCCACGTGGTAGAGCGATTTGAGGTTATGATAGCCTTAACAAGATGTGACAGGCGAGAGACGCTCCACCGCAACTGCCGTGCAGTCCGCGTCGTGGACCTCGCGTGCGACCGCGATTACTCAGTCAGTGAGACTGTCGAGAGGTTTTGGGTTGCAGATTGCAGGCTGCTTCGTGTTTAAACCGCGGGATTTACTAGTTCACGTCATCCCGCGGCTGGTCGGGTCGACAGATTCATTTGCGATTCCTCACGCCCTTTTTCTCAATATTCTACGTAGACTCATTTGGCACGCACGATTGCACCACAAGTAACAAGGCGCCGTTTGAGAGACAAGCGTCGAGCTCAGCGCGTGACTAATTTACAGGGATAACGAAGGCTGGCCCTCGTTGCTGGAAACGCAGCAAGCCCTGCTAGAGGTTCTCGCGGAATTCACTCAATCCGCCAAGAGCGTCGAAGTATGGAGCATGGGTCTCGTCGACGCCAGGTTCGAGCTACTCGCTGACTATTGGAATGACTTCTAAGCCAATCATAAGGATCTGATTCAGGGCGCATCTGTGGAGAAAGTTGCCTCCTTGAGAGCCCTGTACAGGTCCGCAGAGGGATACTACCTCGACGCTAAGGCGTGCCTGTATGACGCTAGGAGTCGGCTGTTCCCGACCATGCCAGGAGGTGGTGGCCAGTTACCACTCCCCGGACCGCTCCCTGGACCGCACTCGGGCCCTCGCCTGCCGAGCATCAATATCCCGCTCTTTTCTGGCCGTCGCAAGGATTGGCAGTCTTTCCGCGACCTGTTCCAGGCGCTCATTCACCAGGATGCTCGGCTCACCGACGTCAAGAGGCTTTACTACCTAAAGGCAAACGTACAGGGTGAGGCAAAAGCAGTTCTGGACACCTTGCAGCTCGTTGGCTCCAATTATTCCACGGCCTGGAGTCTTCTTGTCTCGCGGTTCGAGCATCGCCGCCTCCTTGTGCAGGACCACGTCATGGCACTCCGAACGCTCAAGCCTCTGTGCGAGGAGTCCGCTGCTGGTCTGCAGGGCTTGCTCGATGCCTTAGAATAGCACCGTGATCAACTGCGAGCGCTCAATCAGCCGGTGAAACATTGGGATGTGTGGATGGTCTCTTTTGCCTCGACCGCCATGGACCCCTCGACTCGGAGAGTCTGGGAAAACGAGCTCGAGAAGTTGGAGGCAGCCAGCTCTGCACAAGGGGAGGCGGCCTCCTTCGCCACTTTGTCCAGCTTTCTGCAGAGGCGCGGCCGCTCACTGACTTCAATGGAAGCCTCGCGCCCTCCCCGATTGATGAACGATCCTGTACGCTCGACTGGCAGTCGCCCTCCCCCGCCGACGCCACTCAGCCGCAACCACCGATCTTTAGCCACCCACGCAGTCAACGATGACTGCCCTGCTTGCCACGCACCGCACTACGTAGGTCACTGCAGCCGTTTCCTGGAACTGGACGCGCTTGGGCGGAGAGGTTTCGTCGCTCAGCACAAGCTGTGCTTTAACTGCCTGAAGCCGGGCCACATGGGAACTGTCTACCCTTCCTAAGGCGTATGCCAATATTGCAAGGCGCGGCATCACAGCCTCATCCATGATGGCGGTCGCAAGCGCAGGGCCGCGCCCGACCCAGCACCAGCTGAGGCCAAGCAGTGTCTCTTCACCTCGGACTCCAAGGACGGGATCGACGTGGCAGCTGCTTCACCGTTGTGACTAGCCGTCTTGCCCACGCTCAAGGTTCATCTCATGGGCCCCGGGGGGCGGACAGTCACAGCAAGAGCACTCGTCGACGCTTGTTCGGAGATTTCAATCACGTCCACTGCCCTTGCTCGAAAGCTTGGCGCCAGTCCCGAGCCAGCCGTCACGAGCATCTCTGGCGTCGGAGGCGCTGTCTTTGTGCGCTCCCCAACGATTGAAAGTTTGCAGCTCCAAACCCAGAGCTCAACCCGGACGTTGCGGCTGACTGCGCACTGCTTGCCCTAAATGGGACTCCGCACCCCCTCCAGACCGTTACAACTAGTTGTCATCGAACTCTGGAACGATTTACCAGATCTTTCAGATCCGACCTTTGGAATACCGGGTGGCGTCGATATCCTACTTGGAGCCGACGTGTACCCCCATCTACTACGGCCAGGGCAGTTATTCCGTGGAGATATCGTCGGACAGCTCACCGTTGCCGGCTGGATGCTCGCCGGTCACGCACCGGGCCAAGCGACCTCGTCCTCGCCGGCTGCTTGCATGACGACACAGGACACCTCAGCTCCGCCTTGGCACGAGCAGCTAGTCGCACTGTTGCAACGGTTTTGGGAATTGGAGGACGTGCCACGGGTAATTCGTCAATCTTCTGATGACATCGAGTGCGAGGTCATCTTTGCCGATCATCATCGGGCTGCCGACGGGCGCTATGTCGTCCACCTCCCGCTCAAGCGCGACGGAATTGAGCGACTAGGAGAGAGCTTAACCGGCGCTAGAGCATCCCTTCGTTCGCTACAGCGCAGATTGCGGGGTGCCCCGGAGATGGCCATCGAATATGCACGCTTTATGGACGAGTATCTTAGGTGCGGGCACATGCGGTTACTGACCGACGTGGAGCTATGCGAGTCGTCGGGCCTCATGCATTATATCCCGCACCATGGCATCTGGCAAGCTGGCAACCACTGGAAGAAACTGCGCGTCGTATTCAACGCATCGCGACCGACATCCACTGGCTAGAGCCTCAATGATATGCTGCACGCCGGACCGAAGCTCCAAGCCTGCTTGCCGACTGTCTTGCTCCGCTGGAGAAGGCATCGGATTGCTTTCTGCGCGGACATCCAGATGATGTTTCGGCAGATCTGGATCGACAAGCGTGACGTGGACCTCCAGCGTATCCTGTGGAGCACTGATGACTCTAGCCCGCCGAAGCACTATCAGTTGCTCACTGTGACCTACGGTGAAGCTAGTGCTCCCTATCTCTCTCTACGGACGATTTCCCAGCTATGCGAGGATGAAGGCCATGCTTGGCCCGAGGCCGTGCCTGTCGTCAAACAAGATCGATACGTCGATAATATTCTCTCTGGCGCTGACGACGTTGAGACGGCTCGACTTCGCTGCGACCAGCTGATCGGCTTGTTGCAAGCTGGGGGCTTCCCTCTGAGGAAGTGGGTGGCCAACGATCCGGAGCTGTTGCGTGATCTCTCTCCAGATGCCCGACTAAGGCTGACCTGGCGACAGCTCAGCGCAGACGGTCTTGTCAGCGAACTCGGCGTCAGCTGGGACCCGATTGACGATTGCTTCCACCTCACGCCGCCTACCCTACAGCCACGGCCGACCAAGCGCGCGATGCTTGCCGCTCTAGCACGACTCTTTGATCCCTGTGGATGGATCGCGCCCGTTGTCTTAACTGCTAAAATGATCATCCAGGATCTCTGGCGAGCGCGACTCGAATGGGATGAGCCCGCGCCTGCGGCCATGGCCCAACGCTGGAGCAGATTTCTGACTCAACTGCAGAATGTCCCCAGTATTGCCATTCCTCGCTGGATCAGCTGCAGTCCCGCCACTAGTTTGCAACTCCACGCATTTGCAGACGCGAGCCGGCGCGTGATGGCTGCTGTCGTGTACTCGCGCTCTGAGAACCCAGCCGATGGTGTCTGCATGAGTATTTTGAGGTCCAGGACCAAGTTGACCCCCATCAAAAGCTTGCAGCCAGACGCCACTAGTCCAACACGTATGACGATCCCTCGATTGGAGCTACGAGCGGCACTGCTCGCAGCGAGGCTGCTACGCAAGGTTGCCGAGGAATATGCTGTGAGCGTTGAGCACTGTCACGCCTGGAGCGACTCCCAGATCGTGCTTCACTGGCTCCGATCATCGGAGCCGAAAACAGCTCATTGATCGACAATTACGTGGCTCACATCCAGGAGCTTCTGCCCTCCCACGTATGGAGATATGTTCCGACGGACTCTAATCCAGCGGATGTAGCGTCCCGGGGCACGGATCTGTTCACGCTTCAGCAAATGCGTGCTTGGTGGGAAGGCCCTTCTTGGCTCGCGGGCCCTCTTGACTTGTGGCCAGCTGAAAACGCAAAGTTGCCTAGCTCCTGCAACCCAGTCACCGACGGCGCCCCCCAATCTTGCTGTGCTGTTCAATGCACTACGCCAAATCTGCTCGAGAAGTTTTCAGACCTTGGCCGTCTCCTACGCTTCCTCGCTCGACTGCGTCGCTGGATTCGTCGTTGGCTACGTCGAGATCCCGCTCCCTCGCCTTTCGCCCGTCTGACGACGATTGAGCTGCGCGATGCCTACCTCGCCTGCGTCCGCCTCAGCCAGCGACAATTCTTCGCGCTAGAGATTGCGCTAGAGCTGTACATACGACAAAACCGAAATTTTAATTCAAAATATTTGTTACATACACTGAGGAAAGAAATGTTATAAAAAATTATTATATCTGTACTAAAAATTACTATATTTTTAGGAACGCTGAGCTATATTCTCACCTGATGACGTAAAGTTATTACGTTTAAAATAATTTGGATTATATTTTAAGTAACTTTTAGTATGCAGTAGCGCTGCAAAAATTATTTCACGGCATAATAAGAATTATTACGTCTAACATAGTAAAAATTGTGATAGTACAATTTTTGCTACACAACATAGAAAATTTTATTGTAACCGTTTCAAAACGTACCACATTCTAAAGTAGAAATTGCTATGTGATATAGTAAAATTTCTCATTCCACTGCATTACTACTCAGTAAAGTTAAAATTACTATGTTCAAAAGTAATTTCGTACTATGTTTGTAGGTGTAAATGCCTATTAAGTTTGAAATTTGTGGTTATACGAATGTAAATATTAAGAGAAACATATTATTTGGTTTATCAGGGTTAAAAATTTATACGTGCTGACAAATAATTTTGAATCGACTAACTATCTGTTGTTAACACCTTGGTCTACAGGAAATCCTTTGATTTTTTAAATTTGTTGTTTGTATGATAAACCGTAAACGTTTCCACGTATACCTTATTCACACTCACGCAGACATCATGTCCCGTGGTCTAGTGGTTTCTGCGCCTGATTTGGAAGTTCAAGGATGAAGGTTTAAATCCTAGTCGCTATAGATCTTTTTTGAAATAAAAATATTATAAAATACATCAAAATCTATGTACAATAAGAAAAACATATCTATATATTATTAAATATGTACACACACACACACACACACACACACACCCATATATATATATATATATATATATATATATATATATATATATATATATTACTAGCGGCCCCTGTCTCGGCTTCGCCCGAGACTCACTTAATGGAACACTGTAGTGTATTGACATGTAATGTTAAACGTTTTCAGTGAAAAATTAAACATCTAGTTCTGACACTTCTCACAACAAAAATCTTCTTATTAAAAACATGTTTGTTCGGAATCCATACAGTTTATTTGGCCGAATAATAAACTGTAAAAATTAAGAAAAATATAATTATGCTGAACAGTACCGTGCGTTCCTTATGCCATAAAATAATCATTGGCCATACGGGACCGTTGATTTGCAGTTTCTCCCGTATAATTTACGAAAAGGGCTATTTTTTAAAGCTGTAAGGATTCAAAGCTCACAAAAAACTTATCATTAAAAAATTTTTTTTTCCTACCTCACAACTTTATTACCAGAGCAACAAAGTCCTGGAGCTTAATCTCTACGTTATTTATCGCAACAAAAATACAAATACATATTCTACCTATTTTAAAAATCTCACAGATTCAAGAGATAACTCTGAGGGTTATAGTAATAAGCTGATCTCTTACTTAATAAATTCTTTCGTCATTTTCTTGACGCCTAAAATTGTATTCATAAGATGCATTTGAAATTTTCCTTCTAACTCGACTTCTTGTGACTTTTGGCATAGTTAAGACTCTTGTGAGCCCTAAAGGCTATTTTTTTCAACTTTATTAGGTTGTAATATATTTGTTGCGGCAAAGTCGTTCGACGTACGATGAAACTGAAAAGTACCGGTGAGCTTCTTAAGTAAAGTCTTTCTTGACTGAAGTTTCCAGCAAACGTGACTGCCTAGATACCTCAGGGTTTGAAGCTTTGGAGCTAGTTTAGAGCTCTTTCCCAACATCTCCTGGTATAAATTGATGGTTAAGTAGGGAACGTAAATACTTATAATGGCCCTGAAAAGAGCTGGTGGTAAAACTTGTAGCTATTCTTTATTATTATTCTTGATGATGAAGAACCAGCTGCAGGTAGCTTGGCGCTTATCCTTTTAGCCTCTGTGTACGGAGACCGTACAGAAAGGGCATAGATGAGTAGAGAGATTGCTAATGCCAATGCTACGATGCGAGACGACTTTTTGGTACTGATCGGAGCGCCCCGCCGCGGCCAGCCGTCGAACCGGGCGACCATCTTGGTACTCGTATCGAACAGCGTGCGCCTATGATAGGAGGAGTAGATTCGTGTGGAAATGATGATATAGGCGCACATTTTGGAGAGACGGGGAAGGGGTATACCGAATGTGTATACGAGGAAAAGAGTGGAAATGTTGACTATAGCTATATATCTGAGCGCACAGCCAAAGCAAGCGACGACACGAGTTTTTGTCTTTTGACTGCAACCGAGTATATGTTATATATATTTAACTGATTTTTGCTCTCGCTCTTTTTTCTTTATTTTTGTCTTTTTTTTTGTTTGAAAAAAAAATTCAGCTATTTTTTAAAGGATGGCAGTTCAGTTGTAATCCTTAATTTATTATTTTTCCTCATAATTGTTATGAAATGTAAGATAAAATCCAGAGGTTATTGATGAACATAACTGGCTTTCAGATACCTAAGGATCGAAGTTTCGGTAGCTAAGTTGAATGATGCTTATGCTGCTGCTTGAATTGTTTTGCTATCACGGGATCGATTCCAACTTTCTGCAGATTTTTTTTTTTTTTTTAATGTAGTTCATCATTCTGGTCAAATTTCTTTTATTTATGTTTTATTTAAATTTATAAATAAAGTTGCCAACTTTTTTTTTTTTGAAATGTTGAAATAAATATATTTTTTACACTAAATCTATTCAATAACTTAGTAGGTTGATACTTTTCGTTGGCAAGGCCATTTTACAATTTCATAATAATAAAGTTAATTTCTTAAGATGTAAGTATAACTCATACATCTTAAAACTTACAAGAAATTATAAACATCTAATATATTTAGAGAGAAAAAATCCGAAGGTACAAGAAAACTTATACAAAACTGCCCAAACATTTTGATTTGCGTCTTTTGTTGTAAAATATAAAAAATCACATCAGCGCCCATCTACTGCAATTACTGCAGGTTAAAATTTCAATCAGTAAAAAAATGCAATTAACAAATGAGAGAACAAATCCGAAGGCACAAGAAAACTCACTTTTATTACCATAGCATCTCCGCTCCGATCAGTGCGGTCTGATCAGGGCGCTTCGATCAGTGTCAAAAAGTAGTCTCGCATCGTAGCATTGGCGTTAGCAAACTCTCTACTCACCTCTGGGAAGCGAAGTACGCCGCTGACCAAAGAATACCTCATCTTCAGGTCGTTCCCTGGATAACCAACCATTCATCGGTAGTCAGGAAAGTGGGCCTGGAAAATACCTTCTCTGTAGATATGCCGTTGGGACGACCACTAAGGAGGCCGGACTTTCCGTACTCTTCAGGGCTGTCTTCCCTCACTCGCATTTGAAGTAGAAAATTCTCTGAAGGCACCAGGTGGGACGGTTGAACGGCCACGGAGCTCTGAAGTGCTGGAGCAGATTGTGCTCTGGCTAGAAACGTTTCCTGGTATTCCACCAGAGACGTTGACGTTCCAAACGCCTGTTTTTTCGAGGCACTCGTTTATTTTGGGGATCCAGGGTGGAAACCGATTTATTTCGCTTGCCCATAAAAGAAAAGTGTCATCAATAGCCGGGATGCCCAGCTGCACGATAGACTCTTCTGTTTTTGGTGTAGTGCTGATGATCCATTGCGATAATAGTCTACTCGATGGGGCTTCTTATAACCATTCTTCACTATATTTGGTTACAACATGCTTACAAATACTCCATAAATGGCTATGAAACTTACTTTAATAGTTTGCAATTTAATTGTCGATGATGATTATCTATTGCATTATTGTAAAACTAACAGAAAAACAATGTGAAATAATTATTTTAGTCATTGCGAATGAAGTCTTCTCTGCAGATATATATATATATATATATATATATATATATATATATATATATATATATATATATATATATATATATATATGTATATATATTTTATATTATAGTGCTCTACGTCCGGCTCCTTTCATAAGGGCACTACTATGGCCACTTAGCACTTGGGGAAGGGACAAGGAAAGGGATGGGAGGCCTCCCATTATTAAAAGGTAGGGGTAGGGGGAAATTAGGCAATTTTTGCTGCGAGAAGGTCGCCTAAGCCCTCCTCGAAGAGCATTGCGTGGTAAAAAGGCACATGTAAAAGTCACAGAGGTACTTGTCCAAAAGTCGCACTAGGGCCGGGATTCGAACCACGGTCTCCCGCGTGCCAATCCACGACCTAGCCGACCGAGCCACCGCGCGCTTGTATATATATAGCTATAGCGCTCTCAAGAGCAGACAGCTACCAAACTGGCGGAAAATTCAAATATGTTGCACAGTAGAACAACATCTATTAATATCAAGATTTATCATTTAAAATAGATATTGAAGAAAAACTAACACATGAGTAATTACAAAAGAACCTTAAACTTATTATTTTTTAAGTGAATTTCAAAAATGTGTTTTTACGTTATGCAATCATCTGCTCTACGTGATTAAAGTCAATTCGGTCTTATCAAGTTGAATTATATATTAAAAAAAACTCTGTTGCAGTATGAATTTGCAACAAGTGTGCATTATTAATAGAACAAATTATTGTGATACAATAAATATAAAACTATCATTTTGGCGTTTGAAAGTTGGTAACGTGAGTCAGAGCATATATATATATACATATATATATATATATATATATATATATATATATATATATATATATATATATATATAGGTACAGATATATATATATTTATAGGTATACAGCTCGAGTCGCTCTCGAGATGCGCTCGAATGGCAGAAGGACGAGCCTTATGTTTACATAAACTGTCATTCGCGGATTGCTTTGATTTGCGCGAAATAAGTACCTGAGTACAAAGTCAGTTAAAATAATTATAATTATTGAAGCTCACAATTTGTTAGTGTGAGAGTGCAATTATCGTTTGTACAACTTGTTGACTGGATGCAGATAAGAACTAACCTACGAATTTTAGATAAGTTTATTTTATTTATCTGTAGCTTATATTTTTAATTAGTGAGCAAGGTACTTTGTGGTTTTTTTCGCTTTCTGGTATAATTATTAACCAGAATAATAAGACTTGCTGCCTGGAACGATAAGTTATTTATCTGCATCTGCATCACAACATCGAGTTGACAGTATCTGTATTCATAATATTATAACCAAAACATTTTTGATAAATTTCAATGAATTTATAGATCTTAGGGTATCGTTGAGTTTTCATAACAGATTCAATATTTCTGCAATAGTTCATCGTAAAATGTCTGTCAAACTGATGGACTTAGTCTCTTCAATACTCTTGTGTTCGAAAGACATTAACGTAAACTAAAATTTGAGTATTCGTCAGAATGACCGAGAAGTCCAATATTGGCAGCATATGCTCAGTATTGGTCAAAATTGTTTCCGAAATAAGCCTGGCAGGACTAAGAGCGCATGCTGAGGGAAGCCATGGAAGATTCAACTACTGTGGATGACTAACTGGCTTGGAAAAGTACATACCGTAAACTAAGCAAAATTAAATGTGCTGTGTTTTAGTCTCATTGATATTCTTATTACTACCTTAGCAGAGCAAATATTATAAGTATCTTTTTAGAGTATTTATGAAGAAGTAAATGAGTAATGTTTTGAACATCTCTTTTTTTCAGTTTATTTAATTGTATTACACAAAATAATTTTTGTTTGTATTAGTTTGAATTCTCCTGAGCATTAAGGTGGTTCTTCACGATGGTGCCGTATCAAAGCGACACGGGACCCTGGTGGTTTTCTAATTTTCGATTAACGTATTATTTGCAACATAAAATATGTTGTACTGGCACTTGACCATAATATCATTGCATTTACATACAAATAAAGCTAATAAAGTCATAGTAAGAGTTACAAAAAATTTCTTTTTTGACGCAAGGTTCTGAAAATGGCATGTACGCTCCTACTCAAGCAGACGTTGCCACCGATTTCTGCATGTACCTATATATATAATTTTATACAATCGTCGAGCGTCGTCTGCCGCACAAACGTAACCCCTTCACTTTTGTTTTTATTATCCGATGTATCCGAAATATTGATATGCTTCTTGTTATGATTACCTTATGTACGTTTTTAACACAAAAATAAACTCTAATTTACATTTTCAACAAATATGAATCATAAAATAATTTTACTGATTGTCTTATTACCATATTAGTAAGTGAGTCATTTTAAATTTGCGCGCGCGATCCGAGCGTCTGCTCATTTACACGGCAGACATTTCGCTCTCACTGATCAATAACTGATTACGTTTACGATTAAATATCGTATACTATTTCTCTGATTAGCCCAAACTTTTGTTATATTATTAGAAAGCTGAAAAATTCTTCTTTCACTACAAACTTTTTCTATTACGATCTTAAGTCTACTTTACGGGATATTACATGATATCGTAGTATGGAAAAGTAATCTACATAAGAATACATGTTAAAAGTGCATTTTTTTAATGACTTGTTTTCAAAAATTTGCCTGATAAAGGGACTTGAAATTTTAAGAGAAGATGCCTTATAACTTTAATAACAATCCATCCAAGTTTCCCTGTAAGTTTAAGTAAATGGGTCAGGTGAAGAACCACCTTAATAAAGATGCTATATTCAAATTACAGATGTATAATTCTTTTATTATCTAACTTTGACAAATTTACATATTTCACACGTATTACTTTCATGTAGAAAGTATTTGGCCTATGGGTGCCTACAAGAGACAACATAAGTTATATTGTAATTTGATTAGCTTTTTTAGAACACATTCTAGAAACAACTACCTCTAAATAATACAGCGTAGAGAACGTAAGTGTAGTATCTTAGGGAGCGTTTGCTCAAAGTATTTGATAGCTTGTGTTTATTAAAGTCATAGGTATATGAAATAAACCCAACTGATTTCGTGTTGTATACAGATTTAAGTTTATTTATTAATACGAATCTATCTCATTCTGCATATAAATCCGGATTTACAAAAAAAAAAACGTTAATTACATTTATGTTTACATTGAGACTCTACTTGTGAATTGTAACATTACAGCAATGTCTTACTTCTTTCAATGATTATTTAGCCCAAGTTAACAGATGATCTAATTTTTTTTGCATCGTACAGTAAAAATTTTTGTAAATGGATGGGATTTTTAATTTTGTTTTTCAAAATTTTAAAATACGTTTCAGACCTTGCCAATGATCCTGAGTGATGGGGAGATTGAAAAATTTTTGCCATTACATTTGTCCAGGAAGGAAAAGAGTGTAATAGAAAACTGAAATTTTTGTTGAAAGTAGGGCAGTAGTAAAAATTTGCATTTACTGAAAATTCGGTACACACATCTTTTTTTTCATAGCTAATTCAAAAACATGGTCTACATATTGTGTTAAGTCATCTGCACTAAGTTCAAAACTTTTTTTTGCTAAAAAATCAGTATTGTCCTGGTATCTATTATCATCTGTTTCGGCTCCATCTACGATTTGATTTACATTCACCTCGTAGCTTTTTATAATCTCTAGTAGTTCGGACCGTCTTTGATAGGAATGACTGTTAACTTCACTAACATCACTGTTGGCAACAATCATCGCTGCAGATGCAGTATACATGATTTTACTTACATCATCCAACGTTGTTAAAAAACCTATTACTCGTAAATAAAAGTATTTCACTTCAAGAGAAACGTTTTTCCAACAGTTCCATTTACTGACAGCTCTAAGCAAGTGTGCAACATCATGTCTGTAGAAACAGGGTGGAATATTTACCGAGTCTTGTTGAAGCAACTTAAAACACTGTAAATTATACTGCTGAAAATTCAAAGTATTGAAGCATATATTAACCGCATTCTGTAGAGCTAGGAATCCATCTGTGACGATCTCTTTTGGTACCTTTGCACCACTTTCAATCCAAAGGTTGAGTAATTCTGTGATGACAGGTACACTGTGAGCAGTCATACATGCTTGGAGAAGAGGAATGATTTTATTTCCCAAACCAATTACTTTAACATAGTAGTACATACAGTTATTCTTAATTTCCTTGTAAAACTTATATTTTTTTGCTAATCCACCAGTGGCGTCAAAAGAAAGTGGCAAACGTTGATCGTGTAACTGATTCCACAGTAGTATTTGTTCACTAGACCACTAAAAAACATAAAATGGCTTCAAACATAATTTCTGAATGTTACACCGAGTTATGAACTTTTTATTGTTGATCGACAATCCTTTGAATTCAATGAATCCAAAGTTTTCATCAATAGCTTCTTCTCTAACTTTCCTGAGAGTATTGGAGTCATTTAAATCTGGTGGTTCGTGTTCTGTTTCCAATTTTTCAATATGTTCTCTACGGTATGCAGATGCTGTTGCTGTTAATAAAGTTTCTCTTATTTGTTTCCGTCTCTGTCCTGACAACTTGTTTTTTTTTTAGAATGAGGCACACTAAAGGTTTCAAAAGTTTTAATTGATATATTTAACGTATCTGCACTAATATCACCACTTTCTCCAAGTATCGTAGCGCTACAATCAGTGCAAAATAGAATTTGAAGTAATCGTTTGTTATGTATCCAGATTTTAAATTAAATGAACATGGTATTTTTTTCTCATTTCATACAGCAGACCTTATAACATTTATCCAATTTGCAGTTTTTATTTTTTTCTCATATGATTCAATCACTTCTGCTCTCTTCACAAAAATTTGAAAATGTAAAGATTTCAAATTAAGGGGATTGATTACATGTGTTACTGACATTATTCGATTTTAAAATATTTTTTAAAATAATCTTTGCAACCATTTCTATTATTATACACGTACAAAAACAGCGATTCTGAAGTCATTTTTAGATCTAAACTTTCTTTGATATTTGACCAGATTGGATCCTTTTTAGGCTTAAGACTTGATTTTTAAAAAATATTCCATAATTTTAATTTTCGTAGCAAAAAATCTGCTGGGACCTCTGGTTCTCTCGGCATTTTTCCTATAAAGGCAAGGTTGAAAGTTAAAAACATGTATCATGTAAGCAATATTTTACAGTTTAAACTTCATATATGACTACAAATTGTGTGATCTCACATTATTTGAATGGACTCTTTTAAATCTGATAATTGAAGATTTCACATAGAAGCCCTCTGCTTTAGTGTTACCAACTCGTTGGTCTTAACGAATTTAGAGCCCTGATGAAAGAGTGTGCTCCTGCTCAGTGCTCAGCTGTGCTGTGCTCCCCCTAGCCCAGTAGACCCTGCCCTGCCAATATAGGCGTTAGGAGTAGGGGCACTACTATAAGGGCCTGATGTACATATACCATGGTACCATGATCAGACCAGTCTGGTCTATGGTCTTAGGGTACACTGGCAGTAGCTTAATTCGGACACCCCAAAATTCGAATTCTTAACCTATTTTACGAAATATAAAAACTATAACCACAAAATAAATTGATAGTTATCGCAATTATAACTCAATTAATTGATATGCAGAGTGATAACCGTTTATTTAAGGCTTATGCATGTTATATTTTTGGTAATAAGTAAAAAATTCAAATTTCGCGGTGTCCGAATGTACAGTGTACAGTGCGTACACCCAACGGAATGACCAGCATACATAGTAAAAGTATAGGTGACAGCATGATGAGATACCGATTAACCGATCAATCTCTTATACACTGTAAATCCAAGTATGTTATTTTAATGCACTTGGAGCGTGTAAACGGCCGTCACAGAATTCACGCGTTTCTAGGCGTGTTATTCTCACACGCCTCAAGTGTGTTATTTTTACACGCTTCAAGTGTGTTATTACAACACGCCTCCAGCGTGTCTGTTGTTTCGGTACACGTTTAAAACGTGTACAGTGAGCGAAGCATGTTTGTTGAATAAAAAAATTATGAAAAGATAAGTACGACGTTTAAAGACAATGATTTATCTAAAAATATCCATTTTTATTACATATCTTAGTAATCATGTTTTTTAAGTTACTTAATTGGAAGAATCTTCATAAATCGACGTGGTAACTGTCAGGAAAAAAGTTAATATTTATACTGTTAATTCTATTTCATGTATACAAATAATGTATTAACACTTATTTATAAGAAACGGAAACTTACAAATGAACACCATTTAATGAAAAGCTAAGTTTGTAAATGCTAAAGCTTAGACGGATATTGAGTGCATGATGTATGAGTGGGCCCAAAACATCTTCATGAAAAAAAAAAAGAAAAAAAAAAAAACACAACAGCTTAATTGAAACACTTATACGTTATTATTTTTACCTTTTACTCTTGTAATATTGAAATGAATAAAAATTCTTTGTACAGGACCATCGTTTACTATTAGATACACGCTTATTTGATTATTGTTCGTCTGACGAATTCTTTGCAACAGTCTAAGCCATCGTAGCCGGTTATAAGCTTGCATTTTTCATAAAAAAGTCAACTTATATACGCTTGAGCTGTTGTAACTGAGTCACAAGTGATTTAACCTTACTTTTACTCCTGATTTTACACCCACTACTTTTATCATTACAATGACTGCTAAATTAAAATTTTTTTTGGAACACTTAAGGTACGGTTAGGCTAGTGTAATTCGAATTCAGAACTATAGGTTATAACTAAGAATTTAAAAAGTAAACTAAGAGTCTTTATCGAAATAAGCATATATGATTATGATAAAATATTTTTTGAAAAAGTTACAAAAGATATTTTTCTTCATTTTTAACTTTAACTTATTGTTAGCTATGACTTTGTTTGGTCCTTATAATTTTTCCACTTTCGCATAAATTTGTCAAGCTTTACAGTACTACGGCACTGAGTTAACAGAATTTTAGAAGCTAGAAACTCCAAAATATGAGTATAAGCTGAAGGATAGGCACGGTGCCACACGTGGTAGCTTACTATTAAAATTGCCAAGATTTTTATTGTTGTTAAATTTGGCACCTCAAGTCTTACATTAATATCTGCTACGATGAAAGCTTGCGCAATCTGATTGTTATCGGAATTAAGAAATATTACAGCTCTCGGTGCAGAAAACTCCAAGGAAAATAAGGAATCAGTAGAATCAAATATGTAAAAATACAAGTTTACTTTACAATAGATCATTTAAAACAAAATACAAATTAAAAAAATTTAATATTTAGACAACGTCCATTATGCTCCAAAGAGGGCGTATGAACTCATTTCTGGGTCGTTGAGAAGCTAGCTCTTTGCAAAGAATTTGAACTACTTTAAGTTGTCCACTTTCATTTTCAAAAAATGGTTCCATTTTTTCTTTTAAGGAGGCTTGGGCGATTTTGAATTAAATGCTGGCTAGGTCTGAAATTCAGAGATTATATAGATAAAGTTTGCTAGATTTTTTCAAGAAAACAAAATAGGTAGGTCAACACATTTATTTTCGAGAAAATCGCTTGTGAACATTCGTCATTTTAACACGCAACCTTACGGAACCCGAAATTCAATAGACTACCGTACCGCAATAAAAAGCTGTGGGCCCACACATTAAATTGGTACATGTACTTGAAAGTATAAGGAATCTATTTTTTTTTAAAAAGAATAGGATCAACACGTTAAATTTTGAGAAAATAGCGAGGAAAACATCGAACATGAGAATTGTTTTGTTCATGTACTGTAAGTGCGCATGCGCTGTACATTCATAAACATACAAGCATGAAAATTCAAGTCTGACACAAGTATAGGTATATAATAGCAGATAAGAGCAAGAGAGTACAGTCATCTTTACACAAGGTACCTCGGGAAAACTAATAAATTTTTTAATATCGATTTTCCCAATAACTTTTCCACGTATTATTGCTATTTTGTTCACACATGTGTATAATCAAAATGATTATAAAAAAAATATTACAAAGAATCATTTGTATGACAAGTACCCCACAGGGGCCTATCAATAGATACGACACCAAACGCCCAAGCCTCCTTAAAAACAAACTTCCTAGATCCTGTAACAATTCCTTCGTATTCTTTATGATGCAGTCTTCTGATAAATTAATGATAAACTGGATTTCATGAAACATCAAAAAAAAATTAAATTATTAAAAACAAAAAAAATTGAGCTTAGAGTAATGCTTACCATATCATAATGACCCAATGGTGGATACATTTGAATGATTTCTGGAATTTTATCTACTTGGGATTCAATCCAAAGTCGTCTTGATGATTTTGTTACCGTAATTAACATTTTGAAATGCTCTTAATTCTTGTTGCAAAATTTTTTTATTTCATTACAAGCTTTTTTAATTTCGTCTTGCGTAAACTTATTTATCTTAGTCAAGCTACAATTGTATATAAAAAGTGACTGAAAATTTTAATTAATAAGAGTAAACATTTTTATGGTTATATGAATACCTCTCGGTGACAACTGTTGACTGAGCAGATGTATCAAAACTCTTATTACTTTCTTTTTTTAATAAATTTCTTTTTGCAGTAGCCCTATGATTCCTAGTCCATATGCTAAGTTAATTTCTCACGATCCCCTAAAATTAATAAATACAAGATTTTATCCAAATAGAAATTTCCAATTTTAAAATGAAGTAAAAAATAAATAACAAAACCTATTTTAGAAAATACAAAAACATGCTAAATTACTTACACAGCGATTGGATCCTCCTTCAAGTTCAGGAAACGTATTAACAATTGTTTCAGCAAGATCTTGATAATCTTTTTTCGATGGATTGCCAGAAGTTTCTTGCCACAGATATTGCCCATAGAAGCTAATCAAGTGTGTTTGACTTTTATTGACACCAAAATTATTAATTCTACTTATCTGTCAGAGTAGGTGGCTCAGAGATGACGGTAGGCAAGTGAAAGTAGTTTAACAGCGGTAACGTGGCGATCAAGAAGAGAGAGTGTATCGGTTGGCTGCCGGAGAAGTAGTGAGTGTCGCCAGACGACCACGAAGAGCTCAAGTGACTGTAGTGCCCGATGTATCCATAAGGCGGCGCATGTGTGAGCAAGACGGGAACTTTAATTGCTCAAAGCTCACTTTCTTGACACTCCCTCCCTTTGAGTCAATCTAGAATTTCGTCTGAGATCCAATCAACACTGAAAGTTACATCTGAAGATTAATTTTACTCTGAAGTTATGATTCGGTGGTCTCAATGGAATCATTGTCTTCCTGGTTTGACATATCTGAAATGAATATAAGTAGTTACAATGTGCGATTCGTGTAAATGTAAGTCGATCATTGAATACTTAATATTTTATCTCTGAGGTAATTGTGGCTTTCTGTGGGCAACGGTTTTGTCATTATATCGGCTTCATTCTCTGAAGACGAGATCCACTGAACTTTAACTTTGTCTTGTTGCACACAGAATTTAATAAAATCTCCATGAGTATTTGCCATATGGCTCTTTGAACCCGTGGTTTCTCTCTCTTTTAATTGACTCTGAATTGTCTTTATGTCATCGTCGAAATTTTTCAATCTATGACAACCATCCATTTGAGTGCATTTTATTGCTGATTGATTGTCACACCAAATTGTGACTGGGTATAAAGTTTTTCCTATCATGTTTCTGATCGCCTTGTCCAGAGAAATCAATTCTTGACAAGCATCGCTCATAGCTCAATATTCAGCTTGACAAGTAGAGAGAGTTACATACGATTGTTTGTGGCTTCTCCAGTTTATAGTGTCTCCAAAAAGCTTTATAATAAAACCTCCTGTTGTTGAAGAATCCTCCAAGTCTCTGAAGCTGGTATCAGTCATGGCATATAGGTTATCTTCTTTTCCTCTGAATATCAAACTCATATCTAAAGTACCTCTGATGTATCTGAACACTCTTTTGACATCTTTCCAATCTTTTTCAGTGGGTTCCAATTGTCTTCTAGATAGGTAATTAACTGCATATGAAATGTCTGGTCTGGTAGCTCCTGCCAGATAGAGAAGACTTCCAATTGCCTCTCGATATGGAGCTTTTGTCCGCTGCGCTACTCCTGCAGTAGTAAGCTCTGAATTTTTAAGTTCTCTATTCCTTACTTGTCTAGTTACCATTGGAGTTCTCTGAGGTTTGCTATCAAGCATGTTGAATCTTTCCAAAATTTTCTTCGTGTATTCTGATTGGGAAAGTGTTAAAATTCTTTGACTTCGGTCTCTGGAAATTTTTATACCTAGAAACTGTTTTGGTTCTCCCAAATCTTTCATCTGAAATGTTGTACAGAGTTTAGATTTGATTGCCATGATTCTACTTGCGTCATTTCCAGCTAACAGGATATCATCTACATACAGTACTAGAATAATCATCTGATTATTTTTACGCCAAGTAAAAAGACAAGGTTCGTTTATGTCTTTTTCTAAGCCTAGTTTTAATGCTTCTTCGGTGAAGCGTTTATTCCATCTCTTTGGGCTGATTCGAAGACCGTAAATCGATCTTTTAAGCCGACAGACCTTTTTGCTCTTGAATTCTTCTTCGCACTCTATTCCTTCTGGGATTTCCATAAATATGTCTTCTTCTAGTGTCCCATTTAGGAAAGCGGACTTCACATCCATCTGACAGACGTCTAGGTCGTATTTGTTGACTATAGCTAGTGCTGCTGTGATAACTGCCAGTCTAGATACTGGGGCATAAGTTTCTCTGAGTTCGTACTCCCTCCTGTCTTTAAAACCTCTGATTACTAATCTTGCCTTGTAAGTTATTTTACCTTCTGAGTCCAGTTTCCTTTTGAATACCCATTTCGAATCTATCGTGTGTACTTTAATACCATTTTTATCCAGGGAGGGTCGATCTATTATTTCCCACTCGTTGTTAGATTCCATGGATTTGAGTTCATCAGTGATTGCTTCCAGCCACTTTTCTTTATCAACTGAATTAACCGCTTCTCTGAAGTTGATAGGATCTTGATTTGTTCTGGCTATAAAAGCATGAGTCAGTTCATCCTCTGAGTTTATGTTTTCTAAGTCGGTGATTCTTTTTAATGTGAAATTGATGTCAGTAGACGTATCTTTTTGCGCCAACCTCAAGTGGGACCATGTTGGTCTGTTAATTCTAGCTGTTCTGTCTGGCAGCTTTCTCGTCTTTGGCTCGATCTCTGCTGTCGTCTGATCAGCTTCTCTTTTCTTTGGTCGGCCTCTCCTAGCCTTGCTAGACTCGTGTGCATGATTAGGTTCTAGTATGTCTTCAGAATGTAGAGTTTTGTCATTTTCTGTCTCTGATTGGAAATTCCAGTTTTCCAAGATCTCGGTTTCATTGAGTTTTGTATTTCTTCTGATGTCTTTATATACTATTTTTTTCATTAAACTTGACATTTCGAGAAATGAAGAATTTCTTGGTCTCTGGATGCCATAACAGGTACCCTGTTAGGGTAAAACCTACTACTATGGCTTTGAGTGCTCTCTCTGAGAATTTTGTTTTGGTTATTGGGATTTTAGCATATGCTAAACACCCAAAGCGTCTGATTTTGTCTAAATGGGACTTCTGATTCTGATTTATTTTACTTATTGGTGTTTCGGAATTAATACTTGAATGAGGAGTTCTGTTGTATATATGAGTGGCCACTTCAGTAGCCAATGACCACATACTAGCGGGTAGTCCTGAATCGAGCATGAGTGCTCTAATTTTTCATTGAATGGATTTATTGAATCGCTCTGAAGTGCCATTAAGTTCAGGAGTGTGTGGTGGAGGGAATTCCCCCACTATCTTTTCTTTTTCCATAACCTCTGAGAACTTTCCTCCAGTAAATTCTGTTCCATTGTCTGTTCTAATATAACAAACCTTGGCATCTGTACCTAATAAACTTCTGACATGTTTGAGGTACTCTTCCAAACAGTCACCTGCCTGGTTTTTGTTTCTGACGGAGTATGCTTTGGCATATCTAGAATGATCGTCTATAAAGACTATGATAAAACGGTTATCTCCTGGGTACGAGTCTGGTTTTATAGGACCCATTGTATCTACATGTATTCTTTCTAATGATCTGTTGGCTTTGACTCTAACCTCTGTGAAAGGTAATTTTTACATTTTGGCTAATTTACATGTTTCACAGTCCATTATTGAATCTGTGAATTTTACTTTTGATAAAATGTCCTCAGATTTTTGTAATTTTTTTAAATATTTTAAAGATGCGTGTCCCAATTTAGTGTGCCACATCAGGCCTTCGTCTAACTTCTTCTGAATGTTAATAATGTTGTTGGAACTTACATCTGATATAATTTTGTCGATTTCATCTGAATTGCTGTTGTCTAAATCAATGTAGATTTTTTTCAGTAGCAGATTGTTTGGTTTTAGTAAAGTATGATCTTCTGATTGCTCTTCTGAATTATTGAGTTCATCTTTCTTCTCCCTCCCAATCTCAGACTGGGTATTCTCTGGACTGATAGACTCATCCATAGACTCTGAGTTTTGACTGTTGAGAATATCCACAATGTCTGTCTGAGATTGTGTCATGAACTCGTCCAGTGAGACTATCTGTGCCAAAAACTGATATTTATTCCAATTTCTAGTTTTTACAGTGGTTTGATTTTCAACTTCTAACTCTATTATCCAGTTCGGTTTCTCATATACGCCTGAGATATATATATAATGTTTTATATTTATAACAATAGATACGAGAAAAATAAACTAATATTTGTTACTCTGAAAAAAGTAGAGTTTATTTAATAATTATTATACAATATTTACAATATTTACAGCGTAATTTTACCTGAAAAAAGTAGAGGAACGAAAATATAAGTCTATTATCTCTATTGTATTTTATATTTTACACTGAAGACTGTAATTTTATATTTCACTTGCTTCTTGATCCTTATTTGTTCGCACTACCTTTCTCTCTGAGTTTATATCTGTTACTACTCCTTTTCCTCTCTCTTCTCTATTGTTTCACTTCTTACCTTCAATATCCTTACCCCCTCTATCAATCACCTATCAAAGGACACGCTTTATTTGTATTTAAAGAGAGTATACTTTCTTTACATCTCCCCCCCTCCGTATTAGCCGAAAATTGGAACATCTCATTGCATTTTGTTTTATTTACATTTCTTTCTCACTAAAATCGTCGTCATTTAGTTCCATATTCATTGGAACCAATTTTGTTATGTGAAATAAATCTGGTTTTCTATTTTTTTCTGTTTTTATTTGATATATAGACTCTGAAATTTTATTTATTATTTCATAAGGTCCAATTCGTAATCTATCCATTTTTCTCCTATTTAGTCTGTTTCCATTTTCTATATATACTAGATCTCCAATTTTAAATATATGATTTTTTCTGTTTTTATCAAATATTTTCTTGTTATAATTGTGCGATTTAATGGTATTTTCTATTGCTGTTTGTCTATTCTTTAGCCAGATGTCTTTGTTATTTATTGTTATTAATTGTTGAGGTGTTATGCTTACATCAGTCCCATCTAGTAAATATTGCGGTGTGAATCCTGTAACAGAATGTTCTGTCTCATTATACTTTTTTATACATTCATGAGCTATTGATGTCCAAGCTTTTTTATTTTGGTTTTCGTTTAATTTGCACCTAATTTTATTAACTATTGTTTGATTGAGTCTTTCATTTAATCCGTTAGAAAATGGCGCATTAACAGCTGTAAAAACTATTTTGATATTATTGTGTTCCAAAAAATCTTTGAAATCTTTTGAGTTTATTCCTGGGTACTGATCTGACAAAATCATTTCTATTTGTTCAGTATCTATTATTTTTCTTACTAGTTTAATAAAGTCACTTGCCGTTTGTGTCTTAGATGTTATTATATAAGCATACCTGGTAAAGTGATCTACTAGGAGGTGTAAATATTTTTTTGTTGATCTATTTCCTCCAAATCCACCAATGGTATCTATTGAGACAATTTCAAAAGGTTTTTTTGCTGGGCCTAAATGTGACATTTAGCCGTATTTAAGTTGACCTCTTGATTTATTTTCTATACATATTTTACATTCTCTACATGTTTTGATTATATTTTTTGTTAAATTCTTCGCTGTGTAGTTTGTGCTTATTCTAGTCATCATTTGTTTTATTCCAATATGAAACCATTCTTTGTGTATTTTTTTAATCAATTTTTTACTAAACTCTTCTGATAGTATTATTTTTTTTTTTTTTCTACTCTTTTTATAAAAAATTTCATTTCTTTTTATTAACATTTTATTTGATTTTTGTATTTCTTTGTTTTTTTCTTGATCTATTTTGATTTCATCTATTTCTATTAAATTTATTATTCTTAAAAATTCTTCGTTATTTATTTCTGGTTCTAATACCGGATTTCGGCTAAGACAGTCTGCTTCTATATTTTCTTTTCCTGGGATATATTTTATTGTAAAATCATATTGCGATAAATAGTAAGTTAAATCACCTAGTTCTTCGTCTGTTCTTACTTTAATATTTAGATTTTCTAATGGTTTATGGTCTGAATATACTATAAATTTTTTTCCAATAAGCCACTGCTGCCAATATTTTATTGCTTCTTTTATAGCCAAACATTCCAAATATATTGCTTTTTTTTTCTTTTGTGTTTCTGTTAGTTTTTTTGAAAAATATGCTATCGGTTTATCTTTTCCATCAAATTGTGTTTGTTTAAACACTGCTGCTATTCCTTCTATTGATGCATCTGTGTACAGTTTTATTTCTAAGTTTGGGTCAAATATCTCTAAAATTGGTTTTGAGCACAGTAACTTTTTTGTTTGTTGAAATGATTTTTCACATTCCTCTGTCCATATAAATTTTTCATTTTTCCTAAGTAATTTGTGGAGTGGGTCTAATAATATCGCACTTTTCGGAATATATTCATGATAAAAGTTTATTTTGCTTAAAAATTGTCTAATATTTTTTTGGGTTCTTGGTTGTGGAAAGTTTTCTATTGCTATTAAATTATCTTTTATTGGACGAACGGTATTATTTTCTATTATGTGTCCGAGATACTTTGCAGAATTTGAACCAAATGTACATTTTTTAAATTTTAATCGAAATCCTTCTTTTAATATTGCGTTTAAAACTTGTTTGATGTGTTCTATATGTTTTTCAAAAGTTGGTGAAAATATAAGTATATCATCTATGTAATTTTCTGCAAAATTTTTTAAATTATTTTTTTTTAAAATGTTGCTTAGTATTCTTTGGAATATTGCTGGTGCTGTTTTTAAGCCAAACGGAAGGCAAGTCCATTGGTAGTGTCCATCTTGTGTAATAAAACCAGTTTTATTTCTATCTTCAATTCTAAGAGGTATTGACCAAAAAGCCGAATTTATATCTAGGGTGGTGAAAAATTTACAGTTTCTTGTTTTTGTTATTAAATCTTCGATTAGTGGGAAAGGTTGTGCTTGCGGTACAATTAATTTATTTAGGTCTCTAAAGTCTATGCATAGTCTTGATTTCTTATTTTCTTCTTTTTTAAATGCTAGAGTAACAGGTGCTGCAAAAGGGCTGTACGATTCTTCTATTAATTTTTTTTCAAGTAATTTTGCTACTTGTTGTTCTATCTCTTTTTTATCTTCTATTGTACATCTATATGGTCTTTTGCTACAGTATTTTTCTTCTATTAAATCTATTCTTGCTTCATAATCTTTAACTGTCCCTATGTCATATTTGTTTTTTGCAAAGACTGAATTGTATTTCTTAATTATATTCTTTATCTCTTTCTTTTTACTATTTTCTAAATGTTCTAATCGTAAATCGCTTTCCTCTTCTGTCACATGCTCATTAAAGTTTATTTTTACTTCCGTAACCTTTTCTGTTGAATTCTGTTTTATATGTTGATCTTTTTCTTTGATTATTTTTTTCTTTTGGGAAATATTTAAATTCTCATCTTGTATAAGTCTAAATTTTTTTATCATATCTAAACCTATTATAATATCCTCAAAGTCTTCTCTTTCCACTATATCTAAGTCTATTTCTTCTTCTATTTCGAATATTTTTACTTTCACTTTTATTAAGCCTTTTGTTTCGCTGACACCATTGACTGACTTCAAATATATTTTGTTTACATTTTTTTCTTCTTCTTGTATTTTAACTATTCTTTTATTTATTAATGATATCTGAGCCCCGGAATCATATGTTCCTATAACCCTCAATTTATTATTTAACAATATTGGTATTTTAATCAATGGTGTCTCTATTCGTTTTTTTCTTCTGTATATAAATCTGCATTTATTCTTTCATTTGCCCCAACTACTCTTGTTTTATCTTTATTCTTAAACCAACATTTTTCTTCAGGATGGAATCTGTTGGATTTTCCTATTTTCTCACATATTTGACACGGTTTTTTTTCTTCATTTTTATGTTTATAATTGTATCTATTATCATTTTTCTTGCTTATAATTTTTTTGTTCAAACTTTCATGTTTTCTTATTTCATTTATTAATATTGTTGAATCTACACATTCTTCTTTATCTAATTTATTTCTTATCCATTCTGGCAGACCCATTACTATCAACGCTATTATTGTCTTTTTTCCCATGTTTGGGTCCACATTTATTAATAATCTTTCTTTTTTTATCGCATATTCTGTTAATGAACCTTCATAATATTTATAGGACAATGCATATATAGATGAATTCCAACTTCTATCTGCAAAAGTTTTTAGAAATTTTTCTTTCCATTCTTGCCAGTTATTATTTATTTTTAATTCTGTTTGTGCTGTATAATGCCAGTCCATGCAGGCTTTATCTAAAAATAATCTTAAAATTTCAATTTTTGTATTATCTTCAATAATTTCAAATCTTTCACATTCTTTTTCAAATGTATTCATCCATTGAGTTATATTCGTCTGTTTTTCATTAAATTTTTCTAAAATAAATTTTTCTGATATATTTTTTAAGTTAAGCTTGCTATGATCTTTTTGTTTGTTTGTTAATAATTGTTCTATCAAGTTGTTTATATCTACAGGATTTTCTATTATTTTTTTTTTTTTTTTCAATTTCGTTTAAATATACATTCTTAAATTGAAAATTTCCTATTTCATTTATATATACTTTTGCTAACTCATCATCTAATCCTATCCATAACTTCTGTTGTGTACCCCTTTTAGCGTTACTTTTAAATTTAATAAATACCTCTGTTTTCTTGACTTCTGTGTGATTGTCTATATTTTGATATTGCCGTGGTATAGCATACTGTATTCCTTTTTCCATTTCGATGAAGGTTATATTTGTTATGTTTGTTTTGCTGTCACTCGGTGAGGAAACAACTTCAAAATTAAATCTTAATTTTGGCATTTTTGTTATCTTGAGACAATATTTTCGTTCTATAATGTTTTATATTTATAACAATAGATACGAGAAAAATAAACTAATATTTGTTACTCTGAAAAAAGTAGAGTTTATTTAATAATTATTATACAATATTTACAATATTTACAGCGTAATTTTACCTGAAAAAAGTAGAGGAACGAAAATATAAGTCTACTATCTCTATTGTATTTTATATTTTACACTGAAGACTGTAATTTTATATTTCACTTGCTTCTTGATCCTTATTTGTTCGCACTACCTTTCTCTCTGAGTTTATATCTGTTACTACTCCTTTTCCTCTCTCTTCTCTATTGTTTCACTTCTTACCTTCAATATCCTTACCCCCTCTATCAATCACCTATCAAAGGACACGCTTTATTTGTATTTAAAGAGAGTATACTTTCTTTACATATATTTTTTCCGTTTCCTTGTCAAAGATTTCTAGATATTTGTCATCTAAATAGATGCCTAAACCGGCATCGGCAAATTGTCTTAAGGAGATCAAGTTGTTGGAGATGTCCTTCGCAGCTATCACGTTTGTTAATTTAAACTGTTCATTTAAATTTAGTTTAAAAATTAAGTCGCCTTTCCCATCAATAATGATGTTGGCTGAGTCGTTTTTATTTGCACTTCTGATGAATTCATTGTTGCATTTTTTAAAATTTGTTAGGATAATTCCTTTGTTAACAACGTGATGAGTTGCTCCGGAATCAGCAATAAAAGATAATTTAGTTTTACCTCTGTAGTTATCTTTATGATTACCTGTTAACATAGCCTTAAATTTGGTTGCTTGTTGTTGTTTGGCTTGTGTACTCATGTTACCTTGCTTTTTATTTACACGGCCATTACCTCTGAATTTAAAATTACCGTTGCCTTTGCCTCTACCATTACCTCTGAGCTTGCTATTGTTTTTACCTTTATTATTATTATTGTCATTAGAATTATTTTTAACATACCCATCTTTAGGATTATTCCTGTTTGGGCATGCATCTCCCTTGTGGTACTCGAGATCCTGGCAGTAAAAACAGTACCAGAGTCCATACTGGCTTAGAGGACAGTTAATGAGTCTGTGACCGAGTTTGTTACATCGGAAACACTTAGTGTCCTTATTCGCCTGGTCGTTGACTCTCTGACTGCCTGTAGCCATGTTGGCCCTGGCCAGCTCTGAATTCAACTCTGATTGATTTCTTTCAGCCTGCAATTGTATTAGACTTGTCTTCATGTCTTCAAGACTCATCTCAGTATTTGTGGTCTGTCGCCTAACCATGTTGGCTGTACGCAGCTCTGAGAATTTGTCTGCCACGGCTTGGTAAAAGGCTGACCTCTTTTCCTCCTCAGTCAGAGGTACCACACCGTCTGAGTTTTCATACTCTCTTACTATATGATCAAACCTGTCAATAAAGTCATTGACTTTCTCTTTCGTTGTAATTTTAAGACGATATAGTTTGGCTCTGACTGACGAGGATGTTATATTGGCTTCAGCCATTCTAAAGGATTTTAATTTATTTATAATTTCTCTAGGGTCTACAATGTTTAGTACCTTCTTGTAATAGTATTCATCTAAGTGATTAATTAGCAATTCTCTAACTAGACTCTTTTTAAATTCGATTTCATCTGAAGTGTATTTATCAATTAAGTTACTATTTTCTATGAAATCTGAAAGATCATTTGTTTTTAATTCTGAAGTTAAGTGATCAAACCAAACATTGAAAGACCCTTTTTGAGTTAGAATGTAGTTTTTCTTAAAGAAAGGTTTAGAAGTATTCTTATTTGAATCAATTGATTTTCTGAGATTGTCTAGTGAATTATTTAGATTATCCAGTCTATCAGTGTCATCTAAGCTATCTCGATTATATGGTCTCTGATTAATGTTACCAAAGGGGGTTGGGAGAGGATTATTATGGAGAGTAAAATCACTCATATTCGTGTTTCTTTGAAACCTCTGATCGTTAATGGTAGAGTTAAATAAAGGTGGTACCTCTGAGTTTCTATGGGCTCTCTGAGAGTCCTGGATGGACTCTGTGGCACGTGTCAAGCTGTCAATCTTAGTGGATACTAGATTGAGAGCTTTGGTCATGAGGTTGGCAGCCTGAACAAACTCCGGAATCTTTTCTGTTGCACTGGACATGGCGTCTGCCACCCTTTCCATCTTTGTTGACAGTGTTAA
Source organism: Copidosoma floridanum (assembly GCF_036245765.1). NCBI lineage: Eukaryota > Metazoa > Arthropoda > Insecta > Hymenoptera > Encyrtidae > Copidosoma > Copidosoma floridanum. The sequence goes on from NW_028321881.1 coordinate 20,749,212, forward strand.
AAGCTTGTCAACCGCCGTATCCCAAGATTGGATTACTTCTGCTTGTTCGACTCCAACGTTCCTTATTTCAACAATCTCTGGTTGCTGAATGGTGTTGTCAGTGTCCTCTGATCTTAGTTGAGGGGTAGTCGTGTTCTCCGACAACTCTGAAATTGTGAATCATGTCTCTAGATTGTTTGGATTTTGCAGAAGTTGAAGCTGCTGGTTTTATATTGCCAGCACCTCGATAGGCCTCTCTGATATAAATGATTCACACTCTGATACTCTGGAAAGAACAAGTAGGAGAAAAAATATTCTCACCTTCCTCTGAGTTGACACCTGATAAATCTTGAGGACTGTCCCTTGGAGGTGTTTCAGTAAAGTTGGACTCTACATTTATTTGGGACTCTTGATCTTGTTTATTCATCTGAGAAACAGCCCTCGTTGTTATTGTTGACACACATCTGAATATACCAAACACAAGAAATTAATATGCATGCATGCATTTATTATGTGGGCGTGTTCTCGTACACGGACGGCACTGCCTGCCCGGTTGGAATCAACACCTGGCTTGTTAGCCCCGCTAACCTCAAATCTCACACACGCGCTCCCTCCCAACTCGTGTCACCGCACTGCGTGTAACTCGAAAAAAACGTGGGAAAGAGGTGCACTCGCGCATGTAAAACCGAAGCTTCGCGAGAAAAAACTAACAGCCCCTCTCCGCAATGGTTAAGAAGGTCAACTGCTGCGGGAGTTTATTAACTTGCAGCACCGCTTGCAAGTTACGTACCTATAGGTACATACACCTATTCGAAGGATGTAAATTTATCAAACTGACAGCACCAAATTAATAGGAAAAAAAAACGTACTCTGAATAAGAAAGGAAGTAGTGAAAAAAATTTAGCCTCTTCAAGCAAGAATTCGCGTATGTTGTTCACGTGCATGTAGCTCTCGAGGCCCGTGCGCGCCAAAAAATGGCGGCCTCGCTCAGGTCTGCGTGATCGTGGTGTTCGCGCGGGCTTTTATTATATCGACCACCAGCACGCGCTTCTACTTTGAACTACGCTGGCCGCACGCGGACAATAAAAAACTTTAACAGTACTGTGCCCTGCACCATTCGCTCACGCACATTATCACCCTGACACAGGAAACACGATTTGGAACCTCTGAAGCAAGACACTCTGAAAAAGTACTCACTGCTTTCCTCCTCTGAAGCCCTTCATGGCAAGGCCGGCTCGTCCTCTCGAGAAAAAAAAGGTGGGGTCCATAACCTGTCAGAGTAGGTGGCTCAGAGATGACGGTAGGCAAGTGAAAGTAGTTTAACAGCGGTAACGTGGCGATCAAGAAGAGAGAGTGTATCGGTCGGCTGCCGTAGAAGTAGTGAGTGTCGCCAGACGACCACGAAGAGCTCAAGTGACTGTAGTGCACGATGTATCCATAAGGCGGCGCATGTGTGAGCAAGACGGGAACTTTGATTGCTCAAAGCTCACTTTCTTGACATTATCAAATCAAAACTCAGCGGTGGAAGAATTTTCCTTGAAAGAACTCGTTTTGCTGTTGGTGTCAGTTTTTGGAAATTTCCACTAATGTTTCCTTGTGATGTTTTCTGCAATGTAAAAAATTGAATAAAATGCTTTTTTTGTAATTTATGTTTTTCTAACCTATTTTACAAATACGTAAATATCTAGACAAAACGATAAAAATGTTTTAAGCAAAACAAGAATAGTGATGTTCTGTTGTGAGTTTATTTTTGATCAAATGCAGTAGGATACTATAACTATCAATTAAGCACTTCTTTAGCCTCTCCACATAATAAAAGTCATTTTAAGTGTCGAATGGATAAATTTGTTTTTAAAATTTTTTTGCAATTTCAGATCACATTAAAAAAGAAACTGCATCGTACATCATAGTCCTTTTGAATTGTTTATGTTTAAATACTGCTAGATTTTTAATAAAAATAATGAGCCAATAAAATTGATTGAGATAAAATGGTTTACCTCTACAACCATAAGATTCTCATTGTTGGTAGTAACATCCATGTCGATCGCTGTCTCAGAAATGTCAGTAGGATTTACGGAGACTTCAACGTCCATTGTTAGACTCTCCGTGAAGTTTGGTACGTTGGTTACAGTTTCCACTCGTTTCTTCTTCAAAGGTGGCTCTAAACTCTCTGTCGTAAGATCGACGCAATTTCCTACGACTTTGAAGGCAGAATCAAACTGGGAAGAAAATAAAATGTCGTTCACCTCGGCCACGTTGAAAACCACTAATTTCATTTCGCATTTATCAATCAAAGTTTCGTCTTCTTCTATATCACACCAGATACCCTCGTCAAACTTTAAAAAAATGTAAACCTTGTTGCTCAACATCTTTGAAAGAATTGAATCTTTTAGACAAGTGGCATCCAAAGCTGCGTGTAGAGACGCAACGTCCGACATTTCCAAGTTAGTTATGAAACGAACTGCCTTTTTTCAGGGTGGAATCACGCAGTATACTAATTTTTTCATATTTCTGAAATTTTCAACTTAATTATTAATTATTTGATATTGCGGAATCACACGTAAAAATTAGGAATTCTCACGGCCAGTACTCAATGCTCTTGCCAGTACTGCTAACTTCTTTTTTTTTTTTTTCTTCTTCTCTGAATGACTAGAGACTCAGGTTAGGTTATTTAGGTGGCTAAATTTGGTTGACTCATCTTTTCAGCAAAAAATGGAGCTCGGTAACTTTTAGCGAGTCTTACTCTCTGATGGTATGATCTGACTGTAATCGGTTACTCAGTTTGCCATTAACTTATTAAATTTAACCAGATGGCGTTAATTTGTTTTTGTAGTCTAGTGAAAGATTTGGTTACTTTTTTAAGCTAATGCCTCTCATTTACGATCCCGCATAGGTCGAACTTAGCTTAAAAGTGAATACGAAGCAATGAAGCTTTTTTGATCAGCCAATATTGTAAAATATAAAAGTTACATAGTATGTCGAGTGCATAAATATTTTTTGAAATCAATGTAGGATACTGATTTTTATTAAAAATGAATCACCAATATAATTATCAATGCACCATGTGCTTTTTCAAGTGTGAACTATACAATCAATTAAATGCTTACTACGTGCAAAAACATCAAAACAATCCAAATTTTAAAGTGCAGTGTAAAGATTGTAGAGCGACTTTGACAAAGTGGAATTCTTATAGAGCTCATAGATGTCACAAGCATTTAAATGAAATTACCAATAATTTAAATGGCCCAGGTTACTAACCAAATGTAAATGTCGTACATCATGATTTTATGGATATTCCATTTGATAATGAGTGTAAGATTGTCTTTTGTACTATATCTATTTGTATATCTATATGATTATTTAAATAGTAAATTATTCAATAAATATATACTTTATCACATTATTTTTAATACTCAGTTTATTTAAAAGATTTTCAGTATGCGTTTCGTTCTTATCCATTACAGTCTTGAAAAAATTTAATAAATTTTGACTTATTTTTTTGTTAACAATTTTTTTTGGGTTTACTTTAAGAGCTTTATTGTATGATATAAATTTTATAACTAGTTGATGAACCAGTGAATGTCGAACTACCTTGTGACATGATTAAACGTAAAGCTGTTCAATTAGTCTTTAACATCCGAGAAAGTTGTAATTTAACACAAACAGCTGTAGAAGTCATCATTGACGAAGTTGAAGACCTTATCAATTGTTATCTACAATAAATTACTGCAAGTTTAAAATTTTTTTTTATGATTTCTGGTTTTTTTATATAATCAATTTTAAGTATACTTTTTTTTTTATTTTTAATTTTTTTTTCACCAGAGACTTAAGAAAGTAGATTTGAAACTTTTTGTTCTCTTATTTATTTGAGACAACTAAACTGTGACCGTTTTTACGATAATTACGTATTTCTTTTAAAAAGTTTTATTTTTTTAATATTTGTATATTTGTAGAACAAGTTGGAAAACAGGAAGGACAATCAAACAAATACTTTAAAATTCGAAGACGACTTTTTACATGTCTTGAATGAAGAACTCCCACGGTCTTTAATGTTTTCTACTGTTCGAAATAAGAATAATTTTGAAAAATTACTTACTGACGAATACAACATGATAAACGCAGAAAGTCATATTGTGGCAACAGAATTGAGATGAAAAAAATAAAAATTAACAACGAAATACTACCTTAATTAAAAGAGGTACAACATAGGGCTTTTATCGTACCACTAATTGAAAATTTACAAAATTTATTGAAAAATCCAGCTCTGAAGTCAAATATCTTTTATCCTAAACCTCACATTGAAGGATTATACAGAACAGTATTGGATGATAAATATATTCAAAATAGTGAGTTTTTTAGAAACAATAAAAATGCTATGGGAATTGCTTTCTATTATGACGACATTACTGTAGCAAATCCTATTGGAACTGCAGCTAAAGCACAAAAATTTCAATGTTCTATTGGACTTTCGTAAATATTTATCCAAAATTCAGATCATCATTGAATAGTGTGCAGTTATATGCCATTGTTAATACTAAATATTTAAAAAAACAAAATGCTCTTGATAAAATTTTAAGATCATTCACCAGAGACATCAAAAAATTAGAGACTGAGGATATGGACGTAAGAGTAGGTGGAGAAGTCAGAAATATTAAGGGGACATTAGTATTCTGATGTATAGTCAATGCGTGTTCTAAAATACATTATGTGTTCCGAAACAGACAAGTGAAAATAAATGTGGCAACGTCACATGAGGCGAAGACCCTCTAAATATCTATACGTATAAGTATAGGTACATTCGGAGGTTATATTGTACGTCAACATTGAGTTGGTGGTGAAATCTACGTTGCAAAATCTTTACTGATTTTTAAATACACACTTTTAATTTGTTATAACTAAACAACGGTAAAGCTACGGGTGCTGTTCTTGAAATATGATATTTAAAACATACTATTTTACATTATACTTCAATTTCAGCAAAGTCTGAAATTTTTTAAAATCGCAATCTGTAAAATACTCTTTTTCTGATAAGTATACGTGTTAAATAGATAATTTGTTTCTCGAAAACGGTGAAGCTAGGGTGTCTGAGATTTTAATATGTTATTTTACAAATAGTTTTTAGTTTATACAAATTTTTTCAAGGCGTTCCTAAATTTTTGGATTTTGTGACTCTACCCCCTTAACGACAGAAAAACAGTGGAAGAATAATTTTGAAGAAAAAAATTTTTATTTAAGAAATAGAGATGAGCACAATGATCATGTTGCAGCTGTAACAAATCCTGAACTTACAAAACCTGCTTTAAATTATTGGAGTAAATTTTATGGCGTTAATCGCAAAAGCCCCTTATCAGATGTTATAGATGTCATTATATGTCTTCCCCAAGACCGTATGCATGTGCTTATTGAGGGGCCCTTAGTACTTATGTGCAAACTTATTTTACAATATTGTATTATACATTTGAAATTATTCACAATTGATGATTTTAATGCCAGATTAAAACGTTTCGAATTTGGTCAATTAAAAAATGACAAGCCTGCACCAATTTTAGAAGAGCATATCAGTAATAATGGCTCATTACGTCAAAATGCAGCTCAAATTATTACTCTTGCACATACATTACTTTTTTTGATTTATGAATGGACGAGTTTATGTGACGATGAAGGTCTTGACAGAAGAATTAAGTGTTTTGTTAATCTGCTTCAAATAACTAATACCTGTCTATCATTTGAAATCCATGACGAAAATGTTGATTACTTAACTTTCATGATTGAAGTATTTCTACGCGATTTCATGGAGTTTTATCCAGATGAAATGGTTCCAAAATTTCATTTTTTGATTCATCTTCCCACATATATTAAGCTTTTTGGACCCTTGAGACAACAATGGTGTTTTAGATTCGAAGCATTTCATGCTTACTTTAAAAGACTTGTAGCTATTTTAAAAAATTATAAAAATTTACCTTACACTCTTTGCTATCGACATCAAGCTCGCTTATGTTCGCGGCTTCTGGCATACCCAGGCATGCAGTCTAGAACCTTTTTATATATAGGAGATTCTATTTCTGCGGGGCCTTCAGTATACCTGCAAAATTTACCATATGCTAATATTTTTTATGACTTCATCGATGAAGCTGAACGCTCAACTTGTGAAATGATGAGATCCCCAAAGATCACAATTAAAGGAACTACGTACACTAAAAAAAGTGTTGTACTTCTTGAATGTGATGATAATTACCTTCCTGTATTTGGTGAAGTGAACGAAATATATATTGTAAAAGAAATGGATCTTTTAGTGATTTCAAAATTGGAAACTCTGTCCTATGAAAAAAAACTAAATGCATATCAAGTAAAAACATGCATTGGACGGTGTGCACAAACTGTGATAAATGAAAAATATTTGATTTTTTCTCACAATTTATCCTCCTTTATTGTCAACAGCAAAAAATATGTACCTTTAATAAATCATGAAAGAGTGGAACTTTATTAAAAAAGTTGGGATAGCTTTGTTTAGATTGTAAATTTCAAAGCAAAGTAATTTACTTACTGTAATATGGAAAAGAAGTTGTATCTAGTAACATTATATATAAGTAGAATAAAAATAAACTAGTGTAAACCTTTCGTACATAACTCATTACTTGTGAATACGAATATTTTTCCACCGTGATTAAATGATTAAATAACAATGAAATTTGTTAAGAAACACAATTCAGAATTCCTTTTTTCTTCTATAAGTTAAAAAAAACTTGTTTCTCCTGTCAATCTAAAAAAAAACAAAAAGAAAAAAGAACACTTACAAAGTATCATCCTTAAACCATTAAAATTAAATAATTAGTAATATTTTGTTATGCATATCTGATTTCAGTTTCAGAAATTAGCTGTTCTTCCAGAAGTATGTAACTCGCTTAATCCGTAGTTCATGTGCACGCTTCTAAATTACCAATACATTAGTCATACAAATTGTTTTTTATTTCTTGACCATTTCTTTGTAAGGCTTCGTTCGTCTGACTCAAGTTAACCGCATGTTCTGTATTCAGCTGCAAAACAAATACACAGATATACTAAAAAATAATCAGAAAAAGGAGCATTGAAGGCATCGTTATTAGCAGTTTGCAAATTCTGCTTGCTGCTCTGGTAGCTACCAGTTTTCATGCTCACGCGAAATGTAACATGGACCAGATTATGTAGTCAGTCCAAAAAGCAAGATAAAAATTAATCGTACAACAGCATTTTGTAAAAACTGTTTTAGAGCACTCTTAGAAAGTATACACTGAAAATATAAAGCGGCCAGTAAGTGTATATCTCGGATGCACGTCTACTTTAGCTTGGTCCGCCCAAACAGCTACTGTCACGTACGCTAGGTTTACCTGAGGCAAACGTGACAGTCCACATAGTAGGTTTATTTAGTAGGTCATTTATCCACCTTGGAGTGCACCAACTGCGTAGTATATGCTCTAAGGTTAGTACACACTGAAAATAAAAAACGGCAAAAATAGCTTGGCTACACGGCTACTGTAGCTTGGTCGACCCAAGCAGTTACTGTTGGGTTATTAAGTTAGCTTTGTGAGCCAAGCAGAATCTGCTTAGCTGCCGAGGCAAATGTGACTGGTCACTAATTAACTGAGCACTGTGTATACTTCAGCACGTTAGCCTGAGCTGCTAAGCAGATTCTGCTTGGCTCACAAAGCTAACCTAGCCCGACAGTAGCTGCTTGGGTCGACCAAGCTATAGTAGCCGTGTATCCATGCTATTTTGGCCGATTTTAATTTTCAATCTGCAGATTGAAAATAGCACCGCCCGGCTATGCCATGTTAATTACAACGACCTACGTAACGTAACTGCTGGCAGCATTTGCGGAATACAGTCGTAGCCAAAAATTTGCACGTTTGCAGTATACTGTACTGTACCTAACCTATACCGTACGTAGGTTGATCTCCTACTGTGTGCGAGAGAGATAGGTAAATGCTGACAAAGAGTTCTGTAGTTTGTATAAGGTATATACTTACAGGAGACGTTGGCAGTAGGACATATATATTTTTATATCAGCCCGAATATATTCGGTATATCTGAGCTCGTGGATTTATGTTCCTCACACTTACATAGATAAATTAATACTGAGGTTAATTGTACAGTTAAAACGCATTATTTTTATATGATACAAGCGTGTAAAAATAAACGCTTTAAGCGTGTCAGCCTGTAACACGTATTACTTTTGTTTTATGACACTCTTTATATGCATTTTTTCAAGTATACGCATAAAGTGTGTAAAATTATTTATTAGAAGTGTGTAATAATAACATAACACGTCTAAATGCATTAATTTAACACACTTTTAACGTGTTAAAAACATTACACGCTTATGTGTGTTTCAATACACACTAGAAACGTGTAACTTAACACACATAGATTTACAGTGACTGCTTTGTCGCAGAAGAAAGTGTAGATGTTTGTATTTCTAACATACCTATACTTGTATTCATAAAACAAAGTTTGCAGTGAGCACTTTTCACTTTAATAATTAATAATTATAAAGGTTGGATTTTATCTATTGCCGTTCAATTTCACGGAGTCATCGTCGGCTGTTTAAAGTTGTATGGAGCCATCAGATAAGTATACATATAGCTTAACAATCGACCAAAATATAAGCAAATTTACTTTGTAGATGAATTCCTTTTTCAGATATTCTGGTAGATATATCTAGGAAAGATGAAGAGTTCAGTTCTTCAAAGCTGACCTCCAAGAAAAAATTTTACTCATCGGTTGCAAACGTTTTGGAGTATCGGTGCAGCTTTATTGACAGAGTCAAGCTCATCGGCTATAGTCTGATAGTTAAGCACACAATCACATGTAATTATTGAATACTTTGTGTACTAATTATTATAAAACTAGTTATGTTGTTTTCTGATTTATGATCTTTTTTAAATACTTTTAGTGAATCTCTGGCATCGCACTGCAATGAATTTTTCTGGTTCGATGGAGAAGACAATACTGATGTTTTACCAACAATTACAGTTGTCTGCAACTATTACTAGGATACATAGGTACTACAGAATTAACAATTTTAGTTTACTGCACATCAAGAAGCAGGAAAGCTAAGGTTATCGTTGTATCGCATCACACTGCGCCATGTAGAATATTTTTTGTGTACAGAGAATGTCACGCTACTACTCTGCTAGTTATTATAGTATAGTTTGCAGTAGTGCAATAGTGCAGTTTGTAGTTGTTATTGCTTGTATATAATTCGATTACAATTATTAACTACAGACCCCACGAGAAAATGACAGGTAATAATGTGTCGAGTAAGAATACTCGTTCAACTAGTTTGCAGTTCGCACTATCCGACAAGTATTCTTTTCAACGAGGTCTCTCTGTTACGTTTGGAAAGTCTTTTTTCGTATAAATGGAAAGTGGTGTTAAATTAAATGAAACATGGTATGAATAAAGATGCAAATTTCGTATTAGTCTACAAACGAAATTTTCATTAACATGAAATGCTTGTACATAAAACGATGACAATGAAATACTAATCCATGAATAAATTAATATGCTTTTAACAAGTGTATGTCATTTTGTGTTCAGTATGGAAAAAAACTTCATTAAAAAAAAAAGACTGACAAAATGACTTTGATGCACGATAAAAGGTGTGCAACATGATTTGTATTTGTATAAAATATACTTGAATAAAAGAAAGGTGACATTTGTTAACTGGTTGGTTCTACGTAGGTACTGGTGTCTTCGAACGATGTGTAGATTAATCTGAAAGAACATTGGAAAAGTATTTTTATGAAGTATGTATGATATTTTTCAGACTCAATTAAATATGATATTTCATTAGCTTACCTTGCAACTTGCAGATGATGAGTCAAATTTTTTCTTGGAGGTCAGCTTTGAAGAACTGAAGTAAGTATTTATCCTTCCTATAGGAATGTCTACCAGAATACCTAAAAAAGAAATTCATCTACAAAGTAAATTTGCTAATATTTTGGTTAATTGTTAAGTTATATCTTACCTGATTATGACTCCATATAACTTAAAACAGCTGACGATGGCTCCATGAAATTGAAACGTAATAGATAAAATCTAACCTTTATAATTATTAATCGTTAAAGTGCAAAGTGATCACTGCAAACTTTTTTTTTTAAACTTTGTCTTATGAATACAAGTATAAGGTACATACCTTTGTAAGAAATACAAACATCAACGCTTTGTTTTGCTTGACAAAGCAGTACCGACCTCTACTCGATTATCAAACATCCATACCTCTTACAGAGATACGTCGCTATTGCATCCCTTAGGCTGCGTACCTATACATGGAGTCTTGAACTTCCAGGACCAGCCCATAAGCCCGTGTGAGTGCGAGTGAGGAGCAAGAACATATTACTCTCTTTCTCGCACTCACAAGGGCACATGGGCTGGTCCTGGATGTTCAAGACTCCATGTATACGCAGCCTTATACCCACACTTAGTGTACCTTAAAACAACAAATTTTTATAGAGAATATTTTTATACATATTTTAAGGTTCAAGAGGTACAGTCACGGTATCTTTATTCTTAAATTCATAATTTTTTGATCCGTCAACCATTTCTCATTCGTAAACTCTAGTACTAGTGAGAATAATTATTTTATTTAACCATTATAAGAATACACACATGTGCAGTCATAATATTTTAAACCATTTCAGATTGTTTTAATAAGATGATCTTCTAAATAAATACTATGAGCAAAAGAGGTCCAAAGCCGTCAGTGTCTCATGAAGACCGCGTGAGAGAATTGAAAAAACATGCGATTTTTAATGAAAAAGGGAAATTGAAAAACGAAAAAGATCCATTATGGGATGTGATTATTAACAACTTGAACAAAGACAATTCACCGGTGAAAATAGAAAAAAGGAATTTGTATGTTTATCTCTCTAAAAATAGAAATAATGTCATTCAAGATATTAAATCTAAAGATTTACAGAACAAGCTCCAAAATACGCAAAGTCCAGTATTTCATCAAAACATTATCGGTATGGAGCATACATTAGTTGAACTACAGAGCAATGTTCTTTATAAAAGTATTATAAGAGAATTATGCGTTTATCCTTTTACCATATTTCATTGGCCAATCGAGTCGATAGATCTGATTACTGATTTGTCTGAAAAAGCAAAGTTTTACTTTGGGCTAGTAGAAAATTTCTGCAAAAAATTTCGATCTTCTGATGAATTTAGTGATGCTATAAATTTGTACTGCCTAGGAATTTCAGTTCAACACACTCTCATTCCAATATGTCAGTTTTCTTCAGTAAAAGCGCCAGTTTCATTGATCAAGAGATTTTTTTCAGAATGTCTTAGAAGTGGGTTACGTGAACCTACAGAAGTTGAAGTAGATTTTTTACAAGGACATATTCGTTCAGTGAATACTGTTTTTAATAAAAACTTGCCATATGAAGAATATCTCACTGGATGCTTTATTTCTCTGTTTGATGAAAAACAAAAATTACCGAATTGTATTATTAAAGCCAACGTACGGTGCATAATAGTAAAAATTATGCATTTGAAATGTGTTAAAGATGTGTTGCTTGATAACGTTCGATATTTTTTTATTTCTCTAATACTCTTGCTGAATATGCAAACTCGCATTTTAAATTTTGAAATAATTCTTAAAAAAATTTTTATTTTGTTAAGTTCTAGGTTCAAAAATACTCTTACTACTTCAGTATTTAAAGATCTTTTGAGTATCTTGAAAAACCATCAAATCGATCAAAACTATTGTAAAAGATTTATTGATTCCGTTGACACTGACATTCAGTTAATAGAAACAGCAGAAATCCAATCGGTTTTAAATATTAACAAGTGCATCGATATATCTAATTATGTTACCAACCTATTACAGCAAGCAAAAAGTTCTATATCACAAGATTTAGAATCAAACGAAATGAATGTGTACAACAACAATAATTTGTGTGATACTCTTAGAGACCTATGCCTTGAATTTGTAGTGTGGACTAATGTTTTGGATATTCATAATTGTTCCGAAAAAGCTGAGAAACAATTATCAGAATTGCTTGATGCCTACAAAAAAAAGTTTATAGACTTCAGAGGCGAGAATGACGACGCAGATAATTACTTGTTAAAAAATATAGAGTACACTGAAAAAAAACTCACTTTGGCAAGAGATGTAAAAACATTTTCTAAAAATTCCAAAAGAAAAAAAGTACCACTTGATCCATCGATTTTTTATGAAGAAAATTGGATGAATAAAAATAATAATGAACATAACATTGATGATAAAAGTGAAGAATTTTCAGTCTCTAAATCCGAGGAAGATGAAGCTTCATTTCTCAGTAGTGATGATGTTTCGGAGACTCTTGATATAAAATCGAATGTGCCTTCAGTTGTTGATGAATCACAACGTCGAGATAGTTTAATTGCTGATGACGTTACTGATAAAATATCAGAAGATTGTAAAAACGTCAAAAATCCTAATAAAGTATCGCCAAAACAAAGAGGAATGTTTGTTCGACCTTGTCCAGAGATAAATTTGATCATGCAACAACCGAGAAACAGACCACAAAAAAGAAATGTCATTTCTAACAGTAATTCTAACCGAGCAAAAAAAGTTAATGAAATAAGAGCAAATATAGTTACCTCTAGTTGTTTTGATAGCATATTAGAACTTTGTACTTCAGGATATTTTTTAGTATCCAAGTTTCAAAATTTTATTTCAATATACACTGAACAATTAGATGAAAACAAAAGTGATTTTTTAATAATTTTCGAAAGTTACGTTCAAACATTCAACTCTACAAAATTATTTTCGAAACGAGCAGCCCTACTAACAAGAGTATTAGACGTAATTAATGGTAGATTTATTTGGCATAGAAGCTTAAGTGAATTTTATGATAAAATAGTTTTCCCTAGTATTTTTGTACAATCCATCTGCCAAATTTGTGAGACTGCGAAACACAAGCATTATACTACCATAACGTTAACAATAGATGACATAAGGTCTGATATCAGTCAATCGATTCATGATATTTTGTTTCAAGCTGCATGTGAAATATGCATGTCATCAATGTCTGTAAGTTACGAAATTAAAAACATGTTGTGCATAAATTTATAAACCGATAACAACAAAAAATCACGTTTGCTCAGCGTAAATGAAATAGAAACTACCTTATTGATGAGTGGTGATAAAAAGTTTATATTAACTGGCGTGATCGCTTTTGAAGAGCCAATAGGTCATAAAAACTTGAGGCATTACATAGCTTATAACAGAAACTTAGCTGGGCAGTGGTTTAAGCGAGATGATGCGGAATCCCGAAGTGAAGCGATCAAAATAAAATTAGATCTTCAGCTAAACATTGCACTTATTTTGTACTTGGAATACGAATTTCAAGTTCCAGAATGCGTTCTTTCATGTGATACGAAAAAAAAATGTAAAAGCAAAAAGAATTTAATAAATAATGAGACAAACCCATCTGCATCATACAATGATAAATCTGAACTAAATTTTTCAGCTGACGCAATCGAAAGTCAAGAAGATAATGAGTTTGAAACAAAGATTGGTGAATCAAAAATCGAACTTGTCGATAGTGACTACTCAAAAATTCAAAAACTAGATGTAAAATTACAATGGAAAGCAAAATCCGAAGAAAACAATTATGAAAATGAAAATAAGAATATGAAATTTATTAGAAAACCAGAAATTAAAGATGGGACCAAAGATAGAGTTGAAAGTAATAGTCCAAACCCCCAAAAACTAGACGAAAATTCGTACGAAGAATTAATGATTTCAAGTGAAAACAATCTTGATTCAAGCCAAGAAAGTGAAACTAAGAGAGTACATGTTAGTGATTCGAGTACAGATGACAGCTTTTCGATACTACCACGTTACACAGCACATATGAGAGAAATCTCATTATCAATGGATCTCAACTGCCTGCAGTTAAAATAGATACCGTAAATAAGCCCTACTGCATAGTGAATACTTGGCCAATAGATAGTTTATTTGAACTTTTGGTAGCAGCTCACAGCTTTTCAGCATCATTCAGAAACTTTGTAATGGATTTCACATTATCTGATCCAGATAATTACTATTTTTTTGAAATACTTTTTAAATACATTCATAGTGAAAATTTTTCTAGAAAATTTTACTATAATGAAAGGCTTTTATTGTGTAAAAAAAAGTATGTAGCGCGGGAAACTTTAATTAACTTTCAAATAAACTGCCAAGATAACATAGGAAAACTATTTGAAGGAATTATGGCAGAAAATTTTTGCATTCTGAAAAAAAAATCTTGTAATCTTTGTGCATATAATATGAGCTGGAAGTACAAGACACAAGGGATAAGTTTGGCTACTACGATCGACGAAAATTTTCTTTGCAATTTACAGAACTACATCAATGAACTCTACAGTAAAAAACCAAAAAGTTGTGAAAAATGCAATGGAGAAGTAACCGAAATCTACAGAATCAGTCATTATTATTGTCTAGATATAGAGCCAAATTACAAACAGCATAAAGATTTATATGCAACCTTAAATAGTGTACCCATAGAGATAGAAATATTAAACGAAATATACGATTTAATAGGCCTGGTAGCTCTTTATCCATCAGATTTCTTGGGGCTTTACTATACATTTATAAGGCTACCAAATAATGAATGGGAAGAAAGGAATAATTTGAAATCTACAATCATCGTCCACAAAATTAAAAGTTTAGAGATACTAAAGCCAGCATTAATATTCTATACAAGAAGAAAAACTTATTTATGAGTACAAAAAGTTTTTGATGTTTCTAACAAAGCTTATTTAAATGTATTTGTATCTTTGTATATATTTTCAGAGGAAAAATATTGGGAGGTAAGTTATCATAGGTAAGCAACAAGATGTTTTAAGCTCAAAGCATTTATAAATTTAATGACAGAAAATATCAAGATAAAAAGTAAAAAAAAAGAATTATACGAATAAATCGATGAAAGTCAAGAGATCTCAAACTAAATAAACAAAAATTGTTGAATACAGATTATATTTGAATAAAGAATTAACGCAACGATAAGTAAATTGTATATTACATTTAAAAAAACTGTATTTGGTCATAATATTATAAAAACAGATAAGTAAAGAAGACAATTTTCATTGATGCTCGGTGACGATGCTACACCCTCGAGCTGATGCAAATAATCTTCAAGCCTAGGTTGAAGTCGTTTAAAGCAGCTGTCAATGTGCTTGGATCATCGTACAGGTGCTGGTACTCACTTGATATCTTGTTTTGAACTGCGTCTTTCATTACTGGGTAGTATAGCCTGAGAATAAAAAACATGAGTGACTTAAGAACTCGAGTAAATCTTAATTGATACGTTGCAAAAGATAGTCGTCATCGAATACCCAGGCACACACATTCAATAAGTTCGTATTTAAAAAACGTCTTCGTAATGATACCTTGCTCTTTTTAAAAAAGGAATAGTGATGTCAGGGTTCTCGTAAAGGAATCTGCTCTCCTCCTAGGAGTTACGAGGCTACTCGAGCACTAACCCGTTGTCCTTCTTCTTTCTCATTGTTGCAGCCTTCTGCCGAGTACTCTAAAATGAAGTATCTTATTTTTAATGATTCCGAATAGTTTTTACAAAGAAATGCAATTACTCTGTCAACTCGATGTTGTGATGCAGATGCAGATAAATAACTTATCGTTCCAGGCAGCAAGTCTTATTATTCTGGTTAATAATTATACCAGAAAGCGAAAAAAACCACAAAGTACCTTGCTCACTAATTAAAAATATAAGCTACTAGCAGCCCCCCGTCTCGGCTTCGCCTGAGACTTACTAAATAAAACACCGTAGTGTGTTGACATGTAATGTGAAACATTTTTAGTTAGAAAATTTTACACATATTTCCTATACATCTCAGAACAAAAATCTTCTTATTAAAAACATATTTTTTCGGAATCCATATAGTTTATTTGGTCAAATAATAAGGTGTAAAAATTCAAAAAAATAATTATGCTGAAAAGTACCGTGCGTTCTTTATGCCATAAAATAATCGATGGCTATAAGAAGTTGTTGATTTAGTTTCTTCTGTGTAATTCACGAAAAGGGCTATTTTTTAAAGCTGTTAAGATTTTAAACCCCCAAAAAATTTATGTTAAAAAAAAATTATTTTGTCTCATATCTCACAATTACAATTTTATTACCAGAGCAACAAAGTTCTGGACCTTAAACCCAACATTTTTATTGCCACAAAAATACATTTTCTACTCATTAAAAAATCTGAAGTAGGATCTTTAAAGATTTCAGCGATTGCTGTGAGGGTACAATGAAAAGCTGATCTCTCACGTAATTGACTCTTTAGTTGTTAATTTTGACGCTGCTGTTTCAATCTCGATAAATTTTCTGCGTCAGTATTTTCTGCTGTTGAAGACTCAGACTGATTAGGAGAAAAATTACAAAGTCCGAAGCTTTGAGGCTAGTTGTAGTGCTTTATCCCAACGTCTCTCGGTATAACGTCGAAGACGTTGGTGTCTAAAGCACCTTTTTTATTTGCAGATTCAGTTGTTTTGGTGATCTTAGATAGAGAGATTGGTTAGTGATACTTGTCCAGTGGAGGCTGTCCCGTTGGCTCAAGTTTTTTTCCTTTATAGCTGTTATAGGTTTGCCCAGCGCAGACCTTGGAGAGGATCAGTGATTCCTGGTTGAATGCTTAGAGTCGAGAGGGTAGTATAGGGTCGTCGGTCACCGGGTTTTCCAGCCTTGCGAAGAACAACTCCGCAGGTGACGTCTGCCAGGGAATAACTGACTTGGTTTAATAGTGGCCAGCTTTACATAGTCTTTGAATTGACGAATTGTCTCCGGAAATCGTAGTAAAAATGTATCAGTTGGCAAGATAATTTAAACTTAGGTGGCCCTTGAAAGATCCGATGAAATTGACGGTTAAGTAGGGAAGGTAAATACTTATAATGGCCCTAAAAAGCGCCAGTGGTGAAACTTCCAGGCTATTCTTATTCCTGATGATGAAGAGCTGGCTACGGTTGCTTGATTCTTACCCTGGGAGTCTCGATGAACGGAGACTGTGATGGAGGAAGGTACGCTGCTGACCAAAGAATATCTCGTCTCGGGTCGTTCCCTGGATAACCAACCGCTCATCGTTAGACGGGAACATGTGGGTAAGCGCATTGGGGACGCGACGACCAAGAAGGTAGCCGTTGTGGCTGCCCATGCCCCTTAGAGCTCAGAGGTGTTTTCCCTTGCTTACATTTGTAGCCACAAATTCTCTAACTGCACCAGGTGGGATGGTGGGACTACTCACTCACAACTCTGATCAGTTGAACCAGATTGTGCTCTTGCTAGATATGTCTCCTGGTATTGTGGCAGAGATGGCATCGGTTGGAACGATTTTTTTTTTTTGATTGCACTCGTACAGATTCAGGGTGAATGGACATCTAGGTCCCTTCCCCCTTAGAGAAGAGTGTCGTCCGTAACCGGGATACCCAGCTGCAAGACTATTATCAGCATTCTCTATACAGCTCGTTGAGTTGCCGAAACTCGACTACGACACTATGGAGACGCTCCAGCCTATTATAACCACACTTATTTAATTATGTTGCAGGTAGCTTCAATTTTATGTCGACGCCACCTAGCGGATTTTACTGAACTAAAGTGAAAAGCTGGCATATTTTTGCAAAACTTTGAGCTCATTTATTGCTATTGTTTTTAAATTTTTTAAGATAAAAACTATACTAAAACCATCTAGGAAGTAGCATGAATTAGTGTGCAAAATTTTAACAAAATCGGTTCAGTAGTTTTCACGGTTAGCGATTACAACGGTTTTAGCGCTTCTGCTTTATATATTAGTAAGACAGATAGACAAAATAAACTTATCTAAAATTCGTAGGTTAGTTCTTATCTGCATCCAGTCAACAAGTTGTACAAACGATAATTGCACTCTCACACTAACAAATTGTGAGCTTCAATAATTATAATTATTTGAACTGACTTTGTGCTAAGGTACTTATTTCGCGCAAATCAAAGCAATCCGCAAATGACAGTTTATGTAAACATAAGGCTCGTCCTTCTGCCATTCGAGCGCATCTCGAGAGCGACTCGAGCTGTATACCTATAAATATATATATATATATATATCTGTACCTATATATATATATATATATATATATATATATATATATATATATATATATTTGCTCTGACTCACGTTACCAACTTTCAAACGCCAAAATGATGGTTTTATATTTATTGTATCACAATAATTTGTTCTAATAATAATGCACACTTGTTGCAAATTCATACTGCAACAGAGTTTTTTTAGTATTTAATTAAAAAAATAATAAGTTTAAGGTTCTTTTGTAATTACTCATGTGTTAGTTTTTCTTCAATATCTATTTTAAATGATAAATCTTGATAATAATAGAAGTTGTTCTACTGTGCGACATATTTGAATTTTCCGCCAGTTTTGTAGCTGTCTGCTCTAGAGAGCGCTATAGCTATATATATAGCTGCAGGGAAGACTCCATTCGCAACGAATGAAATAATTATTTTACATTGTTTTTCTGTTAGTTTTACAATAATGCAGTAGATAATCATCATCGACAATTAAATTGCAAACGATTAAAGTAAGTTTCATAGCCGTGTATGGAGTATTTGAGCCAGACAACGTACTTATTCGGACTCTTGCTGGACCATTTAGTTTTTAATTTCTTGTAGACAACCGGAAGATCTGAAAACTTTTTGCAAAGTGATTGCAAACGTTGCTAACGATTCCGCAATTTTGGATATTTTTTTCATGTCCCAATTCGGAAGTCATTCGTAGAGTTTCTGGAGCCCTCGAACTGCACCTGAGTTGCCTCAGCCAACACGTTATGCCTTGCGTGTATAAGGTACTCGCGAGTCGCGGGAGTCAAAAGTAGACTAATACTTTAGAGGACAGGTGACAGACGCAAAAAAAGCAATTTTTCCTCTTGATGGTGAGTTTTTATTTCGTCAGAGCGAGTAAAAGAGGCCTTTGGTTCGATAAGGTCAACCAATGAGTGATGTTCTTACGGATTGCATTGACAGCAAAACAGTAAGCTTGCACGATGATGTTACATGTTATGATTTTATATATTTGTAAATAACAATACAACAGTACCAATCTCATTATTCTGACAAGTGCGATTGAGTTTTTTGGATCAGTGATGATGAAAGCTCGCATCAGCAATATAAGAACGCTAAATACAAGTTCAATTGTAACAGTAAGCTTACAAATTTCGGAATTAATCCTTTTGGGGATTTTACAATCAAATTTGAATGTAAGGAAATAGTGCTTACTTCCCACCACCAACGAGTTTATCGAGATAAGCAATTCTATAAGCCACCCCATAGCAAAATTTCTGCGCGATATCGTGCAAAATATCCTACACGATATGTTACAAGATATCCTACACGAAATGTTATAGGATATCGTGTAAGACTTCCTGCACTATGGTCTACATGATATCCTACACGATATTTAGCAATATTTTTTGCAACTAAAAAAAAAAGTATAAATTGTAACCTATGTAATTTTTAATTTTTTCTGCTTACAAGCTGTTAAAAAAGTTCATATAAGTAGTAAAAAAAAGCATCTCTCTGCTCCAGTTAGGGGATTTGAACCTGGTCCGGAGGACTCGTAGTCGAGTGTCTTACCCACTTGGCCAGAGTGAACTAGATACTCGCTATGGAATTGACGGCCTTATCAGATACATCTGAAACTTATGTTTATCATTTCATCATTTTGTGAATAATATTTACCACCTTGGTCACCTAATTGATAATGACCATCTTATAAATGTACATTTTGTATTGCTTCGTGTCTCTTAACACATTCGTCAACAATAAATCTAGTAATTGATTTTACAACTACTTTCCGTTCACGGATTTTACTTATACTTTACGAATACTTTTTATTCCAAGAGGAAATTAGTTGATATTTAAAAGTGTAATAAATTTATTGTAATCGTCACAACAAAGTTGTAGATTATCTTTGCCTCTTTAATACTTTAATCTGGGTATCGAATACCAGCAGGAAAAACAATTTTGTATTTATTTATACAGTACTCAGATAAATTATAATAATTTTTACAACATAAGATTATACATAAAATAAAGTATTCTTAAAACTATTAGATTTGAAAAAAAATAAGGAAAATTTTTCCTCAACTAGAATTAGAGACTTTAAAAAAGCAATATCCTTAAGACATAATAACATTATTAAATGTTATTTTTTATAGTTTTGTTTAATTTATTCAAAATTTGTTCTAAAAATTGTCCTTTAAAATTTACATAAAAAATTGATATTTTTGTAACTTTTCTCAAAACCTGTCAAACTACCCACCTGTAAAACTCAATTCAAGTAATTTTATTTTTCATAAATTTAATCATAATACTTCTGTTTACATGGTTTAGTAAAAATAAATTATTAAAATTGTAAAGAAAAATCATGTTCATTTTGTTTTACATTTTTAATACTATAGATTAAGTTTTAACAGCATAACAAAAAGTTTTTTAAATAATTATGAAA
Organism: Copidosoma floridanum; assembly: GCF_036245765.1. NCBI lineage: Eukaryota > Metazoa > Arthropoda > Insecta > Hymenoptera > Encyrtidae > Copidosoma > Copidosoma floridanum. The sequence goes on from NW_028321881.1 coordinate 20,769,720, forward strand.
GTTTATTTAGTGCTACAGTTTTGCTGCACTGCAAAAAGCAAATAATTCACAGCCTCAGTTCTAAAGATTAAATTTCAATGCATTTAAATAACGTGTGTCGAACGAAAGTGTTAATTTCATCTTTAATATATAATACTGTTGACTATAAAAGTTAAATAATCAACTTTAAATAGTAAAAAAATATAAAGAGTCTAAGGAACTTTTAATGCAAACGCTATAAGATCACAATAGCACCGTCAGCTACTAGACCATTAGTTTCTGACCCAGATTTATCGAGCTTTAGACACAGATATTTCCAGAATTTTTTTTTCTAATTAACTGACTTATTTAATTGTTAGTTTCTATTTTTTGAAACATTTTATACATCTACAATAGACTGAAATTTTTTCGTTTACTGTATGATGGCTTGAAAAGGTGTACATAAGGTCAAAATATTATTTCTCTGCTTTTTCAAAGAAAACTCGTGTATGTGAGATTATTTGAAATGAAATAAAACAGAAATACCGTTTTCCTTCAAGAATCTAAAATGTAAAATGTATGTGATAAGAAATATTAATTTTTATTCTCATTACAAGCAGTTTTAACAACATTCTTAGGGCAGAATAGTGATGCGTAAACTATCTTCAATAAATATGGTATACATCACACAACTTTTACCGCTTGCGCTTCCTGCGAATATTCACCGTTTTCATTAATAAAATCAATTTTTATGATCATACATATAGGTATGTTTAAGAAGAGTAGTAAAGCAGGTACCTATAAAGTTTTTAGTAGAAACAATTTAAAAATTTGATTCTGAGAACAAAAACACAGTATTTGATCGATGCTTCTTGAAAATTGTTATTGTCGCTGTCATGAGTCTTGTATCTTTATGAACAGTACCTTTAAAATTGTTAAATATGTGTGTATGTATATGTATGTATTTACTTTGTGTAGTACGTAGTAGTACAAAAAGATCTCAATACCATTACGTTTTAGTATGCTAAAGTCAGACAACTTACATAATTTTTAAATAATATAAATGATTGAGAAGCATTACTTGTTGACGGTTTTTTTATTGTAATAATAAGTTTTGTGTTCCTTAAAGTATAGAACTAAATAAACTTTACATGAATATTTTCAAAACTTTTTTGTTTTGCTATTTTAATTCAACATGCATTTATTAGAATGAAAAGAAAACCTTATATGATACTTCTTCACTATATTTCACAAAATTTTTCTTCAACAAAATGATGAAAAAGAATTATTACTATTATTAAGATTATAAAAAATACAATTAATTATACAAAACTATATAAAGTAACATTTGATGACGTTATTATATCTTTAAGATAATGCTTTTTTACAGTCTCTTATTCTAGTTGAGAAAAAATTTTCCTAATTTTTGTTTGAATCTAATAGTTTTTAAAAAAACATAATTTTATGTATAAACTTATGTTATAAGAATTTATGTAATTTATCTGAGCACTGTATAAATAAGTGAAAAATATTATCTTTTTCGTGCTGCTATTCAATACCCAGATTAACGTGTTAAAGAAGAAAAGGTTGTTTACAACTTTGTTGTGATAATTACAATAAATTTATTAGACCCTAGCAGGAATTTGCAATCATAACAAAATGGAAGAAAAAGTAAATATGTGTAATAATACGCCGTCACCTGTAAGAAAACGTAAGAAGATGTAAAGAACTATTATTCTTATGGAATTTGGACGTTATTTACATTTTATTATGTTTTATTACGTTTTCTTACATTTGCGTTACGTTTTTATAATATATACCACATACTATTACACTAATAATTTTTCATAATAATTAATCAACTTTTTTTCATTAAACATAATTATTATTCAAAAATGTAAGAAAATGTGTCCAAGACTTAGTAATTGTAACAAAGTGTAAAACAATGTAATAAACTGCCAAAAACTGTAAGCTGTTATGAAATATTACACATGGCGACATTTCCTTACGTCTCAATTGAGTTTATAACAGTTTGTTTTTCACGAGATTCAAGTGCCTTTTTAGAATCATAATAGTAAATGTAACGATTCGTAAGGTAATATATTGAGTTGTAGTCGACTGCAAGTAAATGTAACAAAACGTAACAAACTGTAACTGCGGTACAAAAGCTAACCAAACTTTACATGACATCACAGAAAGTTACGGTTTGTTAAGTTTTCTTACATTATTTTTTTCCGTTGGGGCACTTTTAAATATGGACTAATTTTCCCTTGGAATAAAAAGTATTCCAACTGAAAATATTCAGGTGACTTGTCATGTTACTTGTCAGGTGACATGTCAGGTCAAATGCCGTGCCAATTTACCATTTAGAAGTGTCGTGTACAATTGTCATGTGAAATTGTCATGTGGATTTTTATAAGCTAGATTTTCGGCGATTCAAAAATGAGAAAGTAAAACTTGTACTTTTAACTGCTTAAAAGCTGTGAGAATAGCTTATATGAATAGTAAAAAGAAAGCATCCAGTAAAGGGATTTGAACATGGTCCGGATCATTGGTAGCCGAGTGTCTTTACCACTTGGCCAGAATGGATTAGACACTTGGGACAGAATTTACGTCCTTATCAGGTACATCTAAGACTAATGTTTATTTTATGATTTCATGAATAACATTTACTGCCTAAGTTATCTAATTGATAATTAACTTTTTGTAAATGTACATTTTATATTGTTTCGTGTCTCTTAATACGTTAATCAACAGTAAATTTAGTAATTGATCTTACAACTTATTTTCGTTCACGGATTTTATTTAAACTTTACGTATACTTTTGATTCTAAAAAAAAATAGTCTATTTATAAAAGTGTAATAAATTTGTTGTAATTGCTACAACAAAGATGTAGATTATCTGTTCCTTTTTAATACTTTAATGTGCGTATCGAATACAAGCAAAAAAAAAAATAATTTTTCACTCATTTGTACAGTACTCAGATGAATTATACAATTTTCTGCAACGTAAGCGTATACATAAAAAAAGGTTTATTTGAAAACCATTAGATTCAAACAAAAATTTGGAAATTGCTATCTTAACTAGAATTGAAAATTGTAAAAAGCATTATCTTAAATACATTTCTGTTGGTATTCGATACCTACATTAAAGTATTAAAGAGGAAAATGTAATACACAACTTTGTTGTAGCAGTTATAACAAATTTATAACATTTTTAAAAATAGACTTTTTCCCTTGGAAAGTGAAGTATCTGAAAAGTTTAAGTAAAATCTGTGAACAAAAAGAAGTTGTAAAATCAATTACTAGTTTTAGTGTTGACGAACGTATTAAGAGACACGAAACAATGTAAAATGTACATTTACAAAAAGTCAATTATCAATTAGGTAACTAAGGCGGTAAATGTTATTCACAAAATCATAAAATAAACATTAGTTTTAGATGTACCTGATAAGGACGTAAATTATGTCCCAAGTGTCTTATCTATTCTGGCCAAGTGGTAAAGACACTTGGCTACCAATGATCCGGACCAGGTTCAAATCCCTTCACTAGATGCTTTTTTTTACTATTTATATAAGCTATTCTCACAGCTTTTAAGCAGTTAGAAGTACAAGTTTTACTTTTTCACTTTTGAATCGCCGAAAATCTAGCTTATAAAAATCCACATGACACTTTCACATGACAATTCTACATGACACTTCTGTATGGTAGATTGGCACGGCTTTTGACCAGACATGTAACCTGACAAATAACACGACAAGTCACCTAAATATTTTCAGTAGGGTATATGTAAGGTATAAGTAAAATCCGTGAACGAATAGTAGATGTAAAATCAATTACTATATTTATTTTTGATAAACGTGTTAAAAGACATAAAACAATATAAAATGTACATTTATACGATGTTAATTATCAATTAGGTAACCAAGGTGGTAAATATTATTCACGAAATGACGTAAATTCTATTGTGAGTGTCTAATCCACTCTAGCCAAGTGGGTAAGATACCCAACTACTCTCAGGACCAGGTTTAAATCCCCTAACTAGAGCAAAGAGATGCTTTTTTTTTTACTACTCATACTCCTTATCTTAGCTTTTTTAACAGTTTTTAAGCAGAAAAAATTTAAAATTACATGGAGTACAATTTATACTATTTTTTTTTAGTTGCAAAAAATCTTGCCTAATACCAAGTAGGATATCATGGAGACTATAGTGCAAGAAGTTTTACGCGATATCCTGTAAAATTTTGTGTAAGGTATCTTATAAAATATCGTGTAGGATATCTTGCACCATATCGAGCAGAAATTTTGTTACGGGTAAGCCACCGAAAAACCGAGGTCTAGTGCTGCTTTTTAGCTGCTCTGTAGGTTTTTAGGAAAATAAAATCCATCTACAATCATAACAGAATGCCTCAGGATGGTCTTCTCTAATCTGTCGGTGAAGCACCAAACTGATGAGGAAAAAAACTATGATGATCAATAGTGTCTATTGGGACACAACAGCCCATATATGTTCCTGTAAAAAATTATTGCAAACGCCTATAAAACCGAGCTTTCTGTTATCTTCCGTCATCTTTTCTTATCTTTACTAAGGGTTCGGGCACATGGAACCGCGTAAAGCGTAATGCGTATCACGTATCGCATAAAAGTAAGAAGAGTTAGGTATACGCCACTTTGGGGTCACATAGAAAAAGCGTAAAAGCCTCGCGTACCGCGTAAGTTCGAAGTAGAGGGGATTTGACCAATCTGCTGTCTTGTCAACAAAAAAAGCTTCCGAAGTTCTCAACGCAAGCGAATTCTAACCTGTACATGTCAAAAAAAAAGTTTTCAAGTATATACTTCTTTTTTTCTTTTTTGGAGAGCCGTAAATACATTTCATACAGCTTAATAATTACACTTTTCATTTTTTCTTTTCGATTTTGGGTCATTGCATAGGTCGTATAGACTTTCCACAATTTGCCCAAAGTTCTTACGATTTTTTTTTCATTCATGCCAGAAATTCGATTAATTATACAGTTGATACTTTAATTGTTGTTTTTGACATTAGTTGCTGACTGTATGTATAGGTTGCGTACTTTATTTACGCTTTACGGGAAAAAATTTGTCATCGTGCACATGGGTATAAAAATACGGGTGTAACTTTATTTTTGCCATGAGTGCGAGCGAGACAGGATGTGCAAAGCCAACAAAATACTCGCCATGATTGGTTTAAAAAAACTTACGCGCGTATTTTTTACTTCCATGTGCACGATGACGAATTTTTTTTTGCGCAAAGCGTACCTTACCTAACTTTCCCTGATCCTATAATTTCACGCAATACGCGAAATGCTTTAAGCAGTTCCATGTGACCTACCCGTGTTTCCGTTAGATTCCGTACGGACATTAATGGTCATACATTTCCGTAAAATTTTGTATAGAAACAAGCAGGCGTATATTTCCGTAAGGATCCGTACGAACATTAATGAACGGCCATTTCCGCAAGTATCCGTACCGACATTAACGGATGCTCATTTCTTTAAAAATCTGTACGGAAACAAACGGTCGTATATTTCCTTAAATTCCGTACGGAAATTAATGGCCATACATTCCGTAAGATTCCGTATGGAAACAAACGGCCGTGTATTTCTGTAAGGAACAGTACGGATATTAACGGGAGTAGACTTCCGTAAATTGCGTACGGACATTAACAGACGTACGTGTCCGTAAGAATCCATACAGAAACAAACAGTCGTAAGTTTCCGTTGATTCCGTACGGACATTAACGGCTGTACAGTTCCGTTAAATTCCGTATGGAAACAAACGTTCGTTCATTTTCGTAGATTCTATACGGACGTTAATGGAAGTACATTTCCGTAAGATTCCATACGAAAACAAACTGCCGTACAATTTCGTAAGGATCCGTACGGACATTAACGGAGTTTTTTCTTGTTTTGTTTGTAACAAATTCAATAGCTTTGTAATTCAGGTATTTTTAAAGTATTTGGATGTGAAACATCTACTGGCGCGCTTGGGGGTTTGACCTACGCGATAAAGTGACCCATGCGATGGTACCATCTCCGATTAAACTCAGCTCGGTTTGGCTCGCCTAGGCTCTCTGTCTCGTTCTCCACGCGCTTACTGCCTCTCCTCTCTCGTTTGTTAAGTTTACTACCCGTATATACAGCTTTATTGAAGAGTATATAATATTTAAATACCATGTATGTATTGTACATATATAATATACATACATACGCATATATATTACGTATTATATATTATATATGTGTAAATAAAATTTTTAAATTTTACTGACTCCAAAAATCAAACTACATCCTTTGGATTAGTATTCGGGAACCTTATCGATTCTGATACAATCCATAGCATGCCAATCCAATCTTTGTTCTTATTATTTATGGATATCAATCGAGGAACTTTTGAATTATAAGCCAATTGATAATTAGGCATTTTTTTTTATACTAATGTATAAAGCAAAGTCGCTAAAACCGTTGTGATCGCTAACCTCAAAAACTACTAAACCGATTTTGCTGAAATTTTGCATACCGATTCTTGACACTTCCTAGATGATTTATTATGGTTCTTATTCTGAAAAAAAAAAAAAATAAAAGCAATACATAAGCTCAAAGCTTTGCAATAATACGTTAGCTTTGCGCTTTAGCTCAGTTGAATCCACTAGGTGGTTTCAAAGTAAAATTAAAACAACCTGCAACTGAATTATATAAAAATGGTTATATTAGGCCTAAGCAACGTACCAATTATACAGTCGTTCACTGTCAGTGCATAAAGCCTAGAGCTGGAAATCGTGCAGCTGAGTATCCCGGCTATCGACAACACTAGTCTCTATTAGACAAGCAACTGACGTCGAACTCTATGCGGAAATACTAAGATTGATAACAACAACAAAAAAGTAGTCTAAATGCTAACATCTCTGGCAAAATACCAGGAGATGTGTCTAGCCCGAGCACAATCTGCTTTAGTGTTGTGGGGGTTAGTTGCTATTCTTTCAACCATCCTGGGACTACCAGAGCAGATTATATATTATATTAGCAAGCCAGGAAAAAAAACCCTGAGGAGTTCAGGCAGTAACAATAGCCTCTTCAGTGGTTTGTAGGAATGGCATGTCTACAGAGAAGGTATTCTTCAGGCCCACTTTCCTGACTACCGATGAGCGGTTGGTTTTCCAGGGCACGACCCAAAGACGAGATATTATTTGGTCAGTAGCGTACCTTCCTCCAGCACAGTTTCCATACAGATAGACACCAAGGGTTAGAGTCAAGCTATCCGCACAGTCAACGCTCTATCATTAAGAATAATAATAAGAAATGAGTAAAAGTATCACTACTGGTCTTTTCAGGGCCATCATAAGTATTCACATTATCTACTAAACCATCAATCCCATCGGTTCTTTTTAGGACCACCTAACGTTAAACTATCTTGCCAACAAATACATATTTACTACTATTTTTGGCTACGATTTGATGACTAAAAGACGATATAAGGGCAGCCACTATTAAACCAAGTAAGTTATTCACTGACAGACGTTACAAGCGGAGTTGTTCGTTGGAAGGCTGAGAACTCTCTTTATCTCTAGTGATGATGTAATTTGTGATGTCATTAATGACGTCGCAAAAGACGTCATAGAGACGTCTCTAAAGACGTCGCTAATAACGTCTCTAATTTTGTCACCAACAACGTGATTAATAATGTTACGAATGACGTCTTCAAATATGTCACTAACAACATCTCTTATAATGTCACTATTGGTGTCTCTAAAGACATTCGTAACGACATCACAAACGACGCCTTTGGAATTATCATCGGAAAACTCACTTTTTAATAACAAATAACCATACTTTGCAAATTATGCAGTTGCCATACCAATTGTTTGTGATTCTGTACTTTTTTTGTGATGTATTCTATTACAATACAACGATATAATATAGTTTTTAGAATATAAAGTAACAAAGTTAATAATAAAATTATATTTTATCGTTGTATTGTGATAGGATACATCACAAAATATATATGTTTATTTGTTTATTAATTAGAAAAACATTGTGAAAACACGAAGCTTTTCCAAATTTACTTGTCAATTATTATGTTAGTAATGATCAAAATTAGAGGAATAGGGTACATATTGTTTCCTAGGCACACATACATATACACAGATGCGATCAATCTTGTTAATATCTTTAGCCACGTTTTAGACTGAAACTCTTACTACTTCTTTCATTATCAGTTTATTATTATTATTTAATAACGGGATAATATTGATGACACTATAAATGGCAAACTCTTCATTTTCATTGCCATCGACTATGAACTGATGTAGTTAAATGAATTCCCCGTCTTTCGTAAGTGCAAAAAAATTGTTCGAGCGCACCCTTCTATTTCCTAACGTTCCATACAGGCATCTATCTTTGATGAATTATTTGAAGCTTCTACTCTCATTTGAAACTCCCAGTCTGTCGATCCATATTTGCTTAACAGGTACACTGTTACCACAATATCTTGCATCGTTTAATTTCAGTGTTCTTAGCACATGTCTTTTTTTAAAGTCAATTTACAAATTCCAGAATCAAAGACTGCGGGTTTGTTTATATTATATATTACTTCTTATCACTTTCTTGCTTTGAACCAAATGTACTGACAAAATAATTTGATGAATCACCCCTTTAGCAGCGTGTACTAATTTTCTAAGGAGTTGCGCATTTCCAGATTTAAACGCGTAAAAAGTATGCATTTGAAGGGGTCCGTGTAATCAATAACACTTTAAACGATATGAAGTAATTGATGCATATTACATGTCATCGCAGCCACGCTACATAGTTCTTCAGCTTGCATAACAAAATTTTTTAATAGGCTATGCGCGATTACCAACTCATCTTTAGTGACTGTGTTACAAGATTGGAGTGATGTTAAACAACAGCCAGTTTTTCCATTCAAGAGCTTTCTACCAATTTCTGTCACCTAATCCTCGAGTTTAATTTTTGAAGCTTCGTTGGAACTGTCATTTGGTTGATGACATCATCTAACGCCATGGATGACATATTTAAAGACGTCGTTGGTGACATCATTAGTGATGTTGTAGTGACAATACTAGGACGTTATTAGAGACGTCTCTATGACGTCTTTTGCGAAGTCTCCAGCAGCGTCATCACAAGAGATAGGGCTGGCTACCGACGAACCTACATAACATTACTCTCTCGACTCTACAAGCATTTAACCAGAAATCACCGAATACTCTCCGAGATCTGCGCTGGGAAAACCCAACAGCTATGAAGGAAAAATAGCTCTAGCAAACAGGACAGTCTCCAACTGGCAATCATCACGAACCAATTTCCCCATCTTAGATCGCCAAAACGACTGAGTTCTACGAAAACAGAAGGTGCTTTAGACTCCAACGTCTCCCGCATAACACCAGGAGACGTTGGTAAAGATGTCAAGAGCTCTACAACTAGCTCTTACGCTTCAGACGTTGTAGTTTTCCTCACGATCAGTCTGGTGCTACAATAGCAGACCAGAGAATATGACCCTGAGGAATCCAGACAGTCACGTTTGGTGGAAACTTCAGTCAAGAAAAAAATTAGCTCACTGGTCCTTCTTAGGGCTATCGGACGTTGAACTACCTTACAACCAATAAATACATAACAACCTAACAAAGTTGACAAAAAACATCCTGTAGAGCTCACAAAAGTTTTAACCATGATTATAGTCACAAGAGAGCAAATTGAAAGGAAAATCGCAAATGCTATAAATGTTTAAATTTTTTGTGCCAAGAAACTGACGCAGAACGTTCATCGAGATTAAAGCAGCAGCATAAAAATCGATCAATAAAATTGATTATACGGGAAAATTGCAAATCAACGGCCTGTTAGGGCCAAGGATTGTTTTATGGCATAAGGAATGCACAGTACTTCTTAGCATGATTATACTTTTTTCACTTCTTACAAATTACTATTTATTCAAACAAACTACATGGATTCAGAACAAATGTGTTTTTAAGAAAAAGATTTTTATTCTGAAAAATGTCAGGAATAGATGTAAAATTTTTAACTAAAAACGATTCTCATTACATGTCCACACTACGGTGTCCCATTTAGTGAGTCTCGGGCGAAGCCAAAACGAGAGGTCACTAGTTATATATAATTGAGCCCGCTGATTTCAAAAGAAATAGTTGCTATCATTTTTGAGTGGTCTAATAATGTTAAAATTATGTAAAATTATATTTTGAAGTTTCTTTTGCTTATGTATCTTTTAATGGTTTTATAAACAGGAAAAATAAAAATACCAGCACTTTATGTTAACAATAAGCACTTTGAATTTAGTTTCAATGAGCGTAAAATGTTGAGAAAAAAAATTAAAAAGGCATTTTTGCAGTACCTGTAAAACTAAGTGAGATAAAGAGAGCCATTGATCGTCTGCTGTCGCACTTACTCTCTCTTTCTCTATTGTACTCATGCATGTAGGCCTTTTTCATTACTTTTTTTAATATTTTGCACTTGTAGAAAATGATGAATTAACATTAAAATTAGTATCCTTTTTTCATCATTTTAAAAAAATTTATTGTTTGCAAACAGGATTATCACAATACAACGATAAAATATAATTTTATTATTAACTTTGTTACTTTATATTCTAAAAACTATATTATATCGTTGTATTGTAATAGAATACATCACAAAAAAAGTACAGAATCACAAACAATTGGTATGGCAACTGCATAATTTGCAAAGTATGGTTATTTGTTATTAAAAAGTGAGTTTTCCGATGATAATTCCAAAGGCGTCGTTTGTGATGTCGTTACGAATGTCTTTAGAGACACCAATAGTGACATTATAAGAGATGTTGTTAGTGACATATTTGAAGACGTCATTCGTAACATTATTAATCACGTTGTTGGTGACAAAATTAGAGACGTTATTAGCGACGTCTTTAGAGACGTCTCTATGACGTCTTTTGCGACGTCATTAATGACATCACAAATTACATCATCACTAGAGATAAAGAGAGTTCTCAGCCTTCCAACGAACAACTCCGCTTGTAACGTCTGTCAGTGAATAACTTACTTGGTTTAATAGTGGCTGCCCTTATATCGTCTTTTAGTCATCAAATCGTAGCCAAAAATAGTAGTAAATATGTATTTGTTGGCAAGATAGTTTAACGTTAGGTGGTCCTAAAAAGAACCGATGGGATTGATGGTTTAGTAGATAATGTGAATACTTATGATGGCCCTGAAAAGACCAGTAGTGATACTTTTACTCATTTCTTATTATTATTCTTAATGATAGAGCGTTGACTGTGCGGATAGCTTGACTCTAACCCTTGGTGTCTATCTGTATGGAAACTGTGCTGGAGGAAGGTACGCTACTGACCAAATAATATCTCGTCTTTGGGTCGTGCCCTGGAAAACCAACCGCTCATCGGTAGTCAGGAAAGTGGGCCTGAAGAATACCTTCTCTGTAGACATGCCATTCCTACAAACCACTGAAGAGGCTATTGTTACTGCCTGAACTCCTCAGGGTTTTTTTTCCTGGCTTGCTAATATAATATATAATCTGCTCTGGTAGTCCCAGGATGGTTGAAAGAATAGCAACTAACCCCCACAACACTAAAGCAGATTGTGCTCGGGCTAGACACATCTCCTGGTATTTTGCCAGAGATGTTAGCATTTAGACTACTTTTTTGTTGTTGTTATCAATCTTAGTATTTCCGCATAGAGTTCGACGTCAGTTGCTTGTCTAATAGAGACTAGTGTTGTCGATAGCCGGGATACTCAGCTGCACGATTTCCAGCTCTAGGCTTTATGCACTGACAGTGAACGACTGTATAATTGGTACGTTGCTTAGGCCTAATATAACCATTTTTATATAATTCAGTTGCAGGTTGTTTTAATTTTACTTTGAAACCACCTAGTGGATTCAACTGAGCTAAAGCGCAAAGCTAACGTATTATTGCAAAGCTTTGAGCTTATGTATTGCTTTTATTTTTTTTTTTTTTCAGAATAAGAACCATAATAAATCATCTAGGAAGTGTCAAGAATCGGTATGCAAAATTTCAGCAAAATCGGTTTAGTAGTTTTTGAGGTTAGCGATCACAACGGTTTTAGCGACTTTGCTTTATACATTAGTATAAAAAAAAATGCCTAATTATCAATTGGCTTATAATTCAAAAGTTCCTCGATTGATATCCATAAATAATAAGAACAAAGATTGGATTGGCATGCTATGGATTGTATCAGAATCGATAAGGTTCCCGAATACTAATCCAAAGGATGTAGTTTGATTTTTGGAGTCAGTAAAATTTAAAAATTTTATTTACACATATATAATATATAATACGTAATATATATGCGTATGTATGTATATTATATATGTACAATACATACATGGTATTTAAATATTATATACTCTTCAATAAAGCTGTATATACGGGTAGTAAACTTAACAAACGAGAGAGGAGAGGCAGTAAGCGCGTGGAGAACGAGACAGAGAGCCTAGGCGAGCCAAACCGAGCTGAGTTTAATCGGAGATGGTACCATCGCATGGGTCACTTTATCGCGTAGGTCAAACCCCCAAGCGCGCCAGTAGATGTTTCACATCCAAATACTTTAAAAATACCTGAATTACAAAGCTATTGAATTTGTTACAAACAAAACAAGAAAAAACTCCGTTAATGTCCGTACGGATCCTTACGAAATTGTACGGCAGTTTGTTTTCGTATGGAATCTTACGGAAATGTATGGCCATTAATTTCCGTACGGAATTTAAGGAAATATACGACCGTTTGTTTCCGTACAGATTTTTAAAGAAATGAGCATCCGTTAATGTCGGTACGGATACTTGCGGAAATGGCCGTTCATTAATGTTCGTACGGATCCTTACGGAAATATACGCCTGCTTGTTTCTATACAAAATTTTACGGAAATGTATGACCATTAATGTCCGTACGGAATCTAACGGAAACACGGGTAGGTCACATGGAACTGCTTAAAGCATTTCGCGTATTGCGTGAAATTATAGGATCAGGGAAAGTTAGGTAAGGTACGCTTTGCGCAAAAAAAAATTCGTCATCGTGCACATGGAAGTAAAAAATACGCGCGTAAGTTTTTTTAAACCAATCATGGCGAGTATTTTGTTGGCTTTGCACATCCTGTCTCGCTCGCACTCATGGCAAAAATAAAGTTACACCCGTATTTTTATACCCATGTGCACGATGACAAATTTTTTCCCGTAAAGCGTAAATAAAGTACGCAACCTATACATACAGTCAGCAACTAATGTCAAAAACAACAATTAAAGTATCAACTGTATAATTAATCGAATTTCTGGCATGAATGAAAAAAAAATCGTAAGAACTTTGGGCAAATTGTGGAAAGTCTATACGACCTATGCAATGACCCAAAATCGAAAAGAAAAAATGAAAAGTGTAATTATTAAGCTGTATGAAATGTATTTACGGCTCTCCAAAAAAGAAAAAAAGAAGTATATACTTGAAAACTTTTTTTTTGACATGTACAGGTTAGAATTCGCTTGCGTTGAGAACTTCGGAAGCTTTTTTTGTTGACAAGACAGCAGATTGGTCAAATCCCCTCTACTTCGAACTTACGCGGTACGCGAGGCTTTTACGCTTTTTCTATGTGACCCCAAAGTGGCGTATACCTAACTCTTCTTACTTTTATGCGATACGTGATACGCATTACGCTTTACGCGGTTCCATGTGCCCGAACCCTTAGTAAAGATAAGAAAAGATGACGGAAGATAACAGAAAGCTCGGTTTTATAGGCGTTTGCAATAATTTTTTACAGGAACATATATGGGCTGTTGTGTCCCAATAGACACTATTGATCATCATAGTTTTTTTCCTCATCAGTTTGGTGCTTCACCAACAGATTAGAGAAGACCATCCTGAGGTATCCAGGTAATCATGTTTGCTGGAAATTTCAGTCAATAAAAAATTTAGCTTACCGATCCCTTTAAGAGTCATTATCGTCAAGTTATCGTGCTAATCATGTATTCTAACTGAAAGAAATTCGTAAAAAATAGCCCTTTTTGGACTCATGAAAGTGTTAAACAATACCTAGAGTTGCAAAAGGGTGAATCTGAAGAAAAACTTTAAATGTTTTAAATGTATGTAAGGTGTAGAGAAACTGACGAAGAACATTCGTCGGGATCGAAACAGCAGTGTCAAAATCAACTTATAAATAATCTGTTAAGTAACAGATCAGCTTCCTATTATAACCCTGACATTGATTTATTTAATCTTCCAGCAATTGAAGTACGTGAAATAATATGTAGGTATTCATTATGGGGCTAAAAAACAGACGAATGGGGCTAAATAACTTTATTACCCTGGTAGTAAAAAGTTTTGCGGTTAAAAAAAATTTCGGAAGATGTATTTTTAATCCGTTTTTAATCTTTCTAGCTCTAACAAAAAGCCCTCTATATTTTAACGTAAGAAAGAGCAAGTCAATGGCATTTTTTAGGGCCTGCAACAACTGTCTTATAGCGTAAGGAACGTACGGAATTTTACAGCACCATTATGTTTTCCAATTATTCGACTACTACTGCATAGATTCTAAACAAAAATTTTTTTTAAAAGATTTTCTTTTATCTGAGAAGTGTCAAGAATTTTGAGTTAATAATTTTACTGAATGTCAATGGAACCACCACGAACTTATTATTAAACCTTTCATTAGTACTTTTTATTTTTCCAATGAAATACTTGGCAGTCATCTGAAATCACATTATGATAAACATTATTGATAACATATCATGTATATAACCTATAAATTCTTTTGTAAACAGCAATACGTCAAAAAAATTTAGAGGCATATTACTATTGTATTTACCTTAGCAGAATTACAACAAAAAAGCTGCAAAAACGTAGATTATAACGTTGATGAGACAATATAAAAGCTGATCTATACAAGTATAAAGAACAAATGTCACTCTTCAATGAGTTTTTCAACTTCTGGACTAATCTGCTCAACGTTGCTTCACGTATACAACTGACTGATATCCTGTTTTAACTGACTAAAAATCAATTTTTTTTTTTTTTTTTAAAGTATGTAGAAGAGGCATGATATATATTTATTTATCATCCGTAGGCAGCTCGTAAATAGAAAGCTTGACCATCTTACATCTTACATTGCTTAGTACAATTGTTCTAAATTCTGTAGATGCACTTTCGTCCAATTTATACATGTCTAATTCTGATGAGTCTGACGGATAAGTAAAAGCACTTTCACGCACTTTTAATATTTTACCAAAAATTTTAATATTTGACATTTTCAAATCGCAAGTTGAATAAATTTTTTCAATCTGCAATATTTCATTTTCATATGTCAATAATATTTTGTTTAGAAATTTATTCGCAAATAAGCAATCGTTGTATTTTATACTTAAATAAGTAATTCACTAGCCATTTTTTGGTGCCGTAAAACTTGAGCCCCGTCTTTTGACAAAATTTTATTGTCTTGATATTGCAGTCGGCTGCATACTTGTTCAAGTGGGCGATTGTCACTATGGACCATACTTTTTATTTCTTCCAGTAGACTTTCAAAACAGTATGCAGATATATCATCTAATGGACAATTCATTTTTTTTACTTCATCAGCTATGTGAATAAGGTAGTGCATATTGTGAGCAAGAGCTTCTAATCCATATAATTTTTCAGATAATTTAACAAAATTTATTAAATACCTTTGACTGTAAAACAAAAAATCCAGCATAGGGTAAAAAAAATCTATACTTCGTAGCCTTCCATAGGCCCAGTTCCCCAAGAGTACGGGTAGCTATGTTCAATTCATCTGGAATTTGGCTGAAATCATATTAATTGATTTGGTTCGATACTCTGTTGTATTAATTATTAAATTATTTATTCGATTAACTGATTTTTTTTTTTTTTTTTAATTAAATAGTTACTTTCCAAACTTCAATACAACATTTTTTAAAGCAGCAGTTTTTTCATACATTAATGAATATTTATTTAATTTTCATGAATTTGTTGATTTTTAAATAAATCAATGAATAATTATTTTTACAATTTTTACAATTTTTTCATTTTTTTCAGAGTTTTCCAACTTTTTTCCAACAGTCTTACACTTTTTTCATCGTTTTTTCATTAATTTTTTATTCGTACGAGGTTCGACGAATACAGTAATTAATTTTCATTGCGTTTTATTCTTTTTTCATTTTTGTATTCGTGACTAAGGTGATTCTCTTGAGTTAAAAACGTTTATCACAGTTGGTGGGGGGAAAATTTAGAGAGGTAGGAGGAGCGCAAATATGTAGCAACGCTAGTAATTATTTTTTTTATGTAGATGTATCTATATATGCGCTTTTATAAATACTTAACCCTTTCTTTTTTATTTTATCAAAAAAATTAAATGAAAAAAATTGAAACAAAATGCAATGCAATGATGTACAATTAAGAATAAAAATAAATAGTAAGATATAAAATCAAAATAAAAAAATCAAATGAAAGAAAAAAAAAAATATGAAATGATAAGAAAAATAGATTGAAAAATACTATGAAATATTATAAAAACATGAAATCAAAAAAAGGGAATAAAATCAAAATAAAGGAAATAAAATTGAAAAAAAAATTTTTTAAATGAATGAAATGATAAAAAGTAAATAAATTGAAAAAAAAAATTGTAGCAAAAAAAATAATAAAATGAAAAATGAAAAAAAAAAAAACAAAATGAAATTAAAAAGACATCAAAAGATACAAAAAAAACAATGGAATAAAAAAGAAAATGATATAAAAAAAGAAATAAGAAAAAGAAGATTAAGTAAAAAGCTAAATTAAAGCAAAAACAGTAATGAAATGAAAAATTAAAAAAAAAAAAGAAATGAAAATAAAAAATGAATAAGAAAAGAAAAAAGGAATGAAAGTAAAAAAAATAAAAAAATAAAAAAAGGAATGAAATAAAGAAAATTAAAAATAAATCACTAAAAATGAATATATATTTATAATTCTGTTTAACACATTATATGTATTCATATGTATCTCCCTACATTATACGGTTATTTGTGTGGGGCATTTCACAGACCCCCCACAGTCCCCCACAGACTCCTCACACCATTAACCCTTTCAACAAATTACCCCTATTAAAAATAAATTTTAATCTTACTTAGTTTTGAAAATATTTATTTTCATCTTTTTTTTACACCGCCAAGGAAGCAAACAGATGGACTTTGAACATATAAATAAAACATATAATCCATGTTCAGTTATGTTATGATGTTAATAAATAATTTATTAAAAATTGTAATATAATAATTATCAAATTGTTATAAGTCATTGATAAGTATAAATTTCTCAGTGCATTCAACTTTTTTTGTGTTACCATTATTTTAAAACAATGTAACATTCGTTCATTCTTAAACGTGAGTATATGAAATGATACAACTACATATATAAACGAAAACGTTACATAATTATTAAATAATAATAACCATGGAGGTATCTCCTAATTTAAAAGGTTAAGCGAATAACCTATTAAATTTAGCTCTATCATAACAACGGAGAGGTAGAACTCCCCGCACCCAATCGTAAATTCTGATAATATTTATAACGATACGCATGTTTACTTGTTTTATGCATATTATAAATTCATACATGTATTAAATGTATCAATATTTTATATGTATATTTATATATATTATCTCAATTTAAAAAATCCGACTATCTCTTACCTATTGTTTTAACGTATACGTGTTATGAAATAATTATTGTTGTATTTTAATATTGTAAATCATTAAATTTTTTTAACAAAAATTATCATCGTAAAAAAAATATACATTATGTCATGTGAACTCGTTAAATGATAAAATAATAATAATTTCTTTTTTTTTTTTAATAATACTTCGAGAGAAATATTAAATTAGGTTAAAAAAAAGTTTAAAAAAATTCAAGAGGTAATGCTGCCTTCCATATTATCATTTTACAGAAAAAAACAAATGCTCAAATGTCATTCTTGCTCATATGTTTTTGCTGATATGAAAGTTTTAAAAACTCATGAAACAAAGCATACGAATTAAAATTTTGAATGTGATATTTGTAATATAATTATTAAATCAAGAAATCATTTCACAGGACATTTAAAAGAACATAACTTCGGAAAAAGAATAAAATGTCAAATTTGTCACAAAGAATTTAAAAGAAATACACTTTTAAAAAGACACATAAAAACACATAATCCACTCAATGGAGATATTTGCATTGAATGCGAAAAAAAACTATCTAGAAAGGATTCGTTAAAAAAGCAATAAATATGGTAGTATGTAATTATTTTACTTATTTCAAAATTTTGACGAAAGCGTTTTTTAAAGGAAAATGAAACCACGAGCAAATTTTATAATATTTTTTGAAATTTATAAATAATAGTGTAATATGTGCAAAAATTTTAAATATTTATTTTTGTACAAAGTAAAAAATAATGAAGTAAATTAATTTTTACATCTCCTATTTTTCAATATTCTTAAAAAATTGACATTAAAGTAATACTGATGAATATTAAGCAATTAAAGATTTACGGAAAAAACTTTCAAACTTTTACGCCGGGGGTTTGCGCGTGGTGTGTGCAAGGGGGAAAATATTCATTTAATATTCATTTGGCAATTTGAAAGAAAAAATTTTATTCTCTGACTATTTAAAAAAAAAAACAGAAAGTTATTGCTTCGATTGTCTAATTCATCAAAAGCTTTATTGCGTTATAAGTGTTTTTTATACAATCAAAGAATATTGTAACCTAAAATGATATTTTTTATTGATGAAATTACTTGTTATTTTATAGTAGTTTTAACATTCAACATGAAAATGGAAGGACTGTATTTTTTCAATCATATTCGAGTAAAATGAAAGTTGTCAAAACTTGCAAAGCATATATATACCTTTTTTTTCTAAACTTAACGGAGACTTCCAAAAAAAAACTCTCAACGTGCCACAATAGTACCTTCTGGGTGGTGTGGAAATTTACTGATAAATATATAACTCATGCTTAACGATGTTGATCAAAAACTCTTCTTCCTCACGAAATTCTGGGCACCAACCTCTTCCCACTAACAGATGAAATTTAAAAACTCTCCTTTTAAATTAGAACAGTAGGGGGTTGGCGCGCGGAGCGCACAGGGAGGCAAAGCATATATATATATATATATATATATATATATATTACAGTGATTTCTGAGAACTATGGCCAATACACTCAGAAAAGTGATGTTAGAAAAAGTATTACAACTATAATATAAATTACTTTATTTTATAGGAAAGCTGAGACATACTTGTCATATTATAAAAATTACTATGCTACATACTGAAACCAGTTTATATTAAAATTTTCTATTTTGACATAGTAATTTTTACTTTACTCAGAAAGAATTTTTATATTTAAGTGAGAGGAGAGAAGTATATTATATTATATATATATATATATATATATATATATATTGACCAGTAAATGTATATACTTATCAGAAGATTAATATACACATAGGTTTGAATGTAGATAGATATGTTTTTCTTATTGTACATAGATATTGATGTATTTTAAAAAATTTTTTATTTAAAAAAGATCTGCAGAGACTGGAATTTGAACCTTCATCCTTGAGCTTCCAAGTCAGGCTCCGCAACCACTAGACTACGGGACATAATGTCCGCGTGCGTATGGATGAAGTACATGTGGGAAGGTGGAGTGTTTATCACACACACAATAAAATTAAAAAATCAAAGGGTTCTCTGTTGACCATGGTACAAACAACGGATAATTATTTGATTTAAAATTAATTGTTGGCACGTATTAGTTTTTATAACCCTGATAAATCAAAAAAATATGTTTTTCTTAATATTTACATTCGTATAACCTCAAATTTGAAACTCAATAGGCGTAAATACTCATAGACATCGTACGGAATTACTTTCAAACATAGTAATTTTTACTATACCGAATAGCAATGCAGTGGAATGAGAAATTTTAATATGCCACATAGCAAATTCTACTTTTGAATGTGGTACGTTTTAAAACGATTATAATAAAATTTACTATGATTTGTAGCAAAAATTGTACTATCACAATTTTTTCTATGTTAGACATAGTAATTTTTATTATGCCGTGAAACAGTTTTTGTAGGGCTGCTGTATAATAAAAATTAGTTAAAGTATTATGAAAGTTATTTTAAACGTAATAATTTTGCGTCATCAGGTGAGTATAGTTCAGCTTTCCTAAAAGTATAGTAATTTTTAGTACAGTTTTAATAATTTTTTAACACTGCTTTTCTTAGTGTAGGCTCTACATTGCTATGTTACTCTGCATGTATATGCCATCGTCATTGGCATATTAAAAAACCACCTCAAATTGAATGTGATCCATTACTTATACAGCAATCAGAATCTGTTCATTGCACTCATTGATTTTTTGCATTGCACTCAAGTGTTTGGAACCTACTCAGATATCCCAAAAGAAATACAAAGCAATACCAGTGGGTGTACACATCATTATACTCATTTAAGTATGTGTGATTTAAAATATTGTTTACCTAAACTTGTTATGAATTACAAATATCAAAATTTTTTTTCGTTTCAAATTTTGATATTACTTTTGCACTGCACTTAGTTGCCAGAGATATATGTTTCATCGTCTTTTTTTTTTTTTTTTTTACACACAGAAACCAATTTTTTACTTAGTTGATGAATATATTTTTATTATTCATAGTAACTTTAACACTTTTTTTTTTAACTTGATACTTCTTTTATTTCGAATAAAACGTTTTAATGTTAATTTTTTATTATATTTTGTTCAATGTTTATTCTTTTTTAATGAATTTAATATTATTATAAATGTAGAACTAAATTTTTTCTGTGAATTTCTGAAGTTAAAGAATTAGTATGACTATTTAAACAATGTCATTTTAAATAATATTTTAGTTTTTTTCTTGCCATACAATTGCATTTGAATGCAAACCCAAACAATTTATGATACAACTTAATTAGCTGTCTAAATTTCGTATCATGAAGTAACGGCTGCTAAATTCTCAATTTTTTCTTGATTGTAACAATCTGCTCAAGGATAAGAACATTTCGACGCCTCGTACGAAGTCTATCCTTATTCAAATTTTCTAATGTTAATTTAAATGAGAAAATGTGAATAAGGCTTGACTTCGTACTATGCGTCGATTTATACATAGTGAAATGAAACAATACATTGATAATTTACATTACCAAAACAATTTTATAGGCAGTGATTGAAAATGCTTGTTTTATTACACAAATATGTTTTTACTTTATTTTAAAAATTCAAATTGTTCATACGTTTTTTCAAATGTTATTTGTTTTTTTTAATTATTAATAGGATAAAAAAAATTAAAGCATTTTTTTTTTTTAGTGATACGGATTTTAAGTTGTACAAACATACACAAAGAACTTCAACCAAAAGTTTTGGAGAAAAGTAAAAACTTTTAATTAACATTAATTAATTATCTACGAATTAAATTAAGTTTGTATTTTCACCACGTCATGTAATCGTCTTGTTACTTTCGAGCAACTTATATTACTATAAGATTATACTTTTGTGAATCAATCTGTGAGAGGAATGATGAGGCTGCAGGATCATAATGACAATAATGATAATAGTAATTATGATAATAATAAAAACAAAAATAAAAATAAAAATAATAATAATAAGGAGAATGATAATCATCATTATGATAATGATGATGATAGCTGTGATAATAATAACTATGATAATTCTAAAATCATCCCTTTTAAAATTATTTTTCATATTAAGAAATTGATTTGCTATTGTTCTGATGGTATACTAGATATTGATTAAAATTTTTTTTTGCTTTTCAATTTATAATAGACGAATAGTGTTTCCCTTACAGTTGATTTTTTTTTTGCTTACTTTTTATCATTCTCGGACATTTATTGTTTTCAAAATATAAATCATGTTTATTTTCACTATCAAATTTAAAACCATATTAATCAAATTGATCACTATAAATCGTAAAACCACGAAGCATCAAGAAGCAAGCAGAATTTAAAAAAAGTTATTTGAGATTATTGTCTTTAAAAAATGAATTTCACTGCATATTTCTTGTGTATTTAAAAAAAAAACGTATACTTACAAGAAGATATTTAAATTGTAGTAAAATTATCTACTTTAACTTTCAAATTTTTGTATGTAGGGAGAATTGAAGGATTGTGGCGTGCACGAACAAAATATAGAAATCTGAAAAAATTCTAGCTTATCGATCATAAAAGATAATCACTACGAAAAAAAATCGACGATATAACGCACTAACAATAAAATCAAGAAATGAAAGTCAATTCGTTGTCATATAATATAAAGACAAAATAAAGAACCCATTAAATGTATTATTACATGAGTTATATAATCATATAGCAAAAAGCATGACATACTAGAAAACGCTCACTTAAAAATTAAATGCTGTACGCTATGTAAAAGCCTTCTTAATAACTCAGAGCTATGTATATGATTAATTTAGCAGAGTTATAAATTCTTGTGATTCCAGACAGTATTTACGTGTAGTAGCCAGTTTAAACGATTTGTCCTATCCGGGCTAGTTGACCTCATAGGTTAAGTCAATATTATTTGATAAGCTGGATTCAAACTCTCACATCAAAAGTAGCTAACTTGTTAACCTTCAAAATAATTCTAGTATAAAAGGAGGATAGCGATAAGTATTAAATTTAAAATTCGACTATATCGAATTATACCTAAGATCACCTTAAGTGTGTTGAAGCGTTTGTAGCGTTCTTCGGTATAAGCCAGTTTGAAGGATTAATTTACAATTTGGGATAATATAAACAAACATATGGTTTATTAAATGTGTCAAAACTGGCCTTGCTCACCCTATAATATTATATGTAATATTAAAAAGCTGGTTTTAACCATTTACTTAAAAAGCTTTGATCTCCTCATTTAAAAAAAAAAAATAATAATTATAAGTGAGAGTACGACATAACAACCGTAAATAAAAATGGCAAAGTCAATTCAATGTTATGTATTGAAGAGTCTAGTTAAGAATACGCACAAAAAAGTAAGTTTATTGTTTAGTCATTTATGCTTTGTAATCTTAGAGCATTGACATTTTTTAGTAGAGAACATACAAAAAAACGTAATTAAAAAATTATTAGCTCTATGCAATTAGAAAGATATGTTGGTTCCCAAAAACGATGTATAACATTATTTCAGGAGAAATATTGAATGCTAAGTTCTAGACAATATGTACAAGTAGGGAGTTTATAAAATAAGTCATAACAAGCCAAAGTTACCAATATGAAAATGTAGTTTATGTAACAAGCCAGTTTTAAACCTTCACATTTAAAGTTACCAGCTTGTCAATCTAAAAATAATATCTATAAAAAGCAAAAGAGAATTGTAACTAAGTGAACTAGATGTTCATCCAAAGTACGTATGGCAGCTTTAGTAGGACAAAGATGAGATCCCCAAAAGGTAGACAGAAACGTTTTGCGAAAGAGTTAAATTTGCGAATTAATTAAATTTAACTATCGTAAACAGTAAACACATGTTGACGTTTTCGATATAATGTCATGATGAGCCTCGTTTATTTAGATAATAAGCATACATTAGCATATATTAATAAAAATAAGCTTATTTTAGAATCTAGAACATCTTGTAATCTGGTTTTAACCATTTATTAATTAAGATTTTATTTTACTGTTGGACTTAAGCCTTATTGCAGGTGGTGGAAGGGTGAGGGACAGGTCGCAGACAAAAATGCCCTTCTTGTAGTAAGTGAACTGAAAAAACTTTATTTAATAAGAGTTGCCACGGGCGGTATGTGTTGCCGGAAGGACGATGCTCGCTGTACAAGTGCTCGGGCAGAAGCGAGTAAGCTTGAACAGCTGTGACGAGCTGTATAGTGTGTTACACACGAAAGGCGTCAGACGGCAGCACAAAGCACCTTTTCTTAACACTCCCTTCCTTTGGGTTGATCGCTCTGAAGAATAGTCTCTGAAGTTTCACACGTCTGAAGATTACTCCGACTCTGATTTGGAGCTAGTGATCTCCATATCACTGTCTCCTTGGTTTGACGTATCTGAAATCACATTAAAATAAAATATTTTAATCTCTGAGTTCTCTGATCAAAAATTACTGTTTAGTAATTTTCTTCTGAAGTAGATGTGTTTTTCTGAGGACAAAGGTTTTGTCATGATATCTGCCTCATTCTCTGAAGTGGAAATCCATCTAACATTTACTTTATTCTCCAGCACACATGCTTTCACATAGTCACCATGTGTACTTGCCATGTGACACTTTTTGCCACACAGATAGTCACAGAATACATAGACGTTCCCGTTATACTTCTAATCGCCTTATCCAGAGATACCAGCTCTTGACAGGCATCACTCATGGTTAGATACTCTGCATGACATGTCGACAGAGTCACATATGACTGTTTGTGACTCCTCCACATAACAGGATCGCCAAACAATTATATGACGTACCCGCCAGTCGTAGCAGAATCATCTAGATCTCTGAAGCTCGTGTCAGTCATTGCAAAAAGGTCTCCTTTTTGTCCTCTATAGGTTAAACCCAAGGCAGTTGTTCCTCTGAGATATCTGAAAATCCTTTTTACTTCTTTCCAGTCATCCATTGTTGGTTGTAGTTGTTTCCTTGACAAATAGTTGACCGAGTACGCAATATCTGGTCTTGTTGCACTAGCCAGGTAGAGAAGGCTTCCAATTGCCTCTCTGTAGGGTACATTTGTCAACTGCGCTACTTCTGCTTCATCTTCATCTTTTGAGTGCTTCTGATTTCGGCTTTTGACTTGCCTGGTCACCATGGGAGTCTTTTGTGGTTTACTTTCTTTCATATTGAATCTTTCCAAGATTCTTTCAGTATACTCTGATTGTGAAAGAGTAAGTGTCGTCTGTTCTCTGTCTCTGAATATTTCCATGCCAAGAAATTTCTGCGGTTCACCCAGATCTTTCATCTGAAACACTGAGCTAAGTTTTGTTTTGATTTCTAAGATTCTTCCAGCGTTGTTCCCTGCGAGCAGAATATCGTCCACGTACAGAACCAAGACAACCATCTGATTATCTTTTCGCCAGGTGAACAAACATGGCTCATTTATGTCCTTCTCTAGACCTAGTTTTAAAACTTCCTCAGTGAAACGTTTGTTCCATCTTTTTGGACTTACTCTGAGTCCATAAAGGGCCTTTTCTAACTTGAAAACTCTTCTTTTTCTTTCATCTGAAGTACATTACAAACCATCTGGAATTTCCATGTAAATGTCATCCTCTGAAGTGCCATTTAAAAAGGCTGTTTTGACATCCATTTGATATACATCTAAATTGTATTTGTTAATAATAGCAAATGCAGTTCTGACAATTGACAGTCTGGAAACTGGAGCATAAGTTTCTCTGAGTTCATACTCCTTTCTATCCTTGAAACCTCTAATGACCAATCTAGCCTTGTAGACTGTTTTTCCATCTGAATTTACTTTCCTCTTAAAAACCCATTTTGAGTCAATGGTGTGGACTTTTGCTCCACTCTCATCGTAAGCGGGCCTATCCACTATAGTCCACACTTGATTTGACTCCATTGATTTTAATTCATCTCAAATTCCTTGTAGCCATTTGTCTTTTTCATCTGAGTTCATGGCTTCTCTGAAACTTGATGGATCCTTGTTTGTCATAGCTAAGAGCGCATGACTTATCTCATCATTCTCAATTGTTGTATTCTCAGCACTGGCTTGACTCTGATTTATTTTTGGTTCTTCTGATGTTGGAACACACTCAGCCAGTCGCAAGTGCGACCACGTTAGTCTATTTACTCTTGCCTTTCTATCTAGCAATTTTCTAATTTTCGGTTCTTTGCAGTCAATCGTCTGAATTTGTTTTCTTTTCTTTGGTCTGCCTCTGTGAGGTTTCACAGTTTCTTCTGGAGTATTCTGTGTCTCTAAGTCTTTTTTTTCTGATTCAAACTCTAAATGGCTTTCAAAGTTCTTGCTGTGATTACTTTCCTGTGAAAACTTCCTAATATTCTTTATGTCTCTGTACACAATCTTTTCATTGAATTTCACGTGCCTGAAGATAACAAACTTGCCTGTCTCATATTGCCAGAGTATGTAACCTGACTTGGTATAACCTACCAGTACAGTCTTGACTGCTCTCTCTGAAAATTTTGACTCTGGGATTGGCACTCTTGTATATGCCAAGCAACCAAAACGTCTGATTTTGTCAATATGGGATTTAAGCCTTTGATCCATTCTCTGAAGAGGTGTCTCGAAGTATATTCCCGAGTGTGGTGTCCTATTGTAGACTTTTGTGGCAACGTCTGATGCCAACGACCACATACTTTTGGGAAGTCCCGAGTTTATCATGAGTGCTCTGATTAGCCACTGCAGAGTCTTATTAAATCTCTCTGCAGTTCCGTTTAAGTCTGGAGTATGCTGGGGTGAAAACTCATTCTCTGCATTTTCACTTTTTACAACTTCTGAAAAATGTCCCCCGGTAAACTCCGTTCCATTGTCTAACCTGACGTAGCAGACCTTCTCGTTTTTGCCTAAAATGTTCCTCGTATGTTTGAGGAACTCCTCTAAGCATTTTCCAGCCTGATCCTTGGTCTTGGCGGAGTACGCCTTTGAATACTTGGTGTTATCGTCAACTATGACCACTATGAATTTGTTGCCTCCTGGATACGACTCTGGCTTTATTGGTCCCATCGTATCGACGTGCAACCTCTCTAATGGTTTCGTTGCTCTAACTCTGATTTCAGGAGATGGTAATCTTTCCATCTTTGCCAGTTTGTACACCTCACAATCCAGTATATTGTCTTTAAAATGTACATCTGATAGTATTGCCTCTGATTTCTGAAGTTGTTTTAAGTACTTCAAGGATTTGTGACCCAGCTTTATATGCCACAATAGACCCTTGTCTATTTTTGCACCAACGTTTAGTTTATAACTCATAATTTCATCTAATAACCTCTGATTATCATCTGAATTTGCATCGGTCGTTTCCTTTTCCAGATTAAGTTCATACTCTTTCTCCCTTCCAATCTCTGACTTCGTTATTTCAGAATCTCTTATCTCAATCGTGACGTCTGAATGTAATTCTTCTTGAATCTCTGAAATGTCAGTCTTAGATTGTTGTATGAACTCTTCTAGATTGACCATGTGTGCTGTACATGAGTAAATATTTCTCTGATTTGTACAACCAGTTGTGTTTGATTGCACCTCTAAATCTATGACCCAGTTTGGCTTTTTATACTCGCCAATCAAAAGTTCCTCTTTTGTTTCTCTATCAAAAATCTTCAGTCTAGTGTCATCTAAATATATACCTAATCCTGCATCCGCAAAGCGTCTAAGGGATAACAGGTTGTGCGAGATATCCTTCGCAGCGATCACACCAGTCAGTTTAACTCTATCATCTGAGTTTGTTTTTAAAATCAAATCACCTTTTCCATTTATGATGATATTTGCTGATTTATTTTTATTTGCACATCTGATTACTTCTCTGTTACTCCTTTTAAAATCTTTTAAAATAAAACCTTTTCTGACTATGTGTTCGGTTGTTCCGGAATCTGCGATAAATGATATTTTATTATTCTCTACATTTTTACGATCATTCTTACCTTCACTTGTTAGCATAGCTTTTATCTTTTGGGCCTTCTTTCCCTTACTACCAGAGGCTTTCGACTTAGCCTGGTTTTTGCTAACTTTACTATTATCTCTGAATTTACTCTGAGATTTTTCCTTCTTAACATCCCTATCTCTGAAATTTTTATTTAATTTTGCTACATACCCGTCTTTCAGATTGTCCTTGTTTGGACACTGGTCGCCCTTGTGGTTTCTAACTGCTTGGCAGTAGAAACAGTACCACAGGTTGTATTCTCTCAAGGGACAACCTGCAGCCCTGTGACCCTCCCGGTTGCATCTGAAGCACTTTTCAGCCTTGGGCTCAGTGCTCTTGGTGACCACATTTGCTCTGACCTCTGAAGTAGTTTTTCTCTGAAACTGATTAATACTCTGATTATTCTCCGCTTGCAGATTAATTAAATACGCTTTTATATCATCTAAAGACATTTCCGCTTTTGTTGTCACGCGCATGACGGAATTCGCGGTTCTTATCTCTTTGTATCTCTCTGAGACGGCGTGGTAAATGGCAGATCGCTTTTCCTCCTCTGAGAGAGGTACCATGTCTCCGTAATTTTCATATTCCGTCACGACTGTATCGAAATGGTCTATGAACTCTGAAGCAGATTCATTGGTCTTAATTTTGAGGTTATATAACCGCGCTCTGACTGACGAGGCTGTGACGTTTGTCTCTGCTAATCGGAACTCTTTGATTTTAGATATAATATCTTTTGGCTCTGAAATGTTTATCACTTTCTTGTGATAGTGCTCATCTAAATGGCTAATTATAAGTTCTCTGACAAGCATTTTCCTTTTATTCGACTCTGAAAAACCGTAAGTTTCTTCTAAATCACGACTATTTTCTAAAACATCTATATAGTCAATCGTTCTCAATTCACTTGTCAGAGAGTCAAGCCAGAGGGTAAACGAACCTTTTTGCGTTAATTTATATTTTCTTTCGAACGAGGGCTTTACTCTGCTTCTATTTCCCGAATCTACTGAACGCGCGAGGTTCGTGACCGTGTTATTCAATCGATTTAAAATGTCGTCTAAATTATTTGAATTCTGAGGTTTTTGAAAAGTAAAGTCGGATATTATTTTTGGACCTGATTGACGTCCCTTATCCATATTTACCGCGTTAAGTGAAGGGATATTAGAAAAATTGAAATTTTTACTAAAGCCTCCAATACCATCTCTGCGTCTGAATGTCGAATGCAAGAAGGAATCACTTACATCTGAACTCTGAAGATTTCCCTTATTCTGAGGCGGGCCTTCTTGCTTCTTGCGCATCTCCTCCGACATAGTTTTGTTTGCCTCACAAACATCTTCTATGGCGTTCACCATTTTTTCGCAGACATCCACCAGAGCCTGAACATGTCTAGTGGACCTCTCGAAGTTCACTGATGCTAGCGCCAAGTTCCGCACTATTTCTTTAATGGCATCAAGTTGTTGTTGCCTTTTCTCTTTCTCTTCTCTCTCCAGGTCTAAATCCGTGTCCCTAACGGGTTCCGGATTCTCTGAATTCTCTGAAAAACAACAAAAAATACAGCCATCTAGACATCTTATTTTTGGTTTTATTTTCTTGGAGGTTATAAGCCTTGCGGTAATATAACTCCTTTTTGGCCACTCTGAGATTTGCTGTATTTATTCTACAATAAACATCAAACATCTACAAGTTACCTCTTTCTGAGGTCGCAAGCGACCGCTCAGGAGACCCGTCGACTGTTCGAGTCTCCCCCGGAGCACCACTCGACTCATCGACTGGCCTCTCCGGAGTGCGGCTCCTACTTTCATTGTCCATCTCACCTGCATGACCAAAAAGTATTTAGAAAAATACCCATGCAAGATTTAATTATTGTTGAAGGCACCCAAGATTCATGACGGCACGGCCTGTCAAAAACGGGTAGCCCTCTAGCTGTCGAGCCCTACCGGCCGCAGGCCTACTCCCCGCGTCCCGCCCAGCTGCTGTCACTGCACAGCTAGTGATAGCTACGCGAGCGAGAGTGCACCCGCGGTGCTGACCCACAGACCAAGCGGTATCACGACAACTTCTCCTTAGGGGATATATATACGACGTCTGCACTGCATGACTGTCGACTGCATTAAGAATGCAGATTTTAGCGCGATTTATTTGTGTGTGTGTAAAAGTACTGCACGGCTAGCACTTTCACACACTCGCGCAACGGAGAGAAAAAAATAAGCGAGGAAACAATTTAGTTATGCCCATCTGAGTAATTTTATATACATACATACATATAGGTATATATATACTATACGTCTCAACAAGAAAAAACTATGAAAAACAAAACTCTCCTAATAGCAACAGTATTTTCATGTCGCGTCAGGCTCTACTCGCGCCGCGTGTTTACTCTTTCGAGCGTCCTTCCGGAATTCGCGAATGCCGTAGCGGCAGTCCGTCCCGATCTCTCCTCTCCCCGCCCTCTCCCTCCGCCTATACTGCCGCTCCTCATTCGCTTTAAATAAAAAAACGACTCTGAATGTAGCTGTCTCTTTTTTTTTTCTCACTCTGAAATGTTTCTCTACTTATTAATTGCTCTTTCTCTAAAGCAATCATGGGGGAAAAAACGCTACATGGAGGAGTCGGCCTAGCTGATCAGCCAGCCGAGAGCGAGAGAGAGAGAGAGACAAAACACGCGGACACAGAGCACTACGCACTCGTGACGAAAAACCCACGAAAAAAACGAGAGAGAAAGAAAACACAAGCAAACTGTCTGTTTGACACCCTGCTTCAAACGACACTTGAAGCTTCATTG
Source organism: Copidosoma floridanum (assembly GCF_036245765.1). Classification (NCBI taxonomy): domain Eukaryota; kingdom Metazoa; phylum Arthropoda; class Insecta; order Hymenoptera; family Encyrtidae; genus Copidosoma; species Copidosoma floridanum. The sequence goes on from NW_028321881.1 coordinate 20,800,078, forward strand.
GGTGTATCTCTGAAATTACCTTACTCTGAACTAAACTCCTCTTGTGCTCGCTCCCGCTCTCCTTGCCGCTTCCCGCCTTCTTCACGTCGCCTGGGCTGATAACCTGTTGGACTTAAGCCTTATTGCAGGTGGTGGAAGGGTGAGGGACAGGTCGCAGACAAAAATGCCCTTCTTGTAGTAAGTGAACTGAAAAAACTTTATTTAATAAGAGTTGCCACGGGCGGTATGTGTTGCCGGAAGGACAATGCTCGCTGTACAAGTGCTTGGGCAGAAGTGAGTAAGCTTGAACAGCTGTGACGAGCTGTATAGTGTGTTACACACGAGAGGCGTCAGGCGGCAGCACAAAGCACCTTTTCTTAACACTTACCAAACTTAAGAAAATTAATGTCTATAAAAAACGACAGTATAAGGTTAAAACAGATCAATAATGATAGTTAAAAAGCTCATGCAATAATTTATAAAATAAAGCTAAGTAATCGTAACACAATATAGAGACACTTGATAGGTATAATATATTGGCAACATAATTTTACAGCAATAACATATTTTAATACATAACATACAAGAAAATTTGGTCCGAACAATAACTCCTTTAATTAATACAACAAAAAAAGCTTGTGAGTCGAAAGAGTTAATGTATAACAAGAATCTAGCAAAAAGCAAATAAGTTCTTCAATAAAGCAAGCTCCCTCGTGCAGAAATTCCAACCCACGACGTAGGTCACAAATTTGCTCGCAAACTCAAGTATAGTTGGCATCACTGACGCAAGAGAACATAGGCTAACCTGTAAAAATACAATGACTTGATCAATTTTAAATAGAATATCTTAAAATTTTCCAGGGTAACACTTACTTTGCTAGGCGTCATTTGAAAGAGGAGATTTTTGTCTACAAAACGTGTACGGTCTCATTACGGGAACTGTTGATTTATTCGAGTTTTTAAGCTGTTTACATCGTATGTGCGACCTCCAATATAAGAATACGTGTTAAAAAGCGCTACATTAAATTGTTAATATCTCAAAATTTCGCATGGTAAGCGATATAAATAATTATCATTGCATTCAGTAGATTTTTAACTACTAAATTCATCTGATCTTGGTTCGGGAACTGTCACGAAGGAGCCTCCTTAAGAGCAATATGCACAAGTACCCAGTTTAGGTGATTATTTATAACCGCACAAGTGTACAAGTGTACCTTATATAAAGACCCATGTTATAAAGTAAGTTAGTTTCAATCTTTTACAATAATAGTTGTTAGATTGCTAACCTAAATATTAATATCTATAGAGATGATAAAGTGTTTGTAGCTCTGTATGATGGATGCAAAATCTTTGAAACAGTATTTAGAGTTAAGCGATAATTTAGTTTTTGGTGACGGTGAAAACAGAAGTTTGTTGAAAGGGTTTAATTTGCAAAGTGCCCAATTTTTGTAATTCTGGAAAGTATATACGTGTATACAGTTGTGGAGATGCGTCGGTACCGTGCTTACGTTATATTTAAATCTATAAAATCAAATCATCCAGTTTCCACCAATTATTTAAAAAGTTCCTAAAATTATAATCATAAGTAAAATCATTTGCAAGGAGCGATGGTATGACGTTACAACAGTGAAAAAAAGGAAAGCCAATGAAATGGTATGTTATAAAAAGTCCAATTGATCTGACACACTATAAGGTCAGTTAAATGTTACATCATATAAGCTTTACGATTTTACAGTAATGGCATTTTGTAGTACATAAATAATAATAATATAACACAGTTTTCCAAAATACTCGTAGTATGCCATAAAAAAGCCATGTGTACGAGTTGCTAGTTCAGGCAATAAGTAATAGCAAGTCCTTTTTACCGTAATGGAAACGCAAATTATGTTGAGAGTTAATATTAAACATAACATTAAAATTTCCTGGCTTATCGACAACAAGATACTATTTATAGAAAGCAAAAAGCAATAGAAGCTCAGCTTATCGGACACCCATCTAGCGCATGGCAGCTAAAGTTTGAAGTAGATTTAGTATCCTGTAGGAGTTATAATAAAAGTTAAGATAAGGGTAAAATTTGCAAAAAAGTAATTTTTACGATTCTAGAAGTATGTACATAATGATTGTTCTGACAAAAAGTTATAATCAGTTTCGTTTACCATAAAGTAAAATCTGTAGTTTTTTAGAAACCAATTTCAACTATTTCCTTATAAAAATTTTAGCTTATTGGTCTTAAGAAAACTTTTATGCATAAAAAAAGACAGAATAAGGATGTATAAAAAAAGTTATGAATTCAAAGCAGTGTTTTATATCATAAACCCTCCTGGCGATTATCAGGTAAAATGTCAAGTGAAATATCAGGTGTGAATATCATGCCAAATTAGGGGCCATCCATAAACTACGTAACGCTGTTTATGGCCTTTTTTAACCCCTCCCCTCCCCCAAGTAACTTACCGTAACGTTTTGCCTGACCCCCCCTTCCCCCAGTAAATGTTACGTAACTTTTTCTATTAAAAAAATTTTTTTTTTAAATAAAAATGAAAATAGAGTTATTAACTAAATTTATTATTAAATAAAACTTTTATTTTAACTCTACATCACATGCACTTTCAAGAGATGCTACTAGCCACTCGTGTATATCAGTGATTACAGGAAAGAAAGCTATATCATCTGTAAAATCATTATTTGTGAGATCAGAATATTTAATTTCTACGTCTTTTTCTTCGAGCCAATCTATTATTGACTCAAAAGTATCAAGTTCACAAAGTAATTCTGTTTCTCTTTTCGCTAAAATTTTTTTTGCACGTAGCTTTTGATTATTGACTTTTCCATGAATTTCTTCGATGTGCAAGTTTTGTTGTTTTTTTGAAGCAAAATATACTCCACATGAATCGCATGTCCTACCTAAAATAAAAAAAAAATCGTATGATTTTTTTGTCGCGACTGGTCAACAAGAAAACCAAACCCTGCTACGTGATCAACTTATAATACGAGTAGGTAGGTAGTAGTGTCACTAGTATATACGTACAATACAGTGCCTAGCGTGCACGACTGAGAAACTTGCAATTACGCACTCTATTTGAGAAAATTTAATAGTGCATTCAATTTTTTTAAATCTTCGTGGCATAAAGTGAAGTTACGTTACTTTTAATTAAACCCCCCCTCCCCCCACATAACTTAATGTCGCAATTTTTCATACCCCTACCCCCCCTAAATGGCGTTACGTAGTTTATGGATGGCCCCTTCGCAGGTGATATGTCAGATAAAATGTCAGGTGAAATGTCAAGTGAAATGTCAAGTTTATTTTATTTTTTTGTACAAAAAATTCATTAAGTGCCTATACATACAGTTATCTTCTTTATTTACATTGCAAATATTATTAGTATTATGAATTAAATCACATTTTTTACGTATCAACACAAAATATATTTAGAAAAAATAACTTTTTTTTATGAAATACAAGTATTTAATAAAAAAAATTTCTTTTAATGATATCTATTAAATGACACACTTGCAGAGTATTTATTATTTTGTTATTTACTTTCATATTCTTTTATCACAACTCTTGTTCTCCTGAACATTTCTTTTTCTCGTGAGTCTCTTATTACATATGATAACTGTTCAGTGGACTCTATGATGTAACTGTCCTTTTTAACATCAGTGACGTTTGAATAAAATGGACTACTCTCCAAATAATCCTGTAGCAATGGCATACAGATGGAGCGTTTGTCGTTACTGTCACATTAACAATTAATGCAGTCAATTGATAATACATTAAGAACCACTAAAACGAAAAACTTAAATAAAATATGCTTAGTTACGAAAATGAATAAGGCGCAATATCTGTCACCTGTTCCCAATTTATTTCAATATTAAGGACGTTGCCTAGTTTTTTTTTTTTTTTTAGTAAGTGACTACATTACCGATACCGGAAAAGCCTCAGAATACAATGGCAACGTCCTTAAATCACGCGGGAACATAACGAAGTAAGTTTCAGGAGCAGACGTAGCCTCGGCGACCGCACCACTACCCTTCATTCGCACACTCAGATTTTGCAATAACGAAAAAACCAGTTTTATGCCAGTTTAAATACCAGCAGTTTTACCGAATAATATCTGTAAAAAAGTTATTAATAATACTTAAAATGAAAGATGATAATCTCAAAATGCTCGATTAACATTGTAAAAGACAGTGTAAGTAATAAAATAAAGATAAAAAAGTTCTTCAGGTTTAATTAGTTTTAACCTATTACGATTTGTAAAGCTTCATAGCATAAGTAAAAACCAAAAGTATGGGATATTAAAAAAATCAACCGTGCCCCCTGCGGCCGTTCAAAGATTCAAAGTTTTATTTGCAGCTCCTTCTATTTTTCTAATATAAAAACAGTTTAAAAAAAAAAGTAGATTGTTTGCCTAAAATGCGATAAAAATATTTTGAAATCGTTTGAAGTTAGGCTTGACCGCATTTCAGGGGTATTATACTTTTTTTCTAAAAATATGACGTTTTTATTTATTTATTTATTAAAAAAAAATTTTTTAAACTCTTTTAAATTTAAATAAAATTTATGTTAGAGAAACAGGCAAGATGCTCAATAACGCTGATGGTTGAAATACGCCCATTAGTTTATTTTCGTATTTTCTCAAAAACAGTGTCAAAAAATGTTCTTGGAATCGTTGAATAATACAATATATAAACCGATATAACAATCTGTCATTAATTTTTTTGAAATGCAAGACGGCGGGTACTATATGAAATTTAAGAATATCACCAATTTTCATTAAAAAAAAAATGTATCAATTTTATTTTTAGATTTTATATGTACAAAAACACAAAAGAGTTGCGATAAAAAATATGTTAGTAAATGATTGATTGTTACATGCTGTGCAAGAGTATTATTCAATACAAATCATTAAAAGAAAATTTTTTTTTCATGTTACATACTTGTATTTTAAATTAAAAAAAAACATTTTTTGTTGAATATATTATACTTTTACGATTTAATGACTATATAATAAATGTGATTTAACGATTAAAATAATTCATTGTATTTTAAGCTAACTGCATATTTAGGTACTTCATGAAGTTTTTGTATGAAAAAAAAAAAAAAAACAATTCAACTTGACACTTCACTTGACATTTCAATTGATATTTCACCTCACATTTTACCTGACATATCACCTGCTTATTAGGCATGATATTCACACCTAATATTTCACTTGACATTTCACCTGATGATCGCCAGGAGGGAAGCTAGATCAATGTTATACAATGTAAAAGAGATTAAATGATACATTACATTAGCTGTATAATCTCACAACAATAACATTTTTTATACGTGACATACAAAAGAACTGATTTGTAAGAATAACAATTCGATTGCTATTTAAAAAACGTGTAATTCACAAAATGCATTGCAAAATATGAAACTAGCAAAAGCGATAAATTTTTTAAATTTAGGGATATCTGTACAAGTAGCTGATTTAAATGATTATTTATTTATAATCGATTAAGTTAACCTTACGTAAAGACCCATTGTGTATGTTAAGCTGGTTTTAGTCATATACAATAATCGTTGTTATATTTTTAACTTCGAAATCACTATCAATAAAAATAAGAAAGTGTTTGTAGTTTTGCAAGTTAGCCGCTAATCGTAAGGACAGCAGTTAAAGTGGGGCAAGGATTTGATGCCTAGTAACAATGATAACAGAAGTTCGATAAGAAACATTGATTTGTGAAACACCAAATTTCAATCATTCTGAACAGTAAATAGATACATGCAGTTATAGAGATGTGTCATTAACGGCCTTGTTAAAATTAGATTGATATCTATGATATCATATCAGCTTGTTTCAACCATATTTCTAAAAAAAATCTGAATTATTAATCTTAAAAGACACTATTCGTTAAAGTGACAGTATGACGCTACAACGGTTCTAAAAAAAAAAAGTTAATTCAACGTCATGTTATGTGACTAAAAGTTTAATTAATGTTACCCAATACGTGGCCAATTAAATGTCACAACATATAAGCTCTAAAATTTTATAGCGATAACATTTTTTAGTACGTTGTTACGGGGTGCTACTGAAGCGGATTGCTCGAAGCGGAATTTCCAACCTCGACCAGGTCTGTGTTGCCCAGATACTCGCGGCGACACTTCCTGTAATGTACAACGTGGGTCTCGCTCTTCGACACCGCCGGAGCTATGTATCGTGGCGACTTTGGACATCGTAGCCTCTCGCGATGACTTTAGCACAACACTGGAGGGACATGGCACACACAGAGAAGAGTAAGCACTCGTGAGTCGTTTAAAAAAAACAAAAGAAATATATTTCAAAATAATATAAACAAAAAAATACAAAAGTACTCACAGGTGTGTGGAGGTGTGTGTGTGTGTGTGTGTGTGTGTTTATGTATGTGTGTAGGCTCGTCGAGCGCGAATACTCGACGAGCTCGCGGCGCAAAATCGCGAACCAGGCAGACTATGCGAGCTAGTTGAGGGCCACTGCCCTTCACAAAAAATCTGCCTGTTGACAGGTATTTACAGGCGCTACACTGAGACGCTAGTACCTCCGGTCGACGAAGGGTGGTCAACGGGTAACGAACTCAAGTCAGCAGGTGTCGCTGCTGACGAAGGCTGTAGGTCACTCGGGGTCCTTCTCCAACTTTTCGACTTGGTGTCGACCGTAACTGGGTGCCTACCGACCTTTTCCGTCTTTTCCCTACCTCCCTGCGTGACCTAGCCTACCTATGTGGCCTAACGAAGGGGCACTGTTATATCCCCTGACTAGACGTTGGATACCGGGGTATCCAACTCTACTAAATAGGTGCCATTCAGGAAGGCTACGGGAACGACATTCAAGGGAGGGGAAAAATAAATACGGAGGGTAAGAAAAGCCAATGGGTAACAAAGAAAAAGGTTACTATTTATTGTCAGGAGAGAATTACTAGAATAGGAAAAGAAGAAAATAAAAAGGAAAATGAAATAATAATAAAAAAAACTTGATAGGGTGGTCTGCCCTTGGCCACTGTGTTGCCGTTGATGGGCCGTTGATGGACTGAAAAGGGTCACTCCTGGACCCAGTCTCCGTCTACGTGCTTGAAGCGGTAGTGCTCAGACCGCCTTGGTCACTCCTTGGAGCGCTTAATACCCTTCAGCCCGCACTTGTAGCAATGGACGGGTCAGGTGGTGTTCCCTGTTGCCTGGGCCTCTACTGCACGGGCCTTGACTAGAAGGCGTTCGGCCTCCTGGCAGAGCTTCTGAGCCTCGGCTTCCGCCCGGGCGTCCTCAGCACCCCGACGCTCTTCCTCGTCAAGACGCTGACGCGTCTCGGCCCACGCCTGGTGATAGGCCGCAAAGCTGTGGCGGGCGATCAAGGCAATATTCTCTGCCTCTGCAGTCGCAGCCATGGAGCTGTGCTCGTGCACGAAGGCCTCCCCCTCCATGAACACGGTGATCGCCTCCTGGCGACTTGCCACGACTTGGTCCCGGGCCTTGCCGAGACGCTCTTGGATACCTCTCCAGGTGGCATCTGGACCTTTAGGAGTCTTGAGAGCCAAGCGGCGGCTGTTGAGCCTTAAGGGCCTCTAGGGCGGGCAGGCCTGTCTGCCTGGTCTTCACCGCTAGGCTCAATGGCCAATTGCGGAGTCGCCTTCGCACGTGAGTTGAGGCCTCGTTTGAACGCCTCAACGAGATCGTCGACCTCATGGGCGTCTCTTAGGCGCTTTATTAGACCACCCTGACTGATAGTTGGCGTTGATTCCATCTGCAACAGTTCTGCCCCCAAAAAACAAAAATAACAAAAAGCGGGAAAAGAAGAAAAGAAAATGATTAGTTAAGATAAAATGGCTATTCTATCGCTTGGTCGCATGCTTGGATTTTGTCGCGTGTTCTGCCATCGCTCGCAGGTGTCTTAGCCACGGTGGGTGGCTTAGACAACATGGTCGCTTTACGCGGGCGGCCTCGTTTCGGCCTGGCCGGTCCGGCAGCTTCGCTTACATCACTTAGACGTGCATTAGGCAGATCACGCTTCGCTTGTTTGCTGCTTTTAGACGGTGGTTGAGAAGCGCTGACCACGTTTTCTTCAGACCCCGAGTCGTTAAACGGTGGAACTTAAAGCCCTCATGATGGTAAAGGGGCCGACATACCTTAGGGCCAATTTTGCCGCCATGCCCTGCGTTACTGAGGACAAGACGTGGTTCTCCCGCCATACCTGGTCACTAGGAGCGTAGACCACTTCGCGATGCTTGGAATTGTAATGCCAGGTGGCACTGGCTTGTGCCTTATCACTTCACTGGGCTGCTTCCACGTGCAGCATCGGCAAACGCTCCGTACGTTGCTTCCAGCTCTCTAGTGCCTCATTCTCTAAGTGTTGTTGGGCCATCGGATCGACCTGTCGGCGCATCGTACATGGTTCCCTACCGCTGTTAAGCATCACGGGGAAGAAGCGTGCCTCTCCGTGTTGTAAGCGAACACATGTTCTGGCAGTTTCTCGTCCCATGACCTATGATTGGCTTCGACAAAATCTCGAATAATGGTCTTGATGGTGCGATTCAAACGTTCGACCGAGTTTGCCTGCGGGTGTTACGGCAGCGTAAGCATGTGTCGTATACCCAGGCCCTCCAAGAACCCATCAACGTCTTTGTTCCGGAACTCGGTGCCATTATCCGTCAGCAACGATTCCGGGGTATCATGTCAACAGATGACGCGCTCTCTTCGCTCTCTCACGCGCGTTCACAACAGCCTTTCCGTTGGCTCGCCGTAGCGGCACAACTTTAGCCCACCTCGTAAATAGATCCTCGATCCCCGCCCATTATGTCAGCGGCCACTACTTGCCATGGAGCAGTGATGACCCTATACCTCATAAGTCCTGGGGGTAGTCTCTGGTCTACCTTGGTTTGTTGGCAAACCAAGCAGCTCCGCACGTAACGGGCAACATCCTGACAGATTCCCAGCCAGTAATACAACTGAGAGACACGTATGAATGTCTTCTCGTGGCCAAGATGGCTGGCAGAAGGTGTGTCATGACACTCCTGAAACACTTGGTCGTGTTGGTTTTTAGGCACCACCAGCTTCCATGCTTCGGTATCCCCGAAAGCTTCGTCAACCGTGAAGTCAGGGCGATACGCGTATAGGTATCCCCCAACGATTTTTCATCGCGATTAACCCCGTGGGTCGTCCCATACCTTTTGTACCATCTCTTGGTACCAAGGATCTCCAGCCAGGGGTTTCCATATTAGCGCTGCCACAGCGCCACTCTCATCATCCTCATACAGTCGTGACAGGGCATTAAGTACGCAGTTTTGCATCCCTTTCCAGTGTTCAACCTCGAAGCCATGGCTTTGAAGCTCCATGGCCCATCTTGACAGTCGTCCAGTTGGATTGTTAATAGTTACCAACCACCGGAGACTGCTATGATTGGTCACGTCTTTGAAACGTGTTCCTTTAATATACGGGTGGAACTTCCGCGTCGCCCATAACACCGTGAGGCACTCACGTTCTGTCACGCTGTAATTGCGTTTAGCCGGTGTCATCGAATAACTTGCAAACTCCAGCATCTTTTCCTGCCCGTTGACTATCTGTGACAGTACGGCGCGGTAGTGCCTAACTCGGAGTCACTGGCGTCTGTTTGCACCACATACTGACTCTTGAGGTCAGGTCATTGTAGCACAACTGAAGACATCAGCAAAGCCTTGGTCTATTCGAAGGATCGTTGTTGTTCGTCTTTGTAGTTGAACTGCTGATCCTTGCATAACAGCTTAGTTTTAAGCTCTACTACCTACGAATAGTTCGGCAAGAACTTCCTGTACCATGAAACTAGGCCTAAGAACCGCCTCAGTTATTTCAGGTTTCTCAGAGTCAAGAATGCCGTAATTGGCTCTAACTTGGCCGGATCCGGTCGTAAACCCTCTCGAATTACAAGGACACCGAGGTACCTCACTTTCAATTGACAGAACTCGCTTTTTCCTCTATTAAAGGTGAGTCCTTCCTTTCAAACGCATTTCAGCACGTGCTCTAGCCATTTGAGATGCTCCTTAAAAATGTCTCCGTGACAATTATTATGTCATCAAGGTAGGCATAGGCATAGGGCTCGAGCTCCGGACCAATAACGCTGTCGATTAGCCACTGAAACGTCACCGGTGCATTACTCAGTCCAAACGTGTTATCTGGTGGTACGCACTGCTGAGATCAAGGGTCGAAATGAAACGTGCTTTTCTCAGCTTTCTCACAGGATGTTATCCATATGTGGCAATGGGTACGCGTCAGGTGTTGTCACAGCGTTTACCTTCCGGTAATCGACGCAAAAATGATACTTTCCATCCTTCTTGCGTGTCATGACCACGGGACTTGCCCAACCACTATAGGAGGGCTCAATCACGCCACTTTCGAGAATTTCACTCACGTGGGCATATATTACCTCCTAGATCTTATCCGATACTAGGTAGCACTTCTGCTTGATGGGTTGCAAGGTCGTGACCTTGATCTCGTACTCGACTCATGTAGTGCATCCTAAGGGAGCTTCACACTCCACGTAACGATCCAGGAGGGTCTGCAACTCCTCTTATTGCTTAGGTGAGATTTCGTTCAGCCCCATGGCAGTGAGTCAGATATCACCGGTCGCCGTCACGCCCGCTACCTCTAGAGAAACCTTGTTACCTTGTCCCTTCAGCACCAGGACTCTATCAACAGGATCATGGACAGTTCCGAAAGCGCTGATGAAGTTAGCGCCAATGGAGCAGTCAGCGTCTAACTCGGGCAATATTATGACTTCTACGTCCTGTTTTACCCCTCTAAGCTCAAAGGGTAGAGTAACAAAGCCTAAAGTGCATGACGGTCTTCCATCGGCCATCGCCGCACTCCCTAGCATGGGGCGTAGTTGCCGACCACAGGAGTTGGCTATTTGGAGCCCAACTGCGCGCATGACAGTGTGCATAGCGCCAGGGTCGTATAGCGCTCGCAGCTTGTACCCGACTACTTCCAGCCGTAGCCACCACCGGCGCGCGTCCTCCGATGCAACCGTGGCCTGTGAGGGTTGGGTAGAGAGAGGCGGCATAATACCCTCGTTTACGTCTGCCTCCTCTCGTTTCTCTGCTTCTTACTCGGACAATCCCGCGTGTAGTGGCCAAGGTGATTGCACTGATAGTAGCTTGGCTGTAACTCCTTCGAAGGAGACCTGTCTCTCCGGGTGCCAGGATTTATCGTGCCCGACCACTCGTTCAGGTTTCGCCTCGGTGAGTGCGAATCCGAACCTTGGACTCTATTCGCCTTGGGCGAAAGAGGTGAGGGTGATCATCGCCCCTGTTGACGTAGACCTTGTGAGGAGTGAGAGCTCTACTTTGGCTCATTAGCATATTTAGCCAGGCCTGTTCGACGCTTCTCGACGTAAAGAAGGTCAAGCAGCAGCTTCACCATGTCCTCATCAATAGCAGGTTTTCTGACCTTCTTCTTGGTCAGCTCATCGACTATTTCTGCCGAGTACTTTTCCATCACGTCGAACCCGGCAATCTTAAAGGGATTGGCCAATTTCTTTGGCAACTCCTCAATTGACTTTCGAAGGGCAGCTTGTTCGCTGCGGATGGACGTTATCTCCTGTGCATTAGCGCTCAAAGGTTGGGCTTCGCTTATACCCGCAATCCTTGGCTGGTTCTTGGCCTCCGTAGCCAACTGTCTTTCCACCGTTGACGAGCTCACCGCATATGTACATGACCACGTCATAAACGCTTGTGTCTGCGTTGTACGCGCCGGTGGGGCCGTTGAGTACCTACTAATCTGCGAGTAGCTTATTAATGCCGTGTATGCACTTATTACCGCGCATATTGGGCATTTTGCTTGCACCCAGCTGACTGGGGTAGGTAGTCATACGGTTCCCATCGTCATGGGTGGCGGTGGCGCTTAAATATGTGCTGACGCCGACGCTATGTCTACGTTGTATCAGCCGTTTCTGAATAGCGTAGCTTGCGATCCTGCAAGATTCACAAACACCTGCTCACCGAATACTGTTTCGCGCTTTCTTGCAGGAACGTTATCGCTTTGGGCCCCTTGCGCGTCTTGCACTGGCACGTTCCTAAATTGTGGATGGCTTCTATTAGCTGTACAAGCTGAGCTTACTCGCGTCAAGTTCGTGATGCTTTCATTGGCTTGTAATAACCTATCGCGCAGCCATTTGTTTTTTTTTTCGAGAGTCTGCTCTGACTCAGCTTCTCTACACTCGTCCGAGTTTCTGATGGGCGAGGACGTGTTAATTAGCAGCTCGTCTTCGTTCGTCGCGGCTGTTGGGACATCCGGGGCTTCAGCTTGCGTGTGTGTCATTGCCAACGTCGTCGTGGCTCTTAGAAGATCGTTCACCTCCTCACTATCCCGAACTATTTGTAGTGGATGTATGACGTCAGTTCGCTCGTTTACTTTTGCAAACTCCTCGCAGTCTTTTGTTACCATGAGGTGATGGGCCTCTAGCCGTCGTATTACGGCTGCGTTGAATTCCTCCACTAGTTCAAAATCCTCGGAGACGTATTTTCCCACGAGCCACTGGTAGAGGCGATGAGCCCTGACTGCATTGCTGCCAGTCGTTAACAGCTCGAGATTTATTAAAAAATTGATGCTCAGGTCATTTTTTATTAATGACCTGATAAATTTATTTACTGTATCTGCTTACTCCTGCAGTAGCTCTGCCATGATCCTTTCGTATACTAAAAATCGCACTGTACATAAAAAAAAAAAATTACTGGCAGTAAGTGCACTGTGCCGCAACGCAGAGATTAGCTTGGGAGAGAGAGCTGATAGGTAGGAAGAATTTGCGCCAAAGCGTTAGTTGGACGCAACTTTCTACCTAAATTTATGCCTTAAGGCTTAAATTAAATTTATAATATAATTTATCTTCCTGTTAGAAGCTGTCAGCTGTAGGGAAATCAATTCCCTCAATTCTCTCTTTTGTGTGTGTGGTACAAGGTCAAGTACAGTTACGTATAGTGTACCTTGCACACGTACACTACTGCCACTGTGCTCGTTGCACTAGAAGCCGCGAGAAGCCAACAGCCGTGTATACATGTCTACCGGCGCATACGTGCTGTATGATCTACTTGCGCTGTAGATCAGCTTTCGCTGACTGCAAAATTCCGATTTAACAGGCTAAGCTTGTTGGCTTTAGAGAATAATATTTCTTGCTCGCACTCTCATACAAAATTTTTGAGTGCTGAAAGTCAGCAACGACTCAAAATTACACTGTAAACGAAGCTGCTGCTTTGTCTACGGGCGCGACCTACTCGAGTCTGCCAGTGTACCTTGCCTGTGCAATACGCGCGATTTGTTGTGATTTGCTGTAGCTACTGCTACAGCTCCTACTTTACTATTACTATGTATATAGCAATAGTAGAGGTCGTTTATCTTGTAGACGACGTCATGCGATACCTAACCCTGGGTTGTTGTGTCGAGCGCCAATGTTAAGGGGTGCTACCGAAGCGGATTGCTTCGAGGCGGAATTTGCAACCTCGACCGGGTCTGTGTTGCCCGGATACCCGTGGCGACACTCCCTGTAATATACAAAGCGGGTCTCGCTCTTCGAGACACTGCCAAGTACCGGGCAAGTATCGTGGCGACCTTGAACATCGTCGCCTCTCGCAATGACTTTAGCACAACACGGGGGGGACAGGGCACACACAGAGAAGAGTAAGCACTCGTAAGTCATTAAAAAAAAATAAAAGAAATATATTTCAAAATAATATAAATGAAAAAATACAAAAGTACTCGCAGGTGTATGGGTGTGTGTGTGTGTGTGTGTGTATGTGTGTACGCTCGTTGAGCGCGAATACTTGACGAGCTCGTGGCGCAAAGTTGCTAACCAGGCTGACTACGCGGGCTACTCGAGGGCTACTGCCGTTTACAAAAAATCTGCCAGTTGACAGGTACTTACAGGCGCTACGCTGAGATGTTAGTACCTCCGGTCGTCGAAAGGTAGTCGAAGGGCGACAAACTCAAGTCAGCAGGTGTCCCTCGCGCTTCTCGCGTGACAACACCAAAAAACCTCCAGAAAATTGCTTCTCGCAAACCAAAACCAAATTTCGCTTCTCACGCGCTTCAAGGCTCAAGCTAATCTACTCTCTCCTGGATTTTTTTTCTTTTTTTCACTTTTTTTCCTTTACCCTTTTTCTACCTATTCCCTTCAGACCTTTTCCCTCTTTTCCCTACCTATCTGCTCGACCTAGCCTACCTATGTGGTCTGACGGTAGGGCACCGTTAAAACGTGTATATAATGAGTCACACTCTTTAAAAAACGTCGTTGCATGCCAGAAGTAAGCCATGTGTTCGAGTTGCTAGTTGAGACGATATCTAATAATGACAAGCCTTTTTTAACGTAAGGCTCAAAATTTCTTATAAAGTAACGTTAATGGTTCTAGACGTATGTACATAGTAATGGTTCTGATAAAATGTCATTATTCGCTTCGTTTAACTTAAAGTAAAGTATATAATATCCATTAAGCTGATTTAAACTATTTAAAAAAACAAATTTCAGCTCATTGATTTTAAGAGAAATCAGATGTATAATCTTGCAGCAAAAACAATTTTTTATCCACGACACGCAGAAAACAGGTTCTTATAAGGATCATAAAGTATGCTATCATAAAAACGTATAAATCACAAAGGCCAATGTATAATAAGCATTTAGCAGGAGCAATTAATTTTTTTAATTTAGGGCAAATTGTACGAGTATTCGGTTTAAGTGAATATTTATATCCATCCAAGTTAACCCTACGTGAAGACACATGTTATGTAGTATCTGTTTTCAATCTTTCTCAAAAATGGTTCTTAGATTGTCAACCTAACAATTACTATCTATAGGGATGAAAAAGTGTTTGTAACTTTGTTAGTTAGCTGCAAATCTTGCGAACAGCATTTGCAGTAGCAAAAGGTTTTGATTTCGGGATAAAAAGAAAACAGAAGATCATTTAGATCATCAGGCACATTTAAAATACCCATTGAATTTGTGTTTTGAATACATTTAAAAATTGCATATGGTAACGGTTGGGTCATGGCCCATCCATATAAGTTATTGACATCATAGTACATAAGGTATTTCTCATCTTTATCTTCTTGATAGTCTTCTTTCATGTAAGGATTATTAGCTTTCGCATATCGATTGCAACATTGACTGATCCCACCTCGCATGCCGCGCTCGATAAGCATGACAAAGTCAATGTCCGTTAACGATTCTAATTTCACCTATTATAAAACCAAAAACTTTGATTATAAGTATGGCTGTACGCATGCATGTATATGACAAAAAAAAATTACCTTCGTGTACTTTAACATAGCATCCCAGGTTAAGCCAGGAGTTGTAAAATAATAAGCTGGGTCTAATCCATATGCCTCATGACAGATATTCCGAAAATTTTCAAATATTTCAGCAAGTAGAAGTACATCAGTCTTTAAATATAAATCAGAATACTCTCCAAGAGTTCCAATGTTAAAATTATTCCAAACATTTTCAGCGTGCTTGTACTCTTCATCGATTATGTAAGCTTCGTAAAGACTGCTCTAGAAATCTTCTTTTTATGGCAGCTTATTTTCTTCTCATTTTTCAAATGAAGAAATGTAATCATAAGGGAAGACACCTTTTCTTTTAATAAATTTATCTGATCGCAAGCATATTTATCATCACGTGAGAAAATTATTTCTAGAATTTTGAGTTCTTCTAAATATGAGGATAATTTGTCAAGAGATAAAGCCATTAATTTAAACAAATCAATAAATCGGAGATTGATTTCTGTTCCTTCAACGTATTTTGTAAACGAAATATATTTTTCTTTTATTTGTGGCAAAAGCTGAATTCTTCTTGGAAAACGTGTAGCGAGTTCTTTGATAAACAAGTGTGAATCGTAACCGCTCAAGTTATGAAAAATTATAGGTATCATTTTCGAGCCTTGATAGCTAATATTATACTTGTTGTGTGTGGGTCCACGATATCTATAAAAAAAAAATCATGTATAGGTACTAACTGATTATTATTACTATTATTATTGTTATTATTACTGCAACTACTACTATTACTATTATG
Source organism: Copidosoma floridanum (assembly GCF_036245765.1). Classification (NCBI taxonomy): domain Eukaryota; kingdom Metazoa; phylum Arthropoda; class Insecta; order Hymenoptera; family Encyrtidae; genus Copidosoma; species Copidosoma floridanum. Next base: position 20,816,100 of record NW_028321881.1, read on the forward strand.
GAAAAGGTATACTCCCTTTCCAGTAAGGTGACAGTAATCTCTAACTTTTTATCAACTGAAGTAAATGGTTAGTTGCATATATGGCACAATGAAGCCTTATTTGATTAAATTTGCTCGTTATTCGTCAATTTAATCATTTTCAAAGGATTTTCATACAATTCTTCTAATTTCAGGGCTACAAATATAGATCTTGAACAAACCACTGAGCAGGTGTTTTTTTATCTTCATTACACTGTCTATAACTTTTATACTCTGATTTGCTATCATCATACAAGCACTTGATAAAATAAGCAATACTAAATGCTTTGTGACGTTGATATTCGCAGTCACTTTCGACAGGTTCCACACTGAGAGATTAGTGGAACGCACTCTGTCCTTCAAGTGGCGCGGCTGAGCTACTACGTACGTTGGGACGAGAGATGACCCAGAGTGGGATGCCAGGCGCTCCACTCTTGCAGTACAAGCAATGTGCCACAAGTATGGTGCTATTAACGTGCTATTGATGAGTACATTAGATGTACCCACAGTAGCTCGCCTGCCGAGCGTCGACTATAATATATTATAATGTACTCGACGCGCATATGTGTATGTAACGCGCATGTGTGCATACGTATATAGATGTATATATGTATATTATTGAATGCATTTGTATGTGTATACGTTATAAATCGTGTCGCTTTAAAATATATTAAAAATAATACGGTATGTTTTAAGATTGATCAATTTATTCGAGGAGTAACATATTCTGTATTATTATTTGCCACTTATTACGTTATTATAAATGACACTGGTAACTTACACATTATAAAAATTTACAATCTAGTTTTATATAAACTAAATATCATAAAAATTAAAAATTAAAACTTATTTTTTATAATAGTTTATTTAAACAAAAATTTTTATTTTACATTTTGGAGAGATAATTTTTTTCTATAAAATGCAGTTATGGGGTTAATATGTATAAAAGTTTTTAGAAATAATATAAAACATTTCTAATTTTCGTTACTTTAAAAATCATTTTTGTGACAGAGTAACGCACAGGTAGCACCTATACAGTGAATAGTATATATAGATATGTCCAGTACTGATGTGCTATGTATCATATACATACATTATTATCTATAAGATTTAAGTAACTTATCTAATAGATAGTATAAATAGCTTGTGTCATGGACATATACTGTACCACGAACCGGAACAGACCATGCACTAGATACCGGGACAACTGCCGTACTGTATAGATAGTACTGCTGCTGTACTACGGTGGTCCGCCTAGCGTTCAAAGTGGCTCGCCAGCTGTCCCACTGCCTGGGTCGGTAGGCGTACGTTACATTAGAACTCTATCCGACCGTGCGAGGACAGAAGGCGTTCCACTAATCTCTCAGTGCAGTAAACATTCGAAGTCTGCATATACAACGAAAGGTACTTTATTCTTATATGTAAAATTTTTAAATTTGAGTATATGCTCATTTTTTCTATCAGATAGAGTAGTTTTACACTTATTTACATTTTTGTAATCAACTTCATGCATTTCTAACTTTTGTTTTGACCAAAAATAGTGAAGGCAATGATCACATACAATTGCAGCACGCTCATGTTTCGATAACTGTTTTTTATTCAAAAAACATTATAAATAATTTTTATCTAAACATAATGGTATTTATGATCTAATTCATTATTATTCTCTTCTTCTTCTTCTTCTTCTTCTTAAACATCCATGTAAAAGCTCATAAAAAGTAAAAAATTGACATGGGTTTGTTTTTTATTTGCAGTCAAGCGACTTGGAAGAACAGTGTTAGTACTACTATTTTTAAAAATATAAATTAATTGAACCATTGTTTTGTTTTTCAAATTTGTAAATTTTTTTAGGATATACGAGGAACTCAATTCCATCAAAATTCAATGCACCTTCATATTCAATATAGTTATGGATGCGCTGTGGATTGCTTTTCACCGAATGTATTGTTGATAAAATAGCTCATTTAAAACATTGAACATCTCTGTTTATGACATTTACACAAGCTTTTTTTTATGTAATTCGGCAAGTCTATTAAAGAACTGCGTCGTATAGGATTAAGCTTATTAATATTTACAACTAAATTAAAAATTGAGTGTAGTGTCCAGCCAGATTCTTCATCTTGAAAATCATTAATATTTTTCTCTATCGGCTGTCGGTCATTCATCTCAAAATATTCATTCAAGTTAGTTGTCTGGTAAATAGTATGCGATTTCATATCAAAATATTTTAAATCTACATCCCTGACATTATATTTTACTATCACATATTCAGCTATCAACATCGTAGTAACTTTGAGTGCTTCATATACCTCTGAAGATTGTTGAATTCGTTGAGCACGTTGCTGTTTGGCATCTTTAAGAAACTTTTTATATCTGAGTGTTTTAAATTCACAATTAAAGCAGTTGTGATACGATTTTAAAATGCACTACTCATTCAAACTTACAGATGCGTCATTTTTATCGTGAGAAGCTTGTATTGCAGGTACAATACTATCACCTTGAACACATACCGTAGGTATTGATATTTTTGCTTCTTCTTCACCTTTGTCTGAAACGCAATTAGAAGCTGCTGCTGGTACAACACCCTTATTATTATTATTACATGTAGTGGTCTTAGTTTTATATGTCTCAACTGATGTTACAATATTTTTATTACTTTCTCGTACAAAAACTTCAGGCTCTTTTATCAAATATCTCGACTGCTGTTGCCACTTCTTGCTCACTATCTGTAACCAAAAGTTCCGGTTTATTCATAAATATTTGTTTCGCTTCTACTACTTCTAAATGATCATATAGTAGTTGTATAACAGTTTTTAATAAAACCTCAACAGATTGAAATTTTCGTTTTTCTGATGTAATTAAATTACTTCTTTGACTGAAAATATGAAAATCCTTAGCAATTGTAAGGCTGGTGTCTATCAATCTTTGAATCTGAGATGTATCAGTATCACTATTGATAACTTGTTGATATGATTGCCATACACAATGTGTCACATCTTTAAAATATTGAACAGTAGCCATGGCTAACTTGAAACCAGAAGTTAACTAAACGAACGATTTTGTAGAAGTAAGCGGTATTGGCGCTAGCAACTCCTTTAATATCCCAAGTTTGGCAAATACGAGAGGAATGAAGAGGGGGTATAAACGCATGCATGTATGTATGTCAAACTAAAATTTATATATCATAAACCACATTTAGCAGTAGAATTCATTCATTTGGTTACACTCGGCTGAGTAACATCAATTACATTTTTTTACATAATAAAGTATTTTGTAGATTTTCAAGTCCACTCAACAAGAGAGTTTAATTAAAAAATACCTAGTTTTTACGATTCTAGATAGTATAAATACATGCGTACAGTTAAAATAATTTGTTATTACCAGACATGCTCACATTATAGAAAAATCTATAAGTTTATATAAGCCGATTTTAACCGTTTATTAAAGGAGTTTCTAAAAATTAAATATTAAGTAAAGTTATTCGTAAAAAGTGAAAGTATGACATTTCAACTAAAAAATAAAACGAGAGAAGTCATTGTAGTACTATGTCATAAAAAGACTAATTTAACTTACATAATACGTTGTCAATTAAATGGTACATTATATAAGAATTAAAATTTAACAGCAATAAAATTTTTAATTGGATTGGTAACAAATGGTATAACTCAGTATTGAGATATATTGGGTGTATGCCATGAAAAAACTATACGTACAAGTTGCTGGTTTCTGCGATGAGGATAAACAAGCCCTGTTTATTTAAAAAAAAAAAAGGAAATTCATATCAAAAACTAGTTTTAAACACGACATTAGCAGTTGCTTGCTTGTCAACCACAAGATACGATGTATAAAAAGCAAAAAGAAACTGAAGCTTAGTTGAACAATCGCCAATCTAAAGTATGACAGCTGAAGCGGGACGAAGGTTAAGATTTTTGCAAGAGTAATAAAAAAAGTTTGCATAAGGGTCGAATTCGCCCAAAAAGTGATTTCAATGGTTCTAGGCGTACGTACACGATGATGGTTCTGATAAACTATCAAAATCGGCCTTGGATACCTTATAGTGAAATCTATATTATCTAATAAACAGGTACTTACAGTTTTCTAATACAGATTATAACTGATGCATCTTGGGAAAATTAATATGCATAGAAAATGATAGTATAAGGATTATTAAAAAAAATTTAAAGTTAATGTAATGTTTTATATTATAAAGCTGATTTCTTGTTACTAGACCAGTAAAGGAACCAGCTAAGTTACAAAATTTCTGGCAGGCTGAATTTTAGATACATTATGTTTTCGAGTTCACTGATAACGGGAAAAATACTTAAAAATTCGAAACCGGCCCTGATCATTGTGAAATTTCCGTTTTTTTGCAAATTTTTTAGAAAAACGCGAATATCTCGAGAACTCAAATGCTTAGCAAAAAACGGATTACACCGTTCGAAAGAGCGCGAAAAAATGCATCACAAAGCGCTTTCATCTAGATTTTGACAAGCGAAAAATCTTGAGAAAAACAGTCAGGAAGATGATGATTTAAAAAAATGGCCGACGGCGAGAGGAGAGGAGGCCCGCTACAGCTGGTACCCCCACCATTCCACCGTCTGCTTGAGATAAATATATTTATATATAGTGATAAAAGAAAGGCGGTCGAGGAACCCGAACGAAAATTGTAAGTAGGCGATCAGTAGGACCTACTTAGGCTGCCTCTCTTGCCAACTGAGGTCCTACGTTGGCAGCGTCAGGTGGCGTTTGGTAGGCCCTAAGTAGGCTGCTTCCATTTACGTAACATAACCACCTTACAATCGATAAATATAGATATCTACATATGAGAAACACATTGTACTATAATTGATCAAAAGTCATGCTTCATTTCAAACGAATCATATTTAATTTCTTTATGAAAATTTTTCATCACAGCATTGTTGATCACGTGTAGTTACAAAAATATAACCCTAAGATAAGTAGAAATTTTATACAAGTAAAGATAGAAACATCACCTTAAAAATATCTCTCATTCAAAATTGATATCAAGTTTACAATATGAACATGCGATTCGTGAGTTAATTCTGAGGAACTATTAAATTAATTACTAAGAAATTAATACAAACTAAATGCTCACACTGCAGTTTACTTTTCTTTCAAACAAAAACATATTGATTCAATTAAATGACAGATGAACTTGATTTGACGGTGGACATCTAAATGACGGTGTACAAGCTGTTGAATGTTAAACTTCATGATCTGAGTACGGTTTTTAAATAGTTCTTACTAAAATTTTTTGAAGCAACCATTATTATTTCTAATTCAATACTTTGAGAAACTTTGTTTAGTTGACAACAAATTTAATGTCGATGGATTTTGTCAGTCTCATATGTATAAGAATACTCATTAATCATTTGTATAGGATTTAATGAAAGACACTTGTAACTTGTATACCTGTGTATAAAATGACGCTACAGTTTACACTGCAACTGTAGCTGATACAACTGTATATACTATTCGAGAAGTAAGATAAAGGTAGGTTATGTAGGCTACCTAATAAGTACCTCACGCACGCCCCCTGACGCGCCTACTTGTGCCCTCAGTAGGCTGCCTAAGTAGGGCCTCATGAACTAGAGAGGCAACCGACTTTCATTTCTGTTCGAAAAGCCATTGCAGTATGCTATATATGTGTGTATATCTATGTTTGGACAGTCAAGACTCCATCTCCGTCTGCTGTTCGTTTGCATATACACGTTTGTAGAGGTACCAGCTATAGCGGGCCTCCCCCCCCTCTCACTGTTGGCCTTTTTTTTGCATCATTATCTTCCCGACTATTTTTCTCCAGATTTTTCGCTTGTCAAAATCTAGATGAAAGTACTTTCTGATGCATTTTTTTCGTGCTCTTTCGAATGGTGTAATCCGTTTTTTGCTACGCATTTGCATTTTCGATATATTTGCGTTTTTGTATAAAATTTGCAAAAAAACGGCAATTTTACAATGATCAGGGCCGATTTCGAATTTTTAAGTATTTTTCCCGTGATCAGTGAACACGAAAACATAATATATCAAAAATTCAGCCTGCTGGAGATTTTGTAATCTGGCTGGTTCCTTTACTGGTCTATACACAATGTAAGGACAATTAAATAATATTAACTGTTAAATTAATTAAATACATTACATTAACTGTTTGATCTTCTAGCAATAATATCTTTTAGTACATGACATACAATTAACCTGATTGAAAAAAATAACAGGTTGTAGTGTTACGTCTGAACTTCTAAGTGAAGGGCGGAACTCGTAGATTCGTTCTACAAGCAAATAAATTTAATTTTTGTTTGTCAGCAACCAGCCGTCGGCCCAAAGGCCTTATTTGCTCTTACTTAGTATGCATTTCTTTTCAATCGTTGACTCGGCGTTGTGGTGTTAGGTTTCAACGAATGGTATTTGTAGAGAAGTGTTGGTATATCGTTCGCCAAGCTGGCGTTCACCTACTGTTTGAATTTGTCTGATGTTATATGGTCGTAACGTATTTTATTCGTCTCTTTATCTTACGTCCTTGTAAGGTCTGTGTCATCCGTTATGTATTTAACTTTTCCTTGGTATATAACTTATTCATCAAAGTAAAATTTATATTTCTTTCAATTGAAATTTTGATTCTTAGAATACTTAATATAATTTAATAATTGGAGTATTTTAATTAAGAAAAGAAGTATATCAACAACCAAGTTATGTCTTACATTTTCTTGAAATGCACGATTTTAACACGTAGCTCAATTACCGAACTAAGTCTTACATCCGCTTAAAATGCACTCTTTTAACACGTAGCTTAATCACTGAACTAAGTCTTACATCCGCTTAAAAGACGCAACAGAACTCACTCTCCAACCTTTATAGTTACTTTGGAGCACTTGATGAAAGAGAAAAGGCAATTATTGGTATGTGCAAGGAGTTTTTATACTCCTGCATTTAAAGAAGACACGTCAAGTTGGTGATCCGAACGACCAATCAGAGCTTAACCCAATTACTCTCAATTTACACAAGCATAAACGTGGTGCAACAACTATACCGCGAACAATGGTAAAAATCGCTGATCTCTCGAATTTTGCATTTGGTACAGTTGATGTTGGAGCTGTGCACGACATTCGCTGTGGATCATTCTCAGTAATAAATGTTGAAACTGTTTATTGTTTTCATTCTTGTGGACATTTAGTGCAAATTGATTTTGTAAGATGAGCGCTATATAAGATTATTTAAAGATTGCACGCGTAGTTGGAGTTTTGCGACGGTAGCTCTTTTCAAAGGAAGTAAGTTACATGTCACGAGATTGCAGAAGCAGCTATACAGCTCAATGTTTAACAATCGCTGAGCATTCGCTTTTTATAAGTTTTTAACGGAGCTGTGTATTTCGAAACAATGAATATTAAGTATATGACATGGGGTGTCACAGTATGCTATCAAAAAAACGTGTAAGTCACAAAGTGCATTGTAAAACATGAATCTAGCAAAAGCAATAAATTTCATCAATTTGAAGCCATTTGTACAAGTAGCCAGTTTAAATTATTATCTACAATCGCCCAACTTTACCATATGTTAAAACCCATTGTGCGTATTAAGCTGATTTTAATCGTATACAAATTATCGTTGATTGATTTTTAACCCTTAAATCACTATCGATAGAGATAACAAAGTCTTTGTAGTTTTGTAAGTTAGCCGTTGATCGTAAAGACAGCATCTAACGTTGGGCGAGGATTTAATTTAAAGTAACAATGAAAACAGAAGTTCGATAAGAAACATTGATTTTAAATATACCAAATTTTTGTAATTCTAGGCAGTATATCCATACCCTGAGAAAAGTGGTGTTAGAAAAAGTGTTACAACTATAATAAATATTTCTATATTTTATAGGGAAGTTAAGACATATTCCTCTTATTATAATAATAACTATGCTACATAGTAATACCAAATTATATTAAAATTTGCTATCATGACACAGTAATTTTTACTTTAATTAGAAAGAATTTTTGTATTAAAGTAAGAAAAGAAAAATATGTTATATATAACATACATATGGCCCAGTTAATATAGATACTAAACGGAAGATGAATATGTATATATATATATGTCTATAAATAGTGACTTATGCAGATGTCCAAATAATTCTACCATGTCATTGATATATATGTTAGAAGCATGTGAAGTCCGTATAAGTCACTATCTATAAATATATATACTTCCACAACGTTAGCTCAGACGCGTTATCTAGAAATCTAATCGACGTTCACATACTTTTACTTACCTGTACAGACGAAGAGCCGCAACAGCTGTCAAATACAATATTATAATAAACCTAACAATTCGGCATAACAACACACCAAAGGGCAAGTAAAAACATCATCTCCCGCTACAATCAACCTAAGCTTCCAATAAACGAGAACCAAAAAAAATAAAAATAAAGACCATGCTCCTAACTCATCTTTGTTCGAGAACACCGTTCAAGGGCAGGTGATCTTCTCTGTAAGAGAAAGGCGAACCGAAGGAAAATTGCTAACCACCCATCAAGAAAAATCAACAACGAGACTTTCATAATGACGAAAAAAATTTTTTTTATACCCCACCATTACGTCAAGCATCCATTCTGGGAGAGCACGAAAACAATAATACACAGATTAGCCCACCCACCCAAAGCATGCAAAAAAATAAAATAATTTTTTCTAGAGAAAAGATCAAACGAGAAAAGACAATTACGTTTACTTTACCGACAATCTTGGCCAACCATTAGATGACGGAGCACAAGATCTCCGCACAACAAACAAATGACCCTACTTGGAAAAATTAATCGTCGGTACACCTAAATTAATCAAGCATAACACCAATTTTGACATAGTTTTACCCTTAAGAGGTCAAGATCTCCGCACAACAAACAAATGACCCTACTTGGAAAAATTAATCGTCAGTACACCTAAATTAATCAAGCATAACACCAAATTTTGACATAGTTTTACCCATAAGAGGTCAAGAAAGAAGGAGCATAATAAACATAACAACAGCACTAAAGAAGTCACTTAATTTTAACGAAATATTGATAGAAAAAAAAATATCGACAGTCTGCATCGCTAGAACCACCAAATTAGAAAATATCAAGTTCTAAAAGCTATTGCAGATGTTACAAAAATACATTACACAAAGGAAAATAACAATTTGTCTGGGAATAATACAACATCTACCTCCACAAGAAAGATGTAATATTATTCAAGATATGCATAACTCTACTATAGGAGAACACAAAGGAGCTAATTAAACTTATAATAAACGAAAGCACAAATACTTTAAGGAACATCAGAAAGAAGATATCTAATCATACATAAAAAAATGCCTTGAATGCCAACTAAAAACCTTAGTGCGTGTAAAAAATAAATGAAAATTAATTATCACTGACACTCCTACTAAACTTTTTGCACAACTCGCTTTAGACGTAATGAGTCCGTTATTACCAGCAATACAACAAAATAATGGGTATATTCTAACAATGCAAAGTTTGCTTTATAAATACGCTATAGCATAACTACTGAAAGATCAAACTGCCATATTAATTACAGACGCATTTGTTAAAAACTCATTTGTACTTATAAAGCTTCAGCAGCTATACTGACGGACCAAGGCACTAACTTCCTTAGTAAATTAATTAAGAGTGTAGCTAGTCGATTCAAGATATAATAATTTAAAACAACAGCCTTTCATCCCCAATCAAAGGCTTTCTTGAATGATCACATCATACTCTTGCTGAATACCTTACAATATTTATTACAAGAGAACAACAGTGGGATGAATGGGTAGAAGTAGCAAAATTTAATTTCAATACTTATAAAGACAAAAGCACACAACACATACCTTTCAAGTTAGTTTTTGGAAAAAGGGCACGGCTACCTAGTATCGAGCCCCTCGAAGAGGATGATTTATTACCTATACACGCACAACGCATGACAGGTCTAGTCACTCAACTAAATACCCTGTATGAGATGACTCAAGAAAAATTGATAACAGCTTAAAATAAAGCAAAAACATGAATTTAACGATCAGTATTCAGGACCTTACTTAGTGCTCTATACATGGGAAAAAGGAAATGCAAAAATTAAGATCAACGAAAAAAACAGTAAAATAGGACATATCAGATGCTTACGTTACATATATATATTTCTCATAACACCCCAATAAATAAGTAAGAAAAAAAAGTTAATGAATAAATACACACAAATGTACCACCTACAGATAAGTAAAACATTTTTGCTTGCTTTGCTTAATCAACGCTTGTGTGTATCATCGTTGTATTTTTGTTCAATATGCTGCAGAAGATTACGCTAACGCATAAAATAATGATATAAATTGCAGAAAACCAATTAAAAATTTCTCAATTTGCAGACGAAAACAATTGTTTGCTTGATCATCTTTGCCAAAATCTTCAGCCAAGCCACAGCAATTGGCTAGCTCTAGTCAATATAGGAAAATGTGATATTCCGGAACTAGTCATAAGCTCAATCAGAGAACACATCTCGCTCATTCAATTAAACGATTACGCATCCACACGTGTTATACATTGCACAATTAAACTTGAGAGATCAATACAACATTTTATGACGCATACGTTGAATATGAAAATGTACTCGTACAGAGGTAAGCAACTTTTACTTTAGAAGAGTGTTACAACACCATCGATTTAAACAATAATAACATTCTTATGTTATTATTGTTCGTCTCGAATCTGAAACATCATGTACTTTTGTAGACGATCACTGTATTGACAGATTTTTCAGATGCGCATTTTGGAATGTAATCCCAAACAATTTATGCGACCATAACGCTACACAAATCTTCTAACATGATACGTAAACAGAGTACTCGAAAGAAAGAATGAGTTCAAATTATTGTACGTCTTTGAATCAGACCATGTGTCGTATGCATTTAAACACATGGGTACCGTAGACACTTGCTGCTTCTTGCTTTCTAAAACAAAGCATCCAAAAATATTTGTATTGTCTGACCTCACGAAGTAAAATTTTCCAGCAGAAAAAAACGTTAATATTGACAACATAGATATGTTTACATAAGTAAGTACAAAATTTATCTTTATAGAAAAACACTTTAGGAAACATATAAAAGAATTATACACAGACATACTGTTAAAATAATGCGAATTAGAAAGAAAAGTAATCAACTTATAGCTGGTCAAGGTTTTGTCAGTTTTTGAGCCAGGGAAGTAGCGCACATTATTGAGTGTTTACAAATAGAAGTATACATAAGAGAAACTGATGCATGTTACCAGGAACTCCCAGTTTTCTGTAATGAAAAACCGTACTTCTGAGCCATGCACTCATGTACTTAAAGAATACAGCTCTAAAACAGGATGCGATACAGTTCTCCTCGTAATATTGAATTTTCTAGATCACGATGGTACAAAATGTAACCACAAGTTACAACTCAAGATGATCCGCAATTACTAAAGCTTGACACTAATCAAGCTTGGAAATACTCCAGTCCCCTCAATTTAGTAAAAAGCGGTATTTATTCATATAATGACATAGAAAAATTAAAAACCTTTTTTGTCCTACCTTCTAAACGCGGAGCAATATTGAATCAAGTAGCTACAAGTATAACAGAAAAAACAAAACTCGCACAGCAATTTTCACTGTTACATATCTTTGATCAAAACACTTTACAAACACTCGCTGAAAACGCTTGGAACAAAATGTAGCAAAAATTCATTTGTTTCGGTTCAGCAAGCGTCACTTTTATTACAATAATAATAATTTTTAGGAACATTTAATCCATTCTAGACACATTTATTCACGGACACGCTCCACACAGCATTTACGGATGCTCAATTCACATTTTCGGAGGAATCTAGAACTCACTTGCAAATCTGCTACTGCATCTGGCCTGATTGTCAACTAACAGCGAAAATTCAGGCAACGGAGGAAATGCCACTGCAGCAAACCCACCAAGTTACCAGCAAATACCAGTGAAGCAACTCACGAAAACAATATGTATATTGACTTATATACTTATATACTATACATAAACTATAGACTTATACCCTATAAGGTATTTTCACTTGTGACGTCATTCCAAGATGGCGCGATCACTGGGTTTTTTTTTCAAATTTGCACCAAATGTGCAAAACCAGCTGTGAAATTCACGAGGATGTCCCAACTAATGATAATGCGTTTAAAAACTTCAGGTTTTAATAAGCTATCGAATGAACACTAAACTTTTTACATCTTCACTTGGTAAGCAATACAAAAAAATGAATGAAATTATCGCGGGCATAAAGTTGATTAGAAAAACATTTTATTTTTTGTGCTTACCATGATCCAGTTATAACGAATTTGAAATATAGTCAATAGCGATTCCCGATGCATTAGAGGAAATTTTTCGTTTGTTTGCCAAAAGTGTAGTTTTAATGAAAATCAGTACAGAAAAAAAAGTACTGCAATCAGGCGGATTGTACCCGTCTAGTATACATATATATGGTTGCAAGCCTCCTCGCCTCCGCGATAATAACAAAGTCTCATAACCTCTGACGAGCTGTCAAAATTGAAAAGACAACAACATTTCGCAGATTTATCGTGACAACCACTTACACAACAACTTATATTCATGTTTTTGCCACACACTGCTTCAATTTTGACAGCTCGTCAGAGGTTATGGGACTTTGTTATGATCGCGGAGGCGAGGAGGCTTGCAACCATATATATGTATACTAGACGGGTACAATCCGCCTGATTGCAGTACTTTTTTTTCTGTACTGATTTTCATTAAAACTACACTTTTGGCAAACAAACGAAAAATTTCCTCTAATGCATCGGGAATCGCTATTGACTATATTTCAAATTCGTTATAACTGGATCATGGTAAGCACAAAAAATAAAATGTTTTTCTAATCAACTTTATGCCCGCGATAATTTCATTCATTTTTTTGTATTGCTTACCAAGTGAAGATGTAAAAAGTTTAGTGTTCATTCGATAGCTTATTAAAACCTGAAGTTTTTAAACGCATTATCATTAGTTGGGACATCCTCGTGAATTTCACAGCTGGTTTTGCACATTTGGTGCAAATTTGAAAAAAAAACCCAGTGATCGCGCCATCTTGGAATGACGTCACAAGTGAAAATACCTTATAATAGATGAACCCCGGATTTTATCTTTAGCTGCTCATACTACGAACGCAGAAACAGCACTTAAAAAGTATTTTTTAACGTGGAACAAAAAATAAATAAATCTTTAACTCTAAGACAAAAGTAAGATATTTTTAACCAATTAATTTATATCAATGATGCAATAATTTCGACAAAACAACATAGAAATGAACCGACAACAAATTACTCTCATGGAAATTATCGTGTACTACAATTATATACAACAGCTCGTATAATAACACAACGCGATAACCCAGAAATAACACAAACTCCCCTGGAGCGCAGAAAAACTAGCAATAACTTATTTCATAAAAGGACTTAAAGCCCCAGTAGGTCGCTACATGTGCCCACCCGCATACTATGCTACTCTCAGAGAGTAGTATCAAGACGCCGAACGAGTTGACAATTACTTACGAGATCTGAAAAATCTTAAACTGCAGCTATACTTGTTTAACTATGTAATACGAAAAAAAGAAAAATAATTTCCCTCTTCTCACTTAGAATATCTTTACTTCGTTTTCAGACATCAGAAATGTTGTTCAGTTATATTATATTTACAATTGTGATCATTACAACTGCTCAGATAATATCCAAATTTCATTAATCAAATATTAACCCAGGAATCACTTTTGAACGAATACAAGATATGAAAATAATAAACGAATATTAATCTATGATACCTCACATCAACACTAGGCATTTGAAAAGTACTCACTACAACCTAATATATATATCTTCCTATATTATATAGTCGTAAGAGTTAGAGCGAGGTTTTGCTCCCCCCGCTCCCCTCCACCCACCGCTCCCCCAAGCTCCCCCTCAGCTCCCCCCCAAATAAGGTAGTTATTCTTTCATTTTCTTGCATTTTTTAAGTAATCCTACTTTTTTGCTAGCTCCCCCGACCCCCCCCCAGCTACCCTCCCGACTCCCTCCCAGCTTCCCCATACATAATGTAAATATATTCGTAAAGCCTTATAAATGAACTGTTACAAGCGGTCTAATTTTCACACATAATTTTATTTGACCATAACAAAAAATTTTGTTACAATTATCTTACTTACGATGTTCATTTTTATTACATACTCTCAAATGTCTTTTTGGGTGCTCTGCTCTTACATAACCTTTTCCACAATTTTAACAAATATTTTTTTAACGTTTTTTTCATGACTTTTTAAATGTCTCTGTAAGTGATAATTTCTTTTGAAACTTTTTTCGCATTTAATACACTTAAAATTTTTTTCAATGTTTTGGCATTCCTTTGTGTGACGCAAATAGTTTTTCTTGTCTAATATTATAATGCTACACAATACAAATAGAAAAAATTTTTTTTGTGAATTTTTTCGTCCGATGATCGACATTCTTAATTTGAAAATTTTAAGTTACATCTGTCACACTGATAAAATTTTGCATTCATGATGGTGTATCTGAAAACATATTACAAAAAACGGATTGCTTATGATTACATAAATCTGGGTATTAGACGGTATTAAAATTTGCTTTTTTGATGAAAGATAAAATTTGCAAGAAAGTATAAAAATAGTAATGAACTATAGAATAGTTTTTTTGTTACTCTAAAATTTCATTCCAAACAATATTTTTAATTTCAAATTTGTTTTCTGATTCAATTTGGATAAAAATTTTTTTTGGGTTTCTACATCTAGACAATGCAACATATAATTGCCCATGAGAAAATAATGGTTTTCTAAGGTATACTCCTAAGGCATCAAAACTTCGACCTTGAGATTTATTGATAATCATAAAAAAAGCTAAGGTCAATGGAAATTGTTTTTTGTACAATATAAATGGTAGCGAAGAAGAATTGTTTGTTTGTAGTGTTATTCTTGGAATAAAGACTTTATTTCCTTTTTTTTCACCTGTGATTATTTCAGCTTCGATGTTGTATTCACATAATTTTGTAATTCGTAATCTTGTACCATTGCAAATTCCTTCAGATATGTTTAAGTTTCGTATCAACATACAAAAAAAGCGTTAATTTTCGAATTCAATTCATGTGGAGGAAGACCTTCTTTAATACTATTTAAATATTATGTAGGAAAATTAAAATAAATATTATCGTCTCATTTATCTACTCCTTTGTGAGTTGCTTTATCAATACTATAGTACGTTACTAATGTTCCTACCATAATATTTCAAATTTTTTTGTTCAAAAAATGAGTGTATTCATTGTAACATGTTAATATAGCTTTACTTATGAAAGAATCTTCATCATTATTAAAAATTTTAGAACATACATCATTTGTTTTCCATGTCTGAGGAATTATAAAAGTTTTAATTTTGCCTTCTCCTATATCCAGTAGCAATGAAGAAAATTTTTCGTCAATTGAAGGTATATTATTTTTTAAATGAAAAATATTAAATAAAGGCCAAAAATTGGAAAATTTTATGGTTTCTTGAACAATAGTAATTTTGCTTCCGTTTTTAACTATTGGGAGAATTTGACGAAAGTCTCCACCTAAAGTTATTATTTTGTTTCCAAAAGGTTTATTACTACTAGATAAATCTTTTAAAGTCCCATCAACGATTTCTAACGCTTTTTTTGGCATCATAAAAGCTTCATCCCAAATAATTACTTCTACATAACGTAATTTTTGTTTATCTGGCTCAAACTGGAAGAATGCACTTTCTATAGTGCTTAAGTCTAAAGGAAGTCTGAAAGTTCTCAAAGTGGTCATTCCCTTTGGGAGCAGAATAGAAGCAATACCTGTCCAAGCCATTGTAAGAATTTTTTTTAATTGATATGTAATAATAAACTAATGTTTTGTATAGAAAAGTTTTTCCAGATCCACCAGGACCATCGATGAAAAAAATTTTTTTTTCAAATTTTATTATTTCTTGAAAAATTCGACGTTGATCATGACTGAGTTGTGAAAACCTTTCATGAAATTTATGTTTACAAAATATTTTTTCATCATTGTCAGTATTGATATTTTTTTTTATCGTTTCTGTTGGTTCTGGTAAACTGAAATCTTTATATGACATATTTTTAGAATTAAAAATTTCGTTTGGATGTAAAAGATCTTGATTTTGATGATTTTTACAATCTTCAATGAAAAATTTTTGGTATTTGTTCCAAATAATATTACCAAAAAAATTTTCAGACATAATAAACCATGCGCAAAATTTTCGTAGTTGAAAAGGCAGCATAACGTTACATGCTTCTTCAAAAATTATATCGTTTTGAAAATCGTGTTCTACTAATCCCATAGAAACAAATAAACTAATTTTTACAAACATAAACTTTAAGTAACAATTAATATAATTCGGATTTTTTTCCATACTTCGTAAATCCAATTTGCAATTACGGGGGTTGGTGCGCAGAGTGCGCAGGGGGCATATATATTTATAAGAGCTTAGAAATATCTATTGACACGTACAGGATAGACAGCTCATTTAAAAAAGAGAGCCACTAGAAGAAATAATGAAGCTCACCAACAAAAAGTCAAGGGGCACATCTTTCTGTTTATATTAACTTTACCACTTTTATTTGAAATTAGCAGCTTGTTCTTCATATTTCCTTAAAAGCAGACCAGTAATTATTCCCCAACGTCGAAAATTCATTCCCGAGTGTTTTCGAAAAATGCCATAGTCTTCCGAATTCTGTAAAATATACTTCACCATATTATTTTCATACTAACAATTAATTTTATCATTTTTTTAAGCTTTAAAAAATATTAATACAAACCTTATTTTGAAAAAATTACACTTATGACACAATAAAAGGGGGGGTTGGCACGCGTTACGCGCAGGGGGACGGAGCCCCACTAGTATATATATATGGCTTACCGTTTTTTCCAGACACTAACAACCATGTTTTACTATTTTTGACATTTTTTTTAGGCATTAAAGGAAAATTTTTTTTTTTCGATTTTATAACAATCGATTGATTTTATTAAACTCTCTATAATAAATTTTTTTCGAGTTAGTCTGAATTTCTTGAAAAATTACCGACAGTTCAGATAATTCGATCCCACTAAAGGTAAAGCTTTACCCGTAAGTATACTGAAAAAAGATTTGAACCAATATTCTTCAAAATTTTTTAAACATTCATGTTCAACAATATTCGAACTGCATTTCATTGAATACAGAAGTCCTACAACTCTAACTGGGAAGTATCTGACTTCGAAGCAGCACTGACTACGATACTCCGAAGCTCGAAGCGCTCTAGCTCATCGGTGGGCGTCCCAGATGCCGAACGTTTGAACTGTAGAAGTTCAAGATTTTTCGAACACTCTCTGTTTTTCCTTCGAACATAGTTGAGTATATTCGCTAAGCGCAGTAATCTCAAAGAGCGCCACCTGCACGGCAAGAAGGATGCAATGCTGGATAACACGATTACGTCGCCCGTTGGGCTGCAAACTTTGTTAATTATTTTTTGTAGTTTCAATACATTTTTGATACTTAAAGTATTGATTTTCAGTGTCAAGAATTTGTTTTGAATAGATTACAACTATTATTTTATAGTTAAAAATAATAAATAATGTAACAAAAAATTGTTTTTTGTTTGATACCAACTCTTAAAACTTAAAATTCACACTTTAAGTACCATAATGCGTTTAAAATTACAAAAAACCATTAACAAAGTTTACTGCCCATAACAGGCTATGTAATCATGTTATCCAGCATCGCCTCTTTCTTGCCGTGCAAGTGGTGCTGTTTTTGATTACTGTACACAGCGAATAGATGCGTGTGCTGCAGTGTATATACGTATGTCGTGTGTAAAAGTATACTTTTTATTTTACCTTTATATGTATACATACACACACGCACACGCACACACACACACACAATTTGGATATTTGTATGCATAATATGCATTGTAAATACGTAAATCAAACGTATTTGAAGGAAGACTGAGAGCCTTCGAAAAACTTTAAACTTCCACAGTTCGAACGTTCAGCATCTGGGACGCCCACTGTCAAGCTATCCATCACCGTCAATCCTTCTTTCAGTGTATTTAAATCAGTAAGAGTTTTGGTAGTATGCCTGGAATGACAAAACATATGTACACATGTTTAAGTTTCACGATTTTTCTAACTCTTGAAAGACACCACACTTTCAATTAGAATTTTTTCCACATTAGGTATCTCAATATAGTTAAAGATACTCCTGATGTGTTTAAAAAAATAAAGTTTTATTTGAGTACTGATAAGTTTAAAATATTTATTTCTTAAAAAATACAACCAATTAAAGTTTAGGCTTCAAACTCAAGAAAACAGTTGTAACAGAGTTATTTAATGTTATCGATATGTTCAAGTAAATATAACAGCTTTATAATCCTATACATATAATAATCACCTATTATATAACAAATAGAAGCACAGAAATTGATATTTCAAATAAGAAATCAAGCCCAAGCTCAACAAGATGGATTGAGAATTCAAGGCAAAAAGTAAAAAATTAGATGCAAGACTAATAACGTGTAATCTAATTTTTCATTTTTCTTGTTCATAATACAATGAATTTTGTTAAATTAATTCTCTACTTATTCTTTAGGAAGTAAGAATTCTGCGTTTACTGTTTTTCTTCCACGTTAATTTTCCTTAGATGATGCTATATAA
Source organism: Copidosoma floridanum (assembly GCF_036245765.1). Lineage (NCBI taxonomy): Eukaryota > Metazoa > Arthropoda > Insecta > Hymenoptera > Encyrtidae > Copidosoma > Copidosoma floridanum. The sequence continues at coordinate 20,834,866 of NW_028321881.1, forward strand.
CATTTGGAAAAAAAAAACAAAAAAAAAAAAAAAACAAAAAAAAGTTCAGCACATAAGTAAATCGAGAAAGAATATGCAAAGTCTAATTTCGAAGAGATTAACGTTAAATTAGAGAAGAAAATAGAAAAATCATATCACACCTCATTAATCTGAAATCTAATTTGTCATTTATCACCTTGAATTCTCTATCAATCTCACCAAGTTTAAGCTTGATTTATGCTTTGAAATATCAAGAACATGCACATATTCTTCTTTTTTCGATAAAATAGCTAGTCATGAAAAAAAAGTGGTTTAAAGCTATAAAATTAAATTGACCTTATAGATAAGGCAGGCAACTTCAATTATGTCTGAATTACCTTCAACCAATATGCATAATAGTATAATTTTTACTGTGACAGAGCTTCAATTAAAATATTTTTTTTAATTTTTCAGTTAATTTTTTATAAAAACATTCAAACTGGACGATTTTCAGTGAGAGTATTATACTTAAGCCAGTCATATTTTTGCGCACTCCATAAGTATTGTTGGGGATGTCTTTTCAGACCGAATTTAACAAAAAAACTCTGTTTTATCTCGCCAAAACCTCTGCAAAAACGCCCAGAGTATTAGTTTCATCTTTAGCCACTTCAATTACTTTTGTACATACCCTTCTGATCAGTCCAATAAATTTGTAGAATAACTTTTTCAAGTTCTAAAAAACAACTTTGATTAAGAAAAATTTGTCGAACTATAATGTCCTCACATATCTTCTTTTGTTAAGGCTTATAAGTTTCTTAGTCTGTGCAGTATCAATTTGTTATTAATTGTTTGATAATTATAGTGTTATAAATTACTAATAATTTATAAGCTTTTTGTACTGATATTAAAATTGTAACAATAAGGTTCAATTACGGTCTTATTATCCTGAAAAATAAATACCAGATCAAACATTTTTTAATAAGAACAATATGATTTTTTTTCTACAAGCTAGTTTTTTTTTTCTTCTAAACATTTAGGGATTTTTTAATATACATACCTTTGTCTCGGAGTTCCTTAATATTTAAAAAAATTTCTTTCCCATTTTAGTCTCTATTAAACTTAGTTTTAAAAAATTGGTTAAACCTCATAGTTTTTCGTACACCTTTGAAGTTATCAAATGATCTTCTTTATTAAATTATTCGCCCAATCATTCTTACAATAGTTAGTTCTATATTTATGTCTACTTCATTTACAAAAAGCTCATAGCACTTAATCTAAACTTACACAAAATAGGATACATATTACGAGATCAAGCACGCAGAAAACCATAGTTCACATGTTTGGCACGTTCAGTTGAAATTTTAAGTCTAAATAAAAACATAAGATTTAAGATGCATTTACTTTTGCTACCTAGGTGTGCAATATTGTGAAAATATATTTATTGGAGAATCGGAACTTAACTTTAGTAGTATTAGAAAAAATTTTGAATGAATTATTAAAAGAACATATACACAATTTTTCATAAATAATCGTAGCGTGTGAAACTTATATTTTTACTTTGTAAGCAAATGTGTAGTACAATGATGCTATTTCAACAAGAGGTAAATATTTTCGTAAATTATGTTGACATTCTGAAATAATTATTGACTCTTAATATAGTTGCAACTCATTTCAAAAAGTATTGAATTCCATAGAACTTTGTGATAATATTATTAAATGCGTACATTGATGTACACATATTTTATGCAAAACTCTTTATCAAATTACTGTATTAACTAGTGTACATTACAAGAACCTCGGATACTTATAATTATTTACCATCTTTTACTTATTCAAATTAAAATTTAAAAAAATCTGAAATAAATAAAAAATCTTAAAAACAATGTATAAAATTTAATGTTTTCAAACTTAAGAATTATTTTTATCTTGTAGAAAAATCTGATGGACTTAAATCTTTTAGTAGAAGTTGTACGGTTAAAGGATTAATTAAAATATAAATAATCTAAGATTGAAAGTCATAAAAAAAATCATCACGAAATAATAATTCTAATAACAAAAACAAATTCCATTTCCGACCGACTATAACTCTGTCCCGGTCATGACTCTTAAATATTTCAGACAGTGCCTCGTTCATTGCGTCATCGTTACTATAAAATGAATATGCGACTCGCGTCTAACTCGCAGTTTTGAATTTAGTATAGTTTCGGGAACATCTAGAGACAAAAAAGTATAACAATGGTATGTCCTTAAAATGTTTGTTACAATGTATAAGATGTACATATTACAGGATAACATTGATCAATCATAAATGTGATGTACTATTACTTGATTATAACTAAATAATCCGATAAATCATTTTTTTCAGGCTGACTTGTCTTCTAAAGATCTTGAGAGTAAGTACATTTTTTGTCTTCTTATACTCATTTATTTAATTTTAGTTTGATTATTGCTATTCATAAAGTATCTATTGCTATAATGTTAGACAACAAAAAAGTAAAACATTTTTCAATACAAACTGGAGCTTTATGTACAATGAAAATAAGTTGAATGTTCGAAAAAAATTCCAAACAGTAATAGCTTATATAAATAACAAAATAACGTAAGATCTATTAAATAATCATCTTGTACCTGCATTTCCATAATGCCCTCATTTTGTAGCTTTGATTTCATTACAAGCTAAATGAATAATGTATACATAGACAAAAAGTATAACATGTAATTTTAAAATTAGTATACCAGTCACAGTTTACTGACCTTAATATGAATATTGAAAAATTTAGTGGAAGATGAGAAATGTCATTATAGTTCCTTCAAACTTTTACTTTATATAGTGGACCAATGTTTCGTAGTAGTTTTAATCACCTTTATCAGTTTTCAGTGAAACTAAATACATAATTAGTTTTTTTTTTCGGCATTTCAATTTTATTTTTTTTTCTGATCTCCCATTTATTAAGGAACAATAAAATTAATTTGTCAGTGTAATATATTATATATTAGGTATTAAAAAGTTTTTTCGTATTTTTTGAATAGAAATTTCCATTTAATGCACGATGTACGTTTGCAATATGTGACATGTAAAATATGTTTACGAATTTTTCTGATTCACTGATTGACCAATAATTTTATTTTGAAAAATACTGAAAATAATTTTACAGAGCTGCAAGGTTACCAAGGAAAAGCAATTAGATAATTTAAATATTTATTATCGTTAAAAATGAGTTCCGTTTTTCAAGTAATGTTCTATTCTTCAAGTTCTTCATAAACATTTTCTATTAATTTCTTACTATTAGCACCTTATGCAACAAAATAAGATATGTGAGAAAATGAAAGTAATATTTTACTGTTAGAAATATATTTGTCTGCGAGACATGGAAACTAATAAAATAAATGTGACCCAGTACATTAATTCTTTTGTATTAATGAGCCTAAAAGATGCTAAAAATAAGTTTTTTTGGTCCCATCTTCTCTCAAATTAAAGATTCATTGTTTCCATTAGAAGAAAAATAAAGATGATGCAAACCACCTTTTAATATCTTTACTTAAGTCTTCATTAAATTTTTATTTAAAAATTCTATGCAACAGAAAACATTAATATGACCTCAATTATTCCATAGTTCTAATTAATCTTACGATTTGTCTTTTTAGTCGTTAAGATCTTGTATCTACTAACTTATTTCGGCTAATTACTGAAATCTCGAATAAGAACTTTGCTCAATGACTTCTTTTATTTATACTTGCGTTTGTAATAAAAAGAAGACTAAAACATAGTATAGCTAAACATATTTTGACTTTTCTATCAAGAAAAATACTTTCAATGTTAATAAGTTATATTTTAGCCATTAGTCAGCAAAAAGCTTGTTGGAAAAAGTTGAACATGATTTGACAATAAATAAATTTAGAAAAATAAAATATAAACAATTTATTAATAGTAAAAGCTTATTTTTATGGTTCCCAAATATAGTATTTTCTTGGAAAACCTTACACAAAAATGTATGCGATTGCCACTAAGATATTTTAAGACTAAGAGAGCGTGTAGGAGGCATGCCTAAAAGAGGAGCGGTACCACGATAAATGTATTCTTAGATTTCCTTAAAAATTCTCATATTTAAATTTATATCACGAAATTGTGCTATGGTACAACTCTATGAACAAAATGATGTCACTTGCGAAGGAATATACAATAAATACGTATATCTACTACTTTCTGTTGATTTCCAGTCAAAAAAGGATTTTACTTCATGAATGTTGTTTAATGCTTTTTATTTTTTTTACTTTGACACACTATTGCAAATACTGTTTCTTTTCCATAAAAACTTTAATAATTTATTGAATTGCTACATTAAGTGAGTACTAGCTCATCAAAGCTAAAATAAAAATTTTTTTTTTTGACTGGTCAAAATTTTTATCTGTGAAACAAGCTATGTATAAACTGTTTATAATAGTGCAATCTTCTTGCAAGTCATTTTTGCACAGAAATTTATTAGTAAAGTTTTAAAATCTAAAGTTGGAAACTTAAGAGGATAAAAATTTGTGAAAAATGTCAATAATTCTGGTTTACTTAATTTTTAATATTTTTTTGTATAACTTATACATGCGTTGGCAAAATTTTTAATAAAAATATTAAGTAGAAAACTTTATGTAATAAATTTTATAAAAATGGATTCTGTCGTATAGGCTTGACATATTTAAACAGCAAAAGATGCCATTTTTTACGTACATTCAGCGTATGTGGATAAATCATCTATTCAAATTTTGATTCATACTTGATATTATTAGTTTATGATAATATTCTACAGAATACTAGTCTGCTCAGAATTGGATAAGCATTCTTTCGTTATTGTAGTTTTCTGTTGTAAGTGTTTTTTCTTGCAAATAAGTACAGAAAAATAAAGCTTGTCGTAAGACCTTGTGTTGCAGTTTTTAGTTTTCATGCTTCGTAAATCGGAAAATCATTCAATGAAAAAAGCTGAAAAAATTTTTAATGTTTACAAACTGTCTATGAAATATTTATAGATTTTGTAAACAAGACTTGAAAAAAATCATTTACAGTATTTTGTTTGGGAAAAAATATATACTTTCTCATATTATAAACAAAAGTCAACAAATTCTATAGAATTTAAGAATTTGACGATTTAATTAAACGATAATGAACATTTACACCTCGTTTTTTAGCTACTAAAGTTCAATACCATACGAGAGTTAAGCTTAACTACTACGTATAAAAATGTATACATCAGTATACCTATAGAGTAAATATGTGAAAGCAACATGGAGCTTTTACACTACCCAAGCAATCTTTCAAAAACAGTGACATGGTAAGATTCTATGAATGTACAGGAAAATAAGAGCTGAGAAATTTATGTTATTGTTAATACGAACAGTTTTAAAGCATATCCAAGCATCGATGATCAATTTTACGGTTTTAATATTAACAATGTTAATTTCAATATTAGATTTATCTTTATGTAAACCATAAATAAAGGTTTTTAAGGACGATCGGTAGAGATAGCGGGGGGGGGGAACCACTTTCGGGGCAAGGGGGAAGTAGCGATGAGTGAAGACTTGGCATCGCCGCATGGGTCACCAATGTGTGAGTGTTCATGTACACACATATATACACACATCAGGTGTTGTGCACACTGCAGTGTCTGCACTGTCTGCTCGTCTGCTGCGTCAGTTACGGCAGCGTATGTGTATATTTGGAACGCATTCGTGCTAAAAATGTAAGTAATTGATTTTTATTCGTTATAACAATGTAATGAAAATCAGTAAATAATTAAAAAGACTTGTGACAGATGTAGGTACATACAATTATATTCGCAGCTCTCATTCGTAGAGTAGATTTTAACGTAATTGTTAATAAATTTATGGAAGGTGACGCTAGTTTAAGATCGTTTTTATTAAATGAACAAAATCCTTTTATCAAAAAAAAAGCTAATGTACTCGTACATAAAATTCTTGAATTTTTATGTGACTTGAAAAGTCTCATTGAAAGTGATATGTTAAATAATTAGGACAGACTCTAGTCTCTGCGATTACTACAAGCATGTGATTTTGTTATCTTGTGTAAAAAATTGTATTTTATAAAAATTAAAAATTAAAAATTTTGTTAAGAAAAATAAGTATGTGTTATTTTAATACATTGTTTTGTTATGGGTACGGGTGAAACCTATGTAAATACACTCACACTCATATATAAGCTTATGTTTTATACAGAAATACATAAATATCTACCATAATATTCAAATATTTACTGATTTACGTCCTGGAATATTTTGAATCTCCCGCTTCTTGCGACGTTGCCCTTGCGTTTTTGTCGAACTATTATTTAATTTTTTTATTTATAAACTAATTAGACGATCGTCGCGAAACTTTGTGTACATATACTTAATAACATTATCTGTGAAGTATAAAAAAATTGGAGACATTCATCAAGCCAATTTTTTAAAAACTGAGTTTTTATAAGTTTCCCCATAAGCGATCGTGTTAAAATGACTGAACTTTGAAATTCAATATCTTGGAAACGAAACAGACAAACCTCTCGAAATTTTAACAGCTTCATTGTAACAACAATAAGAACGTCTGGTTAAAATTTCAAAAAGATTCATCACAGGGTTCTATCTCTACCGAACGTCCTTAAGTAGAAAACAAAATTTTAGCAGTAACTAGATCAAGTTTTATAAGTATGTTACTGATAAGATTAAAAATAGAGAAAGCCTTGGCAATCACACTTCTATTCACTCAAATTACTCATTTATTGTAAAGCTAAAACGTTTAAATCACAAAAAATATCTCTTAATTTAAGTTAGTACATAGTTTTTAAACATTTAATTGTCCATGACAAGCCAACATTCAAATAAAAATTTACTTTGATTATTAAATAATTTAACAATTGAGATTATAAACAATTAATTAACATCCTCGAATTACAGTTTCTCCAGTTTCAATTTTCATGAACAGATCTATGAGTATACCTCCCCCATAGAGCCATTGTCTTTACAATTTGTCTGCTTCGTATTGATCCTAATTGAGACGATTTTTCTCTATACGCTAGGTAATTATCTTTGGCGCGAACTAGTAACGCCATCTCCTGGATTTTTCATTTGAATAGCGGTGTCGTCGAAACGTATGTGTCATAGCAAAGCCAATAGAAAATAACGTTTTTTATTTGTAAATTAAAAATAAAATATAAATTTTAGAGATAAAAATATGGTTGTTATTTTAAAATCAGGTATTCAAAAAGTAGAAACCAACGTTTTTCGCGAAGAAAGCCTCTCCAAAGATCGTAAACTTGCTGACAGTTTTCGTATGTTAGTAACACTTTAGAGAAAATTTGAGACGATCAGACTCGTTGTTTGAAAGGACGGATTTGAAAAGAAACCCCTGGAGCTGCAAGCGAAAAGTCGAATACTAATGATTGTAACGTTTAAATAGAGGTATACAAAACTAGGTTATATAAATATTTTGTTTACATAAATTTTTTTTGTCAAAAAAATAAAAAATTGTTTGTACAATTTTTCTCATAAACGTATAAAGTATGTCTTAATAGTTGTTTCAATAAGCATTTAATTTTACATTATCATACTTTGCTAGCTACATGAAGACCGGACTAAAAAAAATTCTTTATGCAATTGTAAAGCAGGATTGAGTCTGTAAAAACATTTAGCAGCAATATGCATTAGGGTAAATTTAGAAAGTAGTCATTCAAAAACTAGAGAGCCAATGATTTAGAATAGGCCATCAGATCAACAATTACAGCAATATTAGAAAGGCTGTAAATTAAAAAACCTGTTTGAAAAGAGAAATTCTTGTTTTTAAATTTGTATAACCAACAACACACAACAGTAACGATCTTTTATCTGATCTTTTTGTTTTGTTGTAAAACATTGCATCCATCGATATTTTAAAGCTGTAACAACAGCAGAATTATTTGTGATGCAAACGACAGACTTTTCTCTTTGGCACTTTTTTTCACGAGGAATAGCGGAAACAGTGTACGAAACAATAGTACATTCAAATAGTTAAAACTAGATTTTTCTCCTTAAAATCTGTAGTCCCCCTACCTAAGCTTCTACTTTTGTATAAAAAATACATTCTTTACTTTATTACCGAAATACCTAATTTATTACCAAACTTAAAAATAAAACGGTCTATTTAGCGTGGCTATGCATAAGCGTACTCGCTTGTGCAACACCGCATTTCAAATTGACTTCCAACAGCTGGCATTGTCAGCGCTGGTTACCCAGCGTATTCTACGCTTGCTAACTAAATCGTCTTACACAAAGTTTTTAATTAGTGTACACAGTCTTTATTAGGTATTTTTCAACATGTATCACATATTAAGTAGTAACGGGAACCTCAGTAAAAAATTTTTGGCCTCAAAGAGCAGGTTTAATAATAGCTACAATAATAAATAATGACAGCTATAATTATCTATAACATCGTTATAAGCATTGGTAAAAAATAAGTATAACTTACTTTTTTGATAAAAATTTTTTTCTTTTGCCAATAATACTTTAGCAACCCAGATTTATGTTATAATATTTCTTTTGATTTCCAACGGTAAAGATACCTGTAATTTATAGATATTTTTTACACAAAGTAGCAGCTACATTATAGGTAGTTGTAGCTTTTATTATTTTTTATTCATGGCTAAAAATTGCACATTATTTCTATGAGGCTCTTTTACAGTCAAGCTTGAATCAGATGGCGCCAGGGCACGTCGCGGCTGTCATGGCCGTCGCACTTACACAACGTCAAATTTACAGTTGTGTATTGTGTCCGTGAGCCTATCTGTGTGATGAGCAAAGCAGAAGACATAACCTTTGTAAATGATTGCTGTTGTTTGCATTTACGTTTAAAGATAGTAGGAAAAATGAAGTGCAGTGTAATATCCTGCGATAAGAAAGTGAAATGTAAATTTCCTTCTGATAGTGTGATAAAAAAAAGTGGCTCGAAGCAATTGGGAGACCAATCATTAGTAAACAAATACATAAATAGCCTTGTAAATATAACCTAAAATGTACATTTACCTGTCCACGAGTTCTACTTTTCTTCCACTGACTCTTGCTCCTTTCCCTTTTAAAAGCTTCTTCAATTCTGAAACTTTTAAGCTCCCATAATATTCTTTCTTGTCTTCCTTATTCATTTCAAAATTTTAAATATTGCGCTTTACCACTACACTTTAATTTCCTGTATACATACAATACTGAAAAGTAATGTTGTGTGAGTGAGACGGCCATGACAGCCGCGACGTACCCTGGCGCCATCTGATTTAAGCTTGACTGTAAAAGAGCCTCATAGCGAAACATTTATTGGTGTTATTGGTGCACTAGTTTACCACTTTTAAATTAAAAAAGACTTAAGACGTAGGTACAGGGTGTACAGAGCTTTGATTGTAAATCGGTCCATTTGATAAGAATAAAGAACGTAGAATGTATATATATATATATATATATATATATATATATATATATATATATATATATATATATATATATATTGTTAAGTATAGAAAACTAAGTCAGGCTATTTATTGTTTTCAACTGCAAGTCATATGTAGTTGGTCTAGTACTCCATGAGGCAGGTAGCGTTTCGTCAGAGGAAGCAGTTACCATTATATCGCATTTTTTTACATTTATTTTGCAACTATTCTGACGACTTGTGCATATAACGGCTCTATATTTCTGTGTTACTAGCCGAGATAGAGAACTTTGTATAAATAGAACGTGCACAGCTGACAATAACTGAGCCACGGCGGTCGCCCAGCTCAACAACACCATCATAGGTTAGGCCGTCTGCTGCATGCCGGTGACAGCTTATTGCCTACCATCCGTGCACGTTGTTACAAAAATTTCTCTATCTCGGCTGTTTTTTGATAAATCGATTTGAAACTTTTAGGAAAACTTCTTCGAATATTGAGGAACAACTTTGTCGCTGAAAGTTTTGTCAAGCTGAAACTTTCCCGCACAATTTATTTCATTGAAGTTGACAACCTTCGTAATCCGTGCACTACCTACTTCTAATTAAATAATAATTAATTATAAAAAATTCAACTAAATCTGATTAATTCATCGCCAGCGCTGAGGCATTCCACGTACCCGTACTAAATTTCGAACGATTTCGATCATAATTGACTGAGAAACAGCAATTTATGTTTTTAAAAGTGATTGAATTTGAGTTTTCAAGAAATGCGGTTTTTATTTCTTATCTCAAAAAGTACGACTTGATTCAAAAAGTTGTAAATGTAAAAAAGGTGTGAATTTTCATTCTATACAAGCTAGTATTTTTTAAAAATCGATATGGTGAGTTTGAAAAATTTACTCCTTGGACAATACTTTTACGTGTTTCTCAACTTATGCGCCCTTTTCGTTTCCAGCTCCTCATTTAGTGAAATCTGTTAAAAATAAAATGAGCCTGGGAAAATAAATACTTCACAACATCTTTTATAACAGACTTGAATTTATAAATATTAATACTCCATGTATTACATCAGGCATCTTTCGTCAGCAACGGTTGTCTATACACTATGAATATACGTATCGTCATCAAACATGTACCAATCACAGAACTCGAGAGCTTCTACGCATGCTCAATGCCTTAGCATCCCAGTGCCGCGCGCGTAATTTCAAATTTACTTATATTCTAAGGGTGCCTGTACATGGGCGTCTTAATGTCTTAAGACTGTAAGCCACACCTATGGCGGGTGATTCATTCAAACTGATGTTAACTGAATACCGATATAACTTGTTTTAAAGAAGAAAATAGACACTTTATTCATCATAAAACTATGTAACCTGATTACATTATAACGTTAGAACGTTTTTTAAGGCATCAAATGAAAAGTTTCTACAATTCATGTTAATACAATAATTTTTTCAACATAACCTCTCTTTTTAACGACTCAGCGTTAACAAAATTTTTTTTAGTTTTGGTGGCTAAATATCTTTCCAATATTATAATGCAATCACGTAACATAGTTTTGTTATGAACAGGATGCCTATTATCTTGTTTAAAACAAACTACATCAATATTCAGTTAACGTCACTTTGAATTGAATCACCCGCCATAGGTTTGGCTTACAGTCTTAAGACATTAAGACGCCCATGTACAGGCACCCTAATACGCCTCCTTAAATTTAAAATTTTATCGTGTTAGAAATTTAAATTAATCATGTTTTTATTTCAAATCAATCTTAAATCCTTTCTAAACTTAACAAATTTAATTTTTCCTAATGCCTTAGTAAAAATGTCTGCTTCATTATCTTCTGAGTTTACTTTAACTATAACAATTGTATCCTTTGAACGATTCTCTTTTGCAAAGTAAGAATGTGTTTTGATATATTTCGAGTTTTTCGTAGAATTTCCAAATTTAGCAATACTAATCGCACCAGAGTTACGTTCAAAAACATTTATTGGTTCATTAAAAAAAATAAAGAAGTCTTTTAATATTTCTCTTATCCACAAGATTTCACTTACACTTTCAGACAAAAGGCCACATACTCAGCTGCTATCAAAGATTTTGTTACGCTTTCTTGTTTCTTAGATTTCCAATATATTACATTATTAAACAGCTTTATAACATAACCAGTAGTTAATTTTCTATCAAATACATCACCTGCCCAGTCTGCATCCACAGAAAAAGTCAAGATTTCTACTTTGAAATTTCTTTCACACATTAACTTAATATCTTTTGTTAAATACAAATATTTTAAAATTCTTATTGCATATTTGTAATGAGTTTGATTTGAACTGTTTTCAAATCTACTTAAATAGTTTATGCTATAACTGATATCTGGTCTTGTTCTTGAGCTTATACATAGAACTGCTCCTATCAAATTTCTGTAGTTTGTAAATTCAGATGCTGACCATGCGGGCTCACATTTTAAGTTTTGCTCCATTAGAGTTTCATATAATTTTGCGTTTATTACATGATACTTTTATACATCTTTCCTGACCTAATATCATTATACCACTTTTACGACCGTAATCAATGTTTATACCAAGATATGTATTGACACAACCAATGTCTTTCATCTTAAATTTATTTGTTAATACCCTTTTAGTTTCGTTAAGTTTGATTTGGCTTTTACTGCATAGTAATAAATCACCCATAAAGATAATTACATAAATTGAATCATATCCATCATGTTTATAATACAAGCAATAATCATTCTCGTTTCTTTAAAAATCCAAACTTTTTAAATATGTATCCAAACACTCATACCACGGTTTAGGGCTCTCTCAAACCATATAGTGCTTTTTTTAACCAGCATATTCTGCCTGTTTCATCATTATAACCTTTTGGTTGTTTAACATACACTTCAGATTTTACATTTCCATTCAAAAAAGCTGATTTCACATCCATTCGATTAATAATTAAATTATTTTGTAAACAATAAGCCAATAAAATTTTTAGAGTTTGTGTTTTTGCTACAGGTAAATATATGTCATCAATTTTCTTTTTGTTCAAAACCTCGTACAACTAATCTAGCTTTATATCTATTGTCTGATTTCTCGGTATACACCCATTTTAAATCAACAATCTTCTTATTTTCTGGTTTATCTACTAATTCATAAGTTTTATTTTTAATAATGCAATTTATTTCCTTATCCATATCTTCTTTCTAATTTACACACTCTTCATTATTTATTGCTTCATTGTAATTTTGTGGAATCTTTGCACTAAAATAATTTACGTAAATACATGTTGCACAATTTTCTGGTTTATACCTTTCTTTACGCGTTCTACTAGACCTTCTTACTATACTATTATTTTTATTTGTAGTTTCATTAGTCTTTACAGTTTTAATGTTTTCATCAAAAACCAAATTATTATCGCTACTATCATTATTATCATTTTCTTTACTGTAAAAATTTTCATTTTCTTCACCATTACAATTTAACATCCTCCTCTACAATATCAACATGTCTAGCAATTATAATTTTATTATTAATAAGTATTCTATAACCAACACTTTCATACCCTACTAATATTCCTACTTCTGCCTTTTGATCCCGTTTATAATTTCGTTTCAGCTCTGGCACTCTTACAAATATTTTACTTCCTTACAATTTTATATTATTTAAAAATTAATACGACCAATAGTATACAAGCGAATGTTAACACATCTAAATCATTGTATCAAGAGGTGCATATGCATAGATGGCGGCACTTTCAATACAAGCACACTATATCCTCTACACATGCCTTTTTTTCAATATTCAATATACTTAAGACTCATAACACTAAACCACATAGTTTCTTTTTCAAGAAAATGAGACTATGTGGTTCAAACGAAACCGTACGACCTCTTCTTTTGTTGTTGCAATAAAGTACAGCATTATTCCGTACCATGCCCATTAACGGTTGGGGGGGGGGGAGCCAGCCTGTTGATGGTGGCTCGGCTACTTGCCAGAGCTGCCGAGAGTACTTTTTGTGCACATATCTTTAAATCGGAGACACTTTTTTTTAATGAGAGGTAGCTCTTTGAAATATTAACAATGGCGGTAAGTACCTACTTTTCGGAGCACCCTTATAATTTTCATTTTGCCCGTATATTTGGTCGTATAAATATATACTTGTACTTTTTTTATGGGAAAATTACAAATTATATTTATATTATTTTTTCAAAATGTCTATTTATCTTAAACTGTTTACAACATATACATAGCAAATTGTGCGTTAGTGTATCGTGTGTAGTTTGAGTTCTACCTACTGTTGGTGCGATGTTTCCGAACTAGACATTTTTCACAGTTGGTAACAACAAAAAGTAACAACTTCTTAAAGTTATTTTGCATTACAAAACCTTGTATTACATTTTTACGAAAATTCCACATCCTTAACTATTGTAGCAGATAATACTAAAACAATAGTATTCAAATTGTATGGCTTGCAGCATAAACCAACATTACACTATCTGAAATATTACCTGTTTCAGAAATTAACAACCGAAAAAAGTTTTAAATTAGAAAAACCAACCAACAGATGTAATTGTTTTTCAACATGGCTTCAGAGTTTATCATCAGGTACAACAGTGGTTGGGTATACAATGTAGGCTTAAAAGTGGGGATAAAAGCTTACTGATAGAGGATTACATCCACTTTGTAATGTCGAACCAATGTTTCCAAAAAATTTGCTGGAATTTATATTTTGTAGGTGTCAAAAAGGATTTCGTTCTTCGGTTTGTAGCTGCAGAAAGTATAGTCTAAAATGTTCTGATATATGTTTATCTTGTCGAGGACAGTTGTGTAAGAGTAGAGAAACAGCTTACAAAACAGATGTTACATAAACAGAAAGTATGTCTGAAAATTTAAGTGAAGATAAGGGCAATCGAAATTCATACATATACACAATTTATTATTTTCCCATAAAAAAGTATAAGTTTATACGACAAAATATACGGGCAAAATAAAAATTATAAGGGTGCTCCGATAAGAATGTACTAACTGCCATTGTTGATATTTTAAAGAGCTACCCCACATTAAAAAAAAAATTGTCTTGGTGCAGTAGAAGCCGAGATACTGCAAGGTTTTCCGCTGTCTCCAATTTAAAGAAATGTGCACAAAAAGTACTCTCGGCAGCTCTGGCAAGTATAGCCGAGCCACCATCGACAGGCTGGCTCCAGCCCCCCCCCCCCGCACCGCCAATGGGCATGGTACGGAATAATGCTGTACTTAACTTCATTGCAACATCAAAAAAGGAGGTCGTACGGTATTTCAAGTATAATCATCATTAAGTAAAACGTTTCTACTTCATTACGCTAAAATTTCTAGTTTGAATGTCAATTAGCAAAGCCACAGCGGTTTTAAAAAAAATAAACCGAAACTCCCTTTTTATTGGTCGTAGAAAACTTTTTTTTTAATTTACAAAAAAATTCTAGCAATACCAAACAATCACTACTCAGTTTTGAAAATTAAAAAATTTATTTACTTATTAATTAAACCTAAAACCGTATGTATGGAAAAATAGCCACTGATTATTTAAAAATCGTAATTTTTCTTTTAATATTAAATTCAACGATCATCTGAGCGTGTGAAATTGAGGACGCTAATTGAAGATCCCCCAGAAAATTTTTATAAACAACCGAACTTTTCGACTTTTTTTAATTGCAAAGTGAATTGCTCACAAACTATTGGGCTGATCGATTTAATTTTTGGAATACTGTTTCTACGTGTCTTCAGCAACATTTCTGTAAAGTTTGGACATCCTAACTAACTTGTAACAATAGTTATTTAATAACAAAGATTTTTAAGATTTTAGTGGTTTTTCTTAAATCTGCAACTTAATTATTGGTCGTAGTATATCCTTTTTCTCCAGTTGTAGATAATTAAGTAGGCTACAACTTTCATGTAGAACATTTTTTTGTGCAACCCATATTTTTTTGCGTATTTAATAAATGCCGAAAAAAAGTCCGATTTCAGATACTTCATTGCTCATAAATAATGAAACTTTCAGCTGTTTTTGTTTCAAATGACATATGTTATTTAAAACAACATTACGAAGAGATAAAAAAAAAAAGAGTTGGTACTTCTTGGTCAGAGCGAACGTCCCAACGTCTAATTCTACTGGTCTAGGCATTTATAATGACCCTTCATAGTAGCTTGCTTATATTTGCTGGCTCCTTCAAAGGCTAATGTATTGGTGAAATAACACGTTGTTTTACGGTGCACCCAAATCCATACAAGGTGAGTGGTGAAAGTAAAATCCTCACTGAACGTGGAAAACTATTTTATAAATACGTGTATATACATTATAGTATATTCACTGTGCATGAAAAATCCATATATTTATATGATGATAAATATATAGAATAAAAAAAGATGTTCAACTTATGTGTATACATAAGATCAAACGACATTGTATTTTACAATACATCTTAAGCTGTTGGATAATTATATTGACTACTTGTTATCTTCTAAACATTTCAACAATCTTTTTAAATAGAAAAAGTCTTGCGGTAGCTGTTTGATGATGTTTATTAAAGCATTTCATTAGGCAAGACTGATACTTAGGAGTGCACTGCATTTTTGCCAGAGCAAAAAACGTAAATTACTTTGAAACCTATTTGTTTTTGTGTAAAAAAAAATTTAGTAAAAGAAAAATTGCGATCCTGGATCTTCGCGCAAGGGTGTATTAATTGTTACGAAACAAGCTTCAGAGATTTTCGTGTAGATGGGGAGCAGGTAATTCTGATCTATAAAAATAAATGGATTATAGTGTCCGAAATATTGTAGTAAGTACCTCCACCGAAAAGGCGGAGCTGGGCTCGAACATGATCGACTAAGGATTTGCGAAACTGTACGCTGATTGCTTATCCACTGCCTTCCCCAGAAGCGGCTATATTAATTGCACTCTTAGATGCACTATTTTGTCGTCAGTTGTACGCCGGTGTGCCAACACACGGGCGCTGACTTGACTGAGCCAAGCCACGTCCGAGACAGTATGTATGTATGGGCATAATCAAGTTTTTTGACTAACTCATGCAGTTTTTGTTGAATTGGGCGGAAATTTGACAGAGAGCTTTGTATTTAATTTTTAAAGTGACGATTTAAAATCGGCAAGGTTTCTTGTTACAGAAAAAAAGGCAGTCACTTTCAGATGCTACTTTCAGTGAAAAAAAAGTGCTGAAAAATTTCAAAAATATGGTTCATCCTTATCTAACTTTTACGTTTGGGATTATCAAATTAAATATGAAAGTTGTAGAACCCATTAAAGTGCAACTTCTTCGCCTAAAACATTTTGAAGTTAGATACAACCCACACTTTCCATGAGCCAATTGGCAGAAAGTGCTCGTAAAATTATTAAAACGTCGTTTTCCTCTATCTTAACTTTTTTTTTGTATTTTAAATGAAAAATTGAACGTAAGAGTTGTAGACCTCGTCAAGAGATGATTTTTTTTATTTAACATACTTACTTATAACGTCAAATTGGCGCTCTAAGCCGCAAAAAATTGCCGAAAAATCGCTAAGTTATCGTTCTTTTCTATCTTACCTACTCGCTTTATATTTTAGGTCATAAAGTTAATGTAAAACTCTGAGATCTTTCATATGTATGATTTTTTGGATTAAAAACTTTTGTGTGTAAGTTGAAATTAACGCCATAAATCACAAAAAATGATAAAATAATAGCTTGTTTAGAACAGAAACGAATATCTTCGGGACGAAGCTCAGGGCGATAATCATTGTGCTCTGAGACTTGCTTCTCCTACAATAAAATTTACTTACTTTCAACGTAGTGTGGTTATAACAGTAAAATACTTTCTCATATCAGTCGTGCCTTGTAAATTATATTATGTAAAACTGCTTTTTTGCATAAATTTAGCCACGTGTTTAAAAGGGTACTATCTCAATTATTTAATAATTTGTTTATTTAGTTCCCTTAAAATACACATAATATAATAATAGTATACGACTTTACGATATTTATTATTTTTTTACATGAAACTAAAAATTGCTCAACAATAAAAAATTTAAAACTAGTAACACAATCCAGCATAAAATTTCCATAGAAATGCCTCTTCACTGGAGTGGTGTACTTGAAACTAAAAAACTAACTGAGGACTAAGAAAAACTGAAAAAAAAGTCTAATAAAAGACAGAAAGGGATTATTATTTTAAATCAGAGATGCAAAGATACAAAGACGATAGTTTAACAAATGGTCTTACTTATTCTATTTTATAATTTTTTGCACTAGTCTTCCAAAACTGTTTCTTTTTTTTTTTTTTTTTTTTTTTTTTTTCATTGTACATTGCTTTAAATTTCAAGATTTTATGGAAGTTCATCAAAAATTTTAATAAATATTATAGCAAAGATTTATTGTTTTTCATCATGTTATTGATGTGACTATGTCAAAAAAACCCAATTTAGATCCAAGCTAATTTTCATTATGTATACTAATTATACGGCTGTTAACTATAAAAGAGAAGCACGAGATCATTATATTGGCTAATTTATGCATATAGAACCAATAAAATAATATGTTAACTTCATTTCTAAATCTTTCTTGTAAATAAGTCTAAGAATTTGAACTGCAGAGTACAGCCATTCAGTAAAAAAAAAGAAATAACACCTTTTACTGGTATGAGCAATGAATTTATGTAACTTAACACTGGACCGAGTATAGAATGAAGAACCTGACTATGAGCTTTATTTTAATGTCCATAAAAAAGTACAAAAAGTAAGAGTAAAAAAGACTGTTGCTTGTGATTTTTACGGACAGTATGTACTTAGTTTGTCAAAAAAAGTATGATTACGACGGCTCCTACGAAGAATCGTACTCCACAAAATATCCAACGAAGAATCGTACGCACAGATATATTCCAGCGAAGAATCGTACAGGCCACTTCTTTTCGACGAAGAATCGTACGCGCACCTATATACTGACGAATAATCGTACAGTCCGCATCTTTCCGACTTCCGACGAAGAATTGTACAGGCCACTTCTTTCCGACGAAGAATCATACACGCAGATATATTCCGACGAAGAATCGTACGCGCAGATATACTCTGACGAAGAATCGTACTTGCAGATATATTCCGACGAAGAATCGTACAGGCCACTCCTTTCCGACAAAGAATCGTACGTGCACCAATATACTAACGAATAATCGTACAGGCCGCTACAATAACATTTACATAAAAAATACAATAAGAATAACTATGGTGCCATTATCGTTATTTAGTCACATATTACCCAATTATATCACCCAATAACACAAGTGCCAATCCCCACACAACTAAGTGCGCTAACTGGTCCCTTTATTTATTTAAAATGAATTAAATAACACAAGTGCCAATCCCCACACAACTCAGTGCGCTTACTGGTCCCTTTATTTATTTAACATTAATTAAATAACACAAGTGCCAATCCCCACACAACCCGGGGTATTTACTGGTCCATTCATTTATTTAAAACCAATTAAATAACACAAGCGCCAATCCCCACACAATCCGGACCGTTTACTGGTCCATTCATTTATTTAAAACAAATTAAATAACACAAACGCCAATGCCATCACAACAAGTGCGCTTAACAGTCCCTTTATTTATTTAAAATAAATCAAATAACACAAGCGCCAATTCCCACACAACCCAGAGCGCTTACTGGTCCCTTTTTTTATTTAAAATAAATATAATGATAAGACAAGCGCCAATCTCCACACAACCCGGAGCATTCACTGGTTCATTCATTTATTCAAAATAAATTAAATAATACAAGCTTCAATCCCCACACATCCTGGACCGTTAACTGGCCACTTTGTTCATTATTTAAATAAATTCAATAACACAAGCGCCAATCCAAACACAACTCAGTGCGCTTACTGGTCCCTTTATTTATTTAACATGAATTAAATAACAGAAGCGCCAATCCCCACACAACCCAGAGCGCTTACTAGTCCCTTTATTGATTTAAAATAAATTAAACAACACTAGCGCCAATCCCCACCCAATTAAATGCGCTTACTGGTCCCTGTATTTATTTAAAATAAATTAAATAACACAAGCGCCAATTCCCACACAACCCGGACCGTTTACTGGACACTTCGTTTATTAATTAATTAAATTAAATAACAAAAGTGCCAATCCCCACACAATCCGGAGCGCTCACTAGTCCCTTTTTTTATTTAAAATAAATATAATAATAAGACAAGCGCCAATCCCCACACAACCCGGAGCATTAACTGGTCCATTAATTCATTTAAAATAAATTAAATTACACAAGCGCCAATCACCACACAACCCAGAGCGCTTACGTGTCGCATACTTATTTTACAATCAATAAAGTAATAAGGCAAGCGATAATCACTACATAAGCCAGGGCGCTTACTAGTAGCATTAATTATTATTAAAAAGCATTGAATAACAATTCTGGATAGTCAGGTGATAAGTACTCGCGTTGTTACTTAATAAATTTTATCGATTATTACAGTGACCAGGAAGCACTCTGGGTTGTGTGGGGATTGGCGCTTGTGTTATTTAATTTATTTTAAATAAATGAATGGACCAGTAAGCGCTCCTGGTTGTGTGGGGATTGGCACTTGTTTTATCATTATATTTATTTTAAATAAATAGAGGGACCAGCGAGGGGACCAGTAAGCGCTCCTGGTTGTGTGGGGATTGGCGCTTGTGTTATTTAATTTATGTTAAATAAATAAAGGAACCAGTAAGCGCACTTAGTTGTGTGGGGATTGGCGCTAGTGTTGTTTAATTTATTTTAAATAAATAAAGGGACTAGTAAGCGCACTGAGTTGTATGGGGATTGGCACTTGTGTTATTTAATTTATTTAATTAATAATCAAAGTGGCCAGTTAACGTTCCAGGATGTGTGGGGATTGGAGCTTGTGTTATTTAATTTATTTTGAATAAATGAATGGACCAGTGAATGCTCCGGGTTGTGTAGGGATTGGCCCTTGTCTTATTATTATACTTATTTTAAATAAAAAAAGGGACCAGTAAGCTCTCCGGGTTGTGTGGGGATTGGCGCTTGTGTTATTTAATGTGTTTTAAATAAGTGAATGGACCAGTAAATTTCCCGGGTTGTGGGGGGACTAGCACTTGTGTTATTTAATTTATGTTAAATAAATAAAGGGACCAGTAAGTGCACTTAGTTGTGTGGGGATTGGCGCTTGTGTTATTGGGTGATATAATTGGGTAATATGTGACTTAATAACGATAATGGTACCATAGTTATTCTCATTGTATTTTTTATGTAAATGTTATTGTAGCGGCCTGTACGATTATTCGTCAGTATATTGGTGCACGTACGATTCTTCGTCGGAAAGAAGTGGCCTGTACGATTCTTCGTCGGAATATATCTGCACGTACGACTCTTCGTCGGAATATATCTGCGCGTACGATTCTTCGTCGGAATATATCTGCGCGTACGATTCTTCGTCGGAATATGTCTGCGTGTACGATTCTTCGTCGGAAAATATCTGCGCGTACGATTCTTCGTCGGAAAATATTTGCGCGTACGATTCTTCGTCGGAATATATCTGCGCGTACGATACTTCGCTGGAATATACCGACGTATACTATTCTTCGTTGAAAGGCTCGGGGAGTACGTTTCTTCGTAGGAACCTCTGGAGTACGATTTTTCGTAGGAGCCGTCGATTGAAAACATGGAAAGTCTGTATTGTGTAAAAAAAAAAAAAAAAAAAAAAAAGAGACATCAGTTATTTTGAAATTGTAACTAACACAAGACACTGCAAGAACAATTTTATCACTACGACCGATTTAGTTACGAGACTTCTAATAATGGTGACCTAGTTATTACCAATTATGCGTTTGGTGCATCTAAACAGAAGAACCCGGCTGTTTGCCTGCAAATTGGATACATAGCTTTACTCTCATTATTGAGTCCAGTATTTTACACTTTCTTGACGTACTGACTACAGGCTAACCTTGCTAAATTTTATCCAGTGCCCAAGCACCATTTTCTATTTCGTATTAAAATCGAGGGTGCTTGTTTTTCTTTTCTATACCCATTGTCGCTTTCCTCGTTGGATATTATCTCTTAAGTGCAGTTACGTTTTAAACTTTAAAAACTATTATTTAACGTGATTCGGTAAACATGAGATTAAATAAATCCTAAAAAGAAATGCAATAAGTGTGTTTAGGTTTGAATGCTAGGTTAAGCGGAGTTGTAGAATCGGAATGCTTTGGACACAGTTAGATAAAGTCAATCTATGACTCCGTTGCTTAGTAAACAATTACAATTTAAGATATTAACTTTTTTCATCAACTGAACATGTAATGTATATGGATTACTCTACCGAAAATGGTATATTTCATGCAACGGTCGATTACAACGTTGTAAAAGGAGATATTAATCAAAAAAATTTTAAAATATTTAAGGGATGTTTACTTCTAAAAGCTCAAGAGAATTTAAATAAAAAAAGTATCGCTTTTATTCAGATGAAAAAAAGAGACTTAATTAACGTTATGGGCTAATGCCTCACTCGTAAATTTACAGTTTTGACAAGCCCGCAATCAAAATACGGATTTTTTAATTTTTCTGTGGCAGGGAATTCCAAATTTATTAATGCAATTAACATTTTTACGCATTGTAGACAACTTAAATAACTGTATGCAAGACTTGGATGTTGTTAAAGTTGCGGAACCGAAATCTGATAAATTAAAATTTCAACGAAAATTGTGCTCACAAATGTACACAATTAAATTAAGGCGTTCCAATTAAGACGTATTGTATAAAATGGAGGTTGAGGACGTTGCAGAAATTTTTTTTGTTTTTTCCATCCTGGTAAGTCAGTGCTACAGGCTCGCAAATTCGTAAATTGTGTCTCCCAAAATAAAAACTCAGAGTCCCTAACGCTATAGAATATCATGTTACTTTTGAAGGAGTTGGATCATCGACTTTGAAAGTGGTTGGTTAAAGTATAGCCGTTCTAATATGATGCAAGTGCAGAGCAACGTTTAATTTGAATTGGGTGCATTACAATCTTAAATTTTCGACGCTTGCGTAAGGCTCTTAACGCTCGTTTTGCAAAACCCCGTAACGCTAAAGAACGTCGGGTATATTTTTGAACTGTTAGATTATCGACTCAGAAGTTGATGGATTAACAAACAGCTGTTTTTTATATGATATGAGTGCAAGAGCAAAGTTTAGTTTCCATTTATTGCGTCACAATATTAAAGCGATTTTTGTAAAAGGCCCGTAATGCTCCTTTTTTTGCTAAGAACCTGTAAATCTAGCCCATAACGATTCAAAACGCATTGTATCTTTACTTAATGTTGGATTATCGACTTGGATAGTGTAGGATTAGTAACTTGTACGAATATTAACAGTAAGTACTCGATATAAATGTAAGAACAAAGTCATATTTTCATTAACAGACCCGTTACTTCGATTATAATAAGATTTAATAATACCCTTTTCTTTTTAAACATAATACGAAAGTCATCGTAAAAATTTTTCTCGTACAGATCCAGCAGGGCCTACAAAAATTCTTATTTATTGTGGTCATGGACTATACGGAAAATTTTATCATACAAATAGAAATCCGTTTTAAGCGTTTGTCTATTCTAGTCCTTGAAATATGCCGATTTTCGTAAAACGACCTGTATATATCTTCCTATTATATATAGTTATTCTCACTGTTTTCTAAGATTTGCTTTCCCACCCTGCCCCACCCTTTCCCCCGCTGCCGCACTCTTTCCCCCGCTGCCCCACTCTTCCTCACGCTGCCCCACGATTTATGTTATTTTTCTTTTATTTTTAACCTTAATCTGACAGTTAGAAACTTCCCCACGCTGCCCTATCCTTCGCTACGCTGCCCCATCCTTTCCCCAAGCTGCCCCATCCCTTTTCCACGCTGCCTCACCCTTTTTCCCTTGTCAAATCCCTTCTCCACCTCTTTAACCTTTAATACATTACACGTATGAATAACAAAACTTTTTGTAACACGTTATAAATTTTCTTTTATTTCAAAATGACTTTGAAATTAGGACCATGTTATCTGAAAATGAAACAGTCTATAAGTAAACAAGATTTTTTAATGATACATGTATGTTGATATTTCAAAACAGTTTAATGCATTTATCAAATTGATTACTTATTTAATTTTGTGTGATTTCAAATTTCTTTGTAAAGCATCATTTCTTAAAAATCCTCTCCCACATTGTCAACAAATATTTTTGTTGATAACCATTTCGTCTGTTAAACGCAATGGTGGCATATATAACTTTCTTTTGTATGAATTTTTATATGTTTGGTTACTAAAGAGTAATCTTTAAATCTCAACATGGAATAATTACGTTTAAAATCTCGATTTTTGAAAATAAAATAGTTTTAAACATTTTAAAGCTATAATACATATTTTTATGTCAGTAATACTTTTTTAAATCCATTAATGTTTGATGCGGAGATATTATTACGACATTGGAGTATATCACGAATATATTCTTAGATTTTAAAAATTTCTTTCTAGACAACATTTTTATTTTCAATGTATCTTCAGAATCATTTTGAGTGAAAATATTTTTTAGATTTGTGCATCAGGATAAAGCTACATATTATTGGCCATGGGAAAATAAAGGTTCTTTACAATATAATCCTACACAATTGAAACTTTGGCCCTGTGATTTATTTATTAACATAGAAAAAGCCACAATCAATGGAAATTGTTTTCGATGTAAAATAAACGTAAAAAAACAATAATCCCCGGCATTAAAAATTATTCTAGAAATAAATACTGTTTGTCCTTTGTTTTCACCTGTAATGATTTTAGCTTTAATATTATACTTAAATAATTTTGTTTGCGTAAACGAGTTCCATTAAATAATCCGTCTATTATACTTAAATTTCTTAGTTTTTCTAGGACTTCATAAATTGCATTTAAAACATCTCATTTGATTTAGTATTTTCATCAGATTCATCTGTTCATTTTACTGTTGCATAATTAATACTGTAGTATAACATGGCTGTTCCTTCCACACTGCTTAGTATTTTGTTGTTTAATAAGAGTGTATTCGTAATGAGATGTTGAAGTAACTCGATTTATGAAAAAAATATTTTGTTTATCAATAATTTTACTGCAGATGTCTTTGTTTTTTCGTTCATATGATATTGTAAACGAATCAATTTTACTTTCTCCTATACCTTACAAAAATGAAGAAAATTTTTCATTCAGTGAAACTGTCAACTGGAATTTTGGTATGGCAATTTATAATTTTGTACAAAATTTTATCTGAACTATTATTTCGTCTTTTGTAATGTAGATAACCACTAACCGCAAATAGAGTATTATCATTAAATAATTTTGGACAGCTTTTTTTACAATTATCGGAATTTTTTTTAAAACAAGGACCATGAAACATATGTTTAATCGCAAGTTTTTTCAAAATTTCGTCATGCGTTGGTATTTCAGCAGAAATGTACTGATCTACGTTTTCAGGAGTATGCAATTTGTTTGGATGAAGCGCTACTACAATGTGAGCATGTGTCAAACTTTTTTTTTTAATTTTATTGATTTTTGCATTAATAGAATTGGTTGTGCAAGATTTGTCTTGCGCGCCCATGCCCTCCCCTTCCCCTCTTTCTGCTCAAAGAAGAGGGAGCTGCTGCTCGCTTGGTCTCTGCCGGCGCGAGCGTACAGCTTGATCTAGTGGAGCCAACGTGTGTGCACGCCTCGACCTCTTGCTTCGCTGGGGACTCTCAAACCAGACCTCCACGTCGATCTGCCTACTATAAAATATCTGTTACGGCTGATCTGCCAATCTTGTATTTACTCGACGTTCTAATAAAGAATAATTCAAACATTGGTCCTTCGAGCCGGATAGCGTGACTGGGACCTCATCGAGCCCAAGACAGCCAGGACTACGGTACTACGCGAAGCAATGTAAGTAGGACGATGTGAGATGCGATCATGCGAAAATACATTCTCTACGTCCGAGAACGTATCGAGACATTGGGCCTCTGTTGCAAGTGATGCAATCGTGCAGAGCCGCGCCACGTGGTAGAGCGATTTGAGGTTATGATAGCCTTAAAAAGATGTGACAGGCGAGAGACGCCCCACCGCGACTGCCGTGCAGTCCGCGTCGTGGACCTTGCGTGCGACCGCGATTACTCAGTCAGTGAGGCTGTCGAGAGGTTTTAGGTTGCAGATTGCAGGCTGCTTCATGTTTAAACCGCGGGATTTACTAGTTAACGTCATCCCGCGGCTGGTCGGGTTGATAGATTCATTCGCGATTCCTCACCCCCTTTTTCTCAATATTCTACGTAGACTCATTTGGCACGCACGATTGCACCACAAGTAACAAGGCGCCGTTTGAGAGACAAGCGTCGAGCTCAGCGCGTGACTAATTTATAGGGATAACGAAGGCTGGCCCTCGTTGCTGGAAACGCAGCAAGCCCTGCTAGAGGTTCTCGCGGAATTCACTCAATCCGCCAAGAGCGTCGAAGTATGGAGCATGGGTCTCGTCGACGCCAGGTTTGAGCTACTCGCTGATTATTGGAATGACTTCCAAGCCAATCATAAGGATCTGATTCAGGGCGCACCTGTGGACAAAGTTGCCTCCTTGATAGCCCTGTACAGGTCCGCAGAGGGATACTACCTCGACGCTAAGGCGTGCCTGTATGACGCTAGGAGTCGGCTGTTCCCGACCATGCCAGGAGGTGGTGGCCAGTTACCACTTCCCGGACCGCTCCCTGGACGGCACTCGGATCCTCGCCTGCCGAGCATCAATATTCCGCTCTTTTCTGGCCGTCGCGAGGATTGGCAGTCTTTCCGCGACCTGTTCCAGACGCTCATTCACCAGGATGCTCGGCTCACCGACGTCGACAGGCTTTACTACCTAAAGGCAAACGTGCAGGGTGAGGCAAAAGCAGTTCTGGACACCTTGCAGCTCGTTGGCTCCAATTATTCCACGGCCTGGAGTCTTCTTGTCTCGTAGTTCGAGCATCGCGGCCTCCTTGTGCAGGACCACGTCATGGCACTCCAAACACTCAAGCCTCTGCGCGAGGAGTCCGCTGCTGGTCTGCAGGGCTTGCTCGATGCCTTAGAAAAGCACCGTGATCAACTGCGAGCGCTCAATCAGCCGGTGGAACATTGGGATGTGTGGATGGTCTCTTTTGCCTCGACCGCCATGGACCCCTTGACTCGGAGAGCCTGGGAAGACGAGCTCGAGAAGTTGGAGGCAGCCAGCTCTGCACAAGGGAAAGCGGCCTCCTTCGCCACTTTGTCCAGCTTTCTGCGGAGGCGCGGCCGCTCACTGACTTCAATGGAAGCCTCGCGCCCTCCCCGATCGACGAACGATCCTGTACGCTAGACCAGCAGTCGCCCTCCCGCGCCGACGCCACTCAGCCGCAACCACTGATCTTTAGCCACCCACGCAGTCAACGATGACTGCCCTGCTTGCCACGCGCCGCACTACGTAGGTCACTGCAGCCGTTTCCTGGAACTGGACGCGCTTGGGCGAAGGAATTTCGTCACTTAGCACAAGCTGTGCTTTAACTGCCTGAAGCCGGGTCACATGGCAACTGTCTGCCCTTCCCAAGGTGTATGCCAATATTGCAAGGCGCGGCATCACAGCCTCATCCATGATGGCGGTCGCAAGCGCAGGGCCACGCCCGACCCAGCACCAGCTGAGGCAAAGCAGTGCCTCTTCACCTCGGACTCAAAGGACGGGATCGACGCGGCAGCTGCTTCATCGTTGTGACTAGCCGTCTGGCCCACGCTCAAGGTTTAGCTCATGGGCCCCGGGGGGCGGACAGTCACAGCAAGAGCACTCGTCGACGCTTGTTCGGAGATTTCAATCACGTCCACTGCACTTGCTCGAAAGCTTGGTGCCAGTCCCGAGCCAGCCGTCACGAGCATCTCTGGCGTCAGAGGCGCTGTCTTTATGCGCTCTCCAACGATTGCAAGTTTGCAGCTCCAAACCCGGAACTCAACCTGGACGTTGCGGCTGACTGCGCACTGCTTGCCCCAAATGGGACTCCGCACCCCCTCCGGACCGTTACAACCAGCCATCATCGGACTCTCGACGGCGTCGCTGGATCCGTCGTCGGCTACGTCGAGATCCCGCTCCCTCGCCTTTCGCCCTACTGACGACGATTGAGCTGCGCGATGCCTACCTCGCCTGCGTCCGCCTTAGCCAGCGACAATTCTTCGCCCTAGAGATTGCGAGCTTGCAAAAGGGCGGCCGTGTCCCTGCGAAAAATCCACTGCTGTCTCTAGACCCGATCTTCTCCGATGACGTCCTTAGAGTTGGCGGTCGTTTCCAACATTCTGCGCTCACTTTCGACGAGCAGCATACGCCAATCCTCGACAGCCGATGCAGCCTCGCTCGGCACATTATCCAGTGGGCTCATGCTCGTGCTCTTCACGGAGGAGTCAGAGTCACCAGCGCCTATGTGGCTCGCAAGGCCTGGATTGTTGGCGGGCGGCGGCGAATCAAAAGCATTCTCCAGGGATGCGTGGTCTGCAACTGACTGCAGGCGCGGCCTGCCACTCAACACATGGCACCTCTACCGGCCGCACGGGTTACTCCTGCTCGAGCTTTCTCTCGCACTGGAGTTGACTACGCTGGCCCATTCAACATTTTATCTGTTAAGGGCCGAAGCATCCGCACAAGCAAGGGCTACGTCGCGATCTTCGTCTGCATGACCACCAAGGCGTCACAGCTTGAGCCCGTTGGTGATCTCTCCACTGAGTCATTCATTAGAGCGCTCACAAGATTCTGCGCCAGGCGCGGTCGGCCCTTAGATATCTGGAATGATAACGCCACCTGCTTCCGCGCCGCAGACCGTGAAATGCGCGAGGCTCTCCAGGATGCCGAAATAAAGTGGAAGCGTGTTGCTGGCTCACTGGCTAAACAAGGCGTCACGTGGCACTTCATTTCTCCACGGGCGCCCCACTTCGGCGGACTATGGGAGGCCGGTGTCAAAGCAATAAAACATCATCTCTGTCGTGCCCTTGGACTGCGCAACCTCACCTACGAGGAGTTTTCCACCGTTTTGGCCAGCATCGAGGCGGTCCTCAATAGCCGCCCTCTCACTCCATTCACCGGAGGCTTAGATGATCTGGACATCCTTACCCCCTGGACACTTCCTCGTCGGTGGCCCGCTGAATTATGTGCTTGAGGCCAGCACCCCGCCCGAGAAGCTCGATCGCCTAATTCACTGGAAGCTGGTCCGGGGAATCCGAGACCAGTTCTGGAGCCGCTGGAGCCGCGAGTACTCGGACACGCTCCAACAACGACCCAAGTGGAAGGTCCCACGTCGTAATCTCCAGGTTGATGACGTCGTCACCGTGGTGGACACCACGCTCCTCCAGTCTAGCGGCACGTGGCCGCTCGGTCGCATCATCTCGGTTCATCCCGGACCCGACGGGCTCGTTCGCGCCGCCACCATCCAGACCGCCACTAGTGAATCCACCCGTCCCATCAGCAAGCTCTCTCTACTGCCTGTCCGATCGCCAAGTGTCGGCGACGCCACCTCTAAAGACCCTGTGGCCGAATTTGACCCAGGTACGGCGGGCGGAGACTAAGATCGTTCACGGAACGAGGCGGGCGGGTTGTGCAAGATTTGTCTTGCGCGCCCATGCCCTCCCCTTCCCCTCTTTCTGCTCAAAGAAGAGGGAGCTGCTGCTCGCTTGGTCTCTGCCGGCGCGAGCGTACAGCTTGATCTAGTGGAGCCAACGTGTGTGCACGCCTCGACCTCTTGCTTCGCTGGGGACTCTCAAACCAGACCTCCACGTCGATCTGCCTACTATAAAATATCTGTTACGGCTGATCTGCCAATCTTGTATTTACTCGACGTTCTAATAAAGAATAATTCAAACATTGGTACTTAACGAATTGTTGGGCACATGATGCAGTACTCCTTCGCTTATAGCCATCCATAAAAGATACCCGTACTTTCATCTATACGTTGATTTCCGTAGTACAAATGTTACGTCTATCTCGTTTTCTCATACAGGTTTTATAGCCCACTACAGTAGACATCTGGTCAGCCCTTTCCTACAGCCCACGTTACCCTGCAGCCTATAGCTATATGGGCTTTTAGGGGAAATTTTACCGTTGCCGTACAGTAAAAATTATAGTGAGTTTTGGATAAATTTTACAGTTACGATAAAAATTACTGTAAACTACAGTAAAAATTCATGAACATCTACAGTAAAAATTTACGTAATGACAAATTATCACAGGATTACCGTTGTACGATATTATAAGAGTGTTTGAAAAACTTGCCCTTGTGGTTCATCTATAAATTAAGATGATCAGACTTTTTTCAAGGACTACTGATTGTTAACATGCAGATTTAGTAATGGTATTCATATCAACTTTATTACTTGAAATTAATATTTGAGTACATCAATTAATTCTTAAGGTTTTAAAATACTTTTAAAAATTGTTTTTCATATTTTATTAGAAAATTGTAGTAACTAGACACTTCAAATTCTCGTATGCCGATATTAAAGATGGCTTTCAAAACGTTTTAGTGTTATTTTCCGTACCTAACAATTTTTAAGTTTACTTAATAACAGCTGATGGTTAGTAAATTTGCAAGATCTACTTACGTATATAAATACAATATATTTCAGATAAATAACCTCTTTTAATACATTTATTGAATATAATTTAATAAAAATTTTTGACGTTTAAATAGCTTCTCCTTTCACATTAATTTTGAAGTAAAACTTCTTGCATAGGGCTCCTAGCTACTGTAAGAGAGAAAATTTATTGCGGAAATTTCTGATATTTCCCTACGCTGACTGCACTCAGATTTTGCCCCTCATTACGGCATCTTTCAGTTTGCCTACAACCTCAGCAAACATCAATCTCAGCAATCTCAGCATCGACAATTAGGTTCTGGATAACGTACGTAATGTACTTACTTAAGCTCAGTAATAAATTATACCTATACACAGCAAAAGAAATTTCATTTTAATTAAAAGTGTTTGCGCTGAGGGTTAGTAGATCCGTATGAAAACACAAACACTTACATTTTTCAAGACACAAAAAAATTTTTCATCTACAGGATTAACAAAATTCAGTAGCAATGTTACTCATATATAATTGTATGTAAAATCATTATTTAAATATGTGAATTGATAGTGCACTGAAAAGTTTAAGCCTTATACACATTTAAAATCATAATCAGCTGATAGCGAGTTTCAGAAGTTTACTACCGTAACAATGAAATATTTTTAAGACTTTCATCATACATTGGTTTTACTAATGGATACTGTTAAAACTTTGAACCGATATTCGTTATATTATTCATCACCAAAATTTCCCCTAGCTAACTGTAATAAACGTTCTTAAACATGCTTTTGTCTTCATGACTGGAATAATCGCTGTAAGAATAGCAAGTGGTGCTCTCAGCTCGTGACCAGTGCTTGTACCACGGGGGATGCCAGTGGCATCAAATCCACATAGTTCATAGATATCTTTGAATATCTTGAAATTTAAGCATTTTACGATAAGACATGACACGTAAAAAATGTAGGAAATTCAATCATAAGTAGGTACCTTTTTATCACATGTAAATCAAAGCAGGCGCTTCCATATTATAGCCGTTGAAAGTATGAAAATCCTGAGTAATTTTTAAAATTTGAGTAAATCGCTCCAAAACCGAACTTTACGGGTTTTCGGGGTCGCTGATTACAAATTTCATGTTAAATGTACAAAAACTCACCTTCTTTACCTTTTATTGCTTTGTTTCCTTTTCACAACCAACTCTTTTTCCTCTACACTTCGTGCTTGACATTTTTTAATTTGTAATTTATAAGATAAGAGCAATGAAAATTTGAAACCTCCAAGCTAGCAATGTAAAGATGATAAGCCAAATTTTAAGTTCTCTGTAGTTACCTTCTTTTTTAGCATTTCATCTATATTATTAAACGTCTTTGAAGTACAGTTGCATAGATAATAACGCACTGCAAACATTGTGTCAGTTAATGAATTGCACACTTTTGTATCCATCATCGATAAAGTAAGATCATAGTTTATACTCAAGAGTTGTCCATTAACAGTAGTTTTAAATGGCGTTAAATTCTTTATCTGCTCCTCTGCATCATCGACTGTTTTTTTAGTCAACACCAGTTACTCTTTTGCGCGTCGAGTTGTGATCGGGCGACAAAATCTTGGCGAAGATGGCCTAGAATTTATCCAAACTACTGTTGTTTTCTTTGTCTCAGAGTTTCTGTATAAAAGCTGTAGGGAAACGAGGGAAACGAAAAAAAATTTTCGTCACTCACTTCGATTTCATGATCTGCCTTGTGCTTGTATTCAGTGTGTCCAGAACTACCATTACATAGGGGATGTAAGGTAGGGACGTAACGATCAAGGTTAAATTTTCTTGTATTTTTTTAGATAAACATTGAACAACTTTCATTTGATCCAAAATAATACGATCAGTTGTATGATCCAATAATGGCTGCAATGTAACTGATGCTTCATATTTACTAAAACAAAGACCTACAGCCAGATAGCATTGTAATTTTGGTTTTTGAATATTTTTGTAAGATGTCAGTATTTTTGATTTTTTTTGTAGATGTGCATTACGCAACAGCTGATATTTGCCTTGAGATAGCCCAATTCCAATAAAAAGTGACAAGGCCTCGTCGTTCGTGAATGGTACAATTTCGTATTGAATTTGTATCCTCCAATGATTTTCTGTATTTTTTAGCTTTAGTTGGACTTCCATCTTTATTACCTATTAGAGTAGCCAATAAGCACTCCGGGTTGTCAGGTGATTGGCATTTGTACTGTTTTTACTCATTTTAATTATTACTTAGAGTGGCCAGTAAGCGACCCGGGTCATCGAATGATAGTCACTTGCGTTACTATTTAACAATTTATTACTTATGAGAGTGGCCAGTGTCGAGCGCACCAGATCATGGGGTGATAGGCGCTTGCGTTATTATTTAAGATTTAATTATTTATTAGAGTGGCCAGTAAGCACCCTGGATTATCGGGTGATAGTCTCTTGCAATAGTATACATTAGAGTGGCTGGGAAGCGGCCCCGGTCATTGGGTGATAAGGGCTTGCGTTATTATTCATCATTTTATTACTTATTAGAGTAGCCAGTAAGCGCCCCGGGTTGTCAGGTGATAGGCACTTGTGTTATTATTAAACAGTCTAATTATTTATTAGAGTGGCCAGTTAGCGATCCGGTTTATCTGATGATAATCGCATGCAATATTATCTATTAAAGTGGCCAGTAAGCGCCCCACGTCCCAGGTCCCTTCCGATATCTCGCACTACTGTTGCAAAATCTGTTTTACCTTTTGATCGTAATTAACTTCTTGTGAAGTATAAGAGTTCATCAGTCGAAACAGTAGCTCATAGATATTCGGGTTTTCTACGCTTTGTTAGTTCTGATGATTCTGAAAAACTCCGTTTTGGATGACCTACTTTGCAATCCTTTTCAATATTCTCTAGTTGCAAACGAATATTTTTTGGATTTTTGTTCTCACCTTTTTCCAAATTAACACTTCCAAAGAAAAATAGAAAAAATCTTACTACATGATTAGTATTTTGTACATTACATTTGTATACTCTTACAGAAATCTAACTGAGAAAACCTATTAAATTTGAGGTTTCAAATTACCCGCACGAACATTGCATACACCCAAGTCCATCAATAATGTACAGAAAGTTACCTTCCTGCATAGGTAGATCCCTATTTACTGTGTATGCCCCTTCCCCCTCTTTCTCAATCTTATTCGTGTATTAAATGTGTGTGTTCTGAGCTTATGCTTAGCGATCCTATTTCTTGTAATTCAGATAATGTATTGTAACTTAGTTGTCACGTGCTCTAGTTTATTACAGAAAAAATCCATTACAACTCAAGTAGCAGATAATTGCAGCTAAATTATTTCAATTGATAGCTTATACATTTCCAAGTAACCTCTAAAAAGTTTGAAGACAGCATCCAACAGCGTTTAATTATTATTTTATTTGAAACCCCAAATTTTTTTGAAAAAAAGTACCTGTATTCATAAAATTATCTGTCACCAAACTAATGTTTACGAATTTTTTTACACATTTCACTAACTTTTAGGCGTAGATTCCATTTGGTTTTCTTAGGATTCCTTTGCTGCCAGCACTTTAACACGTTTACACTTTTTTACGTACATCTACAACATTACATTGCGTTTATAACAATGCTTAACTCGAACTGAGGGTTAAGAAAATACTTGGGGTATAGAACGTTTTTCTGAACGATTTTATATTCTTTTAGGGCCCTTTTAGCCACCTGCATGCTTAAAAAACCCTATCTAGAAACTTTTATTTTTCGAGTTTTGGCCGGCTTTTTGGCAATCGGCCTTACTGTGGCGTCTGCTCGGTGTTTTTCTCTCAGTGTTGCTATATATATATATATCAGCCAGCACTGACTGACATGGGATAAAAAAGCACTCGCTAATAATTCAATTCACTATATGTTTCATGCTAAAGCATCACCATTAAATGCTTAATTTTTCAGATATTTAAAGATATTTACAAACTGCGTGCATTTAATGCCCTGGTGGCCCCCCGTATTTCACTCAATCGACTCAATCAAAAATGTTAGTTTTCCTAATCAATATTTAATGAAGATACATCAAATTGATCGTGTGTTTACATAATGCAAAGTAATTGGTGTTATCATTTAAGTTTACGTAAATTTTTGGAGGAGATGGATCATTTGAACGATAAGCATGATTTATTTTAAGATTTAAAAATTCTTACGTATAGAAAAGCACGACTTTTCCTATAAGCAAAGTCTTCTCAAAAATAATTTTGAAATGATTTCATAAATCATCACCATAAATTTTTTTTAAAATAAAACAGCAACGCAAAAAATTCTCCTTATTGTAAAGGAAGCGTTACAATGCTGGTTAATTAAAAGTTTTATCGATTTCAGTATTACCTCTAATTAAACCCATAACAAATAGAGTATCTGTTAAACGCTTTATACTAATTATTGCTGTGTATTTTAAAATCTTTTAATAATGTTGTTTTTATAAAGTAATGCTTGTTATTTAATAATAATTCTTAAAAATGTTTATCATATTTAGGAAATACTTTGTTCAAATGGCTATTCGCTCCGTGCAGCAATCTGAAACAGCACCGCCTGAATAGGTAAAAACGTCGATACTTACTCATAAGAATAACGTTGCCTCTTATGGGCCATGACGCCTCATATATTTTTTTTTGTAGCATTAACGGATCTCTTACAACTAGGTTGATTTTTTGAATATTGTGAACAAGTTTCGAACCAACAGAAATTTTTTTACTGCTTCATGATGAAAAAAAAATTTTTGCATAAAAAATATATGTTCTTTAGAGAGTAAGTATGAACAATTTTTTCCGTTGGTGGCGCTGTTTCAAAGTGTTGCACGAAGCAAATTAATGTAATTTTTGATTAATGATTAACTCTTACTCCCGCATTGATAATCTAATCAGCAAATCAGAAGGTAGTTATTCATTCTATCAATTTGAACATCTTAAGGTCTCATCTCTCTCTCTCTCTGTGTATGTGTGTATATGTTTGTAATTCATATACGATTCTTTCTCTCTATTATTTTACTTTGTTCTGGTTATTCTTAACACTTCTAGTATGTTGCCTTTTTTAATTGATAAAATTGCATATAGAAATGTATTTAGGTCATAAAACAATCTGTATCTTTGTCGTTCAATACCCCTTATCTCCTACTAGTGTCCCTTCCCCCATCACGTTTGCCCAAGTAGCACTATATGGAACACCGAACTGTGTTAACGAGTAATGAAAAACGTTTTTAGTTGAAAGTTTTACATCTGTTCCTGACACTTCTCAGAACAATAATTTTTGGCCCTAAAGGGCCGTTCATTTCTATTTTCTCATGTTATAATAAATAGAAAAGCTATTTGTTAAAACTGTAACGATTTAAAACTGACAAAAAACACATGACTCAACAATTGTTTTTTCTAATCTTACAACTTAGTTACTCCAGCAACAAAGTCCTGGAGCTTAATATCTCCATTTTTTATTGCCAAAATGAATACAAATACACATTATTCTACCTATTTGAAAATCTGGAAGATTTAGGTAATGACGGATTTAAGTAATGATGAAGGGTTATAGTGAAAAGCTGATCTCTCACGTAATAGATTTTTCACTTTTCGATTTTGATGCTGCTGTTTTAATCTCGATAAATGTTCTGCATCAGTTTCCTGACGGCTAAAACTGTATACATTTAAAGTATTTAAGATTTTCCTTTCAGTTCACCCTTTTGCGACTACCGGGACGGTTAAAACCTTTGTAAGCCCTACAGGCTATTTTTTGTTAACTTAGTTAAGTTGCCATACATTTTTTGGCAAGAAAGTTCGACGTCCAATGGTCCTACAAAAGACTGGTGAGCTGAAACCTTTGTTGACTGAAGTTTCTAGCAAACGTGACTGCCTAAATACCTCAGTAACGTGTTTTTTTTAACTTTCGGAGGTTATGTTGTAACAAAAATTCTCCGAAGATTTTGTTAACATCTGGATTAATGTTTTAAACATGCCATACTGAACAAAAAAATTTGTTTTGACTTGTACTTTTGACGATGCAGTCGAAAAACAAGGAAATTAACGTTATATTATTACACAGTACAATTCCTTTCTATTTGTGTGCGTTGATCATGTAGTTCTCCTTCAGAAAACTCGTAAAAATTGTTATTTCGGGTCTATTTAGCTTCGTTTTCAAGATACGACTGTTTTGAGAATTTTGAGAGGTTATGTTGTGACAAAAATTTTACGAAGATTTTGTACATGTGCATATTAACTTTTCTAACACGGCATGAAAAAAAAAATTTTTTTTCCTCGTTCTTTTCAAAATACAGTCGAAAAAGTAAAGAATTAAGATTGTGTTCGTGCATAGTCTAATTCCTCTATATTTGTGCACCTCAATTATATAGTCCCCCTTTAGGAGACTCGTACAAATGGTTATTTTTGGCCAATTTTTCTTCCCTTTTAAGATGCAGCGGTTTTTTCTTGTTTTCAAAGGTTAGATTGTTGTATTATACGTATTAAATAATTTATGCACGTTTTTTCATATACATGTAAGTGTATGAACATGTTTGTCATGGCCGGGACATGAAATACGTATATATGTATATAATATACATACGTATACTTTGCCTCTAGTATAGGTATGTACAGCTGTTTTTCTCTTTCTTTATCTTTTCTCCATACGTATACCTCAGCTTGAGCAAGCGCATTGGTTTAGTCATAGCATAAAAACATACATACTACATACCTGTAATATACGTACATGTATATGTAGGTATAGTAGCAGCGTGAGGGAAGGGAGTGCGTGGCGTACAGTGGAGGCCATTTAATTCGTTGAGCGGAAAATTCAAACATTTAATTCCCATTGGCTCATTCGATCACATAACCTCTTTCATTGGTCAATTTTATATCTCCCGCTCAACAAATTAAACGGCCTCCACTGTACATGCGAAAGAGACGGACTGGAAGAGAGTATGTAAGACAGAAAATTGAGGAGAAGGCTTGGACCACAGGGTGGGTGGCTACGTTTTTTCGTAACGAATTTTCCCTCACACGGTTGCTCACGAATCAACATAAGAAGTTTCCCTTCCATAATATGATGGAACAGGCAAGAGTATCTATTTAGGAATGAGAGTTAGTATTGGGTGCAACATGTGGCGTGAAAGTAGTTAGTTCGCTTGTGGCGTTAGTCGAGACAAGAGCTCTCCACTTGTGACTATCCTGAAATGTAACATGGCTAAGCATTAAAGTTACTTTTATATTTATATCATCCGTCTTGACCTTATAAAATTCCTACAATTCACATGAATCTTGGGGGACTCGTCTGGGGTGCGGATTTGTTAGTGATGTATCAAGTTTAGAGTTTGCGGTTGATTTGTAAGAGTAGCTGAGGTATTTGGTTAAAGTGATAGTTTGTAATGCGTTTAGTTGTAGAGTGTACAACTCGAGAGCTATAGATGTAACAAACCTTTCTTTCAACGTTAAAAAAACGTTTGGATTGAGCCGTTTAAACAGGAAAAGTCAAGTCCTCGAACGTCCGCCGGTAGAAGGATGAGTAGACGCAAAATGTAACCAGAGGCTCTGCGAAGACGGCACGCTAAAAAAGTGCTGTTTTTTAAAAAGACATTTTGAAAAAATTAGCCGTTAGCTGCTGGTCGAGAACAGACGGTTCTCAAAAGTGGTTAGTTGAATTGACGCTGGCCGATTTTAAGAGCACCAGATACGAATTGGCAATAGCTTGTTTCCAACAAGAAGGCACAGAAAAGAAGTTCGCAGAAAACACCGTGAGAGTACCGAAGACACTGCGAGTAGATATTGCTATTGCACTGTGTATAGTTAGCAATAGATGATACAGTGCCGATATAAAGATGCGTTGGTTGGACGAATTGAGTGAGATGGAGGAGCAAAGCAGTGCTCATCGGGAGCAGAGTGGCTTTCGCACTCAAGCAATACGATTTCAATCGCCTAGAGAGGCAAAAAAGAAGACGAGTGTCATTCATTAACAGAAGGAGAGAAGTCGTTCAAGCAAAATGAAAATGTCCAATGATAAAACTCCGAGATTGTTGGAAACGGAGCATGAAGCTACAATGCAGAAATTGAAGCTTGAACTTGAGCGAATGCAAAGACAGTTGACTGAGGCTCGGAATGCTACGAGTTCATCGGATGTAGCTATGATACAGAGAGAAAATGAGCTACTTAAGAGAGAGATTGATATAATAAAGAGGGAGTTAACGTTAGCCTCTCAAAAAAATCTGCTTTCTGGTCTGAATCATGGTCACTCAAAAATTAGCTTGAGAGACGTAGAGGGGACGTTGTCGTGATATTCCAATGAAAATGCTGCATATCGCATCAATTCGTGGTCTTAGGAAATGAATCAGCTTGCCGTTATTTACGTGTGGTCCCCAGTTAAGACTTTGGTTGACACGAAAAAGTGCCTAGATGGTGCTGCCTAAATTTAATTAGAACGTAAGAGTAGCATAGTAACGAGGAACGATTTAAGAAGTAGCCTTCGAGAAGATTTTGTTGTGACAAGTAACAGACGTAATATACATGATATGCTCGCGAAAAAGAACAAGGCACCTAATGAGACTATGTTTGGATATGTTCAAAGCATGGTGACTATCGGACTGCGCGCACAGCTGAGCAAGGGCATAATAGCCGAATACATAGTCGATGGTATTCCTGATGATGCATCGAACAAGGTTATATTATAGAATGCAAAGACGATAGCTAAGCTGAAAGAACTGTTGCGGTGTACAAAAACGCAAAAAAATAAACAACGTGTCATGCGCAGACTACTAAGCCGAAGCAAGCACCAACGAAAAAAGATAGCCCAAAGTCTACTCGTGATTGTTTTAGTCATGATGAAAGTGGACATAAAAGTAAAGACTGTACACACACGTCAAAGAAGTGTTTTAAATGCATGCAGTTTAGCCACATCACATCGAATTGTCCTAATGTAAATAAAGCCGATAAAAATCGAGTGAAGATGAAGAAAATTGGTGGAAAGGATAATCCAATAATTAATTAGATTCCAAGCAAGGTATATGTTTGCATAAAGAAGATGAAAGTTGAAGGTTATGATGTTAACGAGTTGATAGATAGTGGCTTAAAGTATAATTTTTTAAGGCAAGATCTTTTTGAAGAGTTAAAAACTCTGAAACTGATTGGAATATTGGAAGCGTTTGCGGGTGCTAGTGGCAAGAAGTTTAACTCTATCGATACAACGGACGCTCTGACGTGAACTAATGGTGTTTGTTATCCTTTGAATTATAGAGTCATGCCAGTTTATTGTATTTCGGATAGGCTTATTGTTGGTAATGAGCTTAGAGTGGATGCTGATATACTTTTGCTACGTGATAACACTTACGTAATTCCGACCGGCGAGTACATCAACATGATCAAAATGGAGCAAGAAAAGTATTCAGAGCTGTACAATAGTTTAAAAGAAGTGCATGCAGAGGAAGTGAGGAAGTTAGTGTCCATCTATAAGCCGCTGTTCCTTAAAAAAGCTTCCGTTCAGATGCGAGTAAGGCTAAAACATAAAACGCCGATTTGTCGCAACCCGAGAAGGCTGTCTGCAGCGGATCTATGCAAAGTCAAAACGATAGTTGACGCATGGATTAAAGCAGGTATTGCGAGACGCAGTACAATGGTATTTGCGGCCCTAATTATTCCTGTACGCAAGAAAGATGGTTCGATTCGTATTTGTGTTGATTTTGCTGTTCTGAATAAGGTCGTTGTCAGAGAGCATTTTACCATCTCTCTTATCAAAAATGTGCTTGATTGTATGGCAGGAGTAAGAATATTCTGCACTATTGATATGAAGAATGAGTTTTTTCACTTAAATGTAGAGAAAAGGGGCAGAAAATATTTCGCATTCATGATTCTCACTGGACAGTATGAATTCTGCAAGTGAAAAGGCTTATGCATTTCACCAACCGTATTTCAACGTTTTGTAACGATGACTTATGAGAAGCATATCAGAAGTAAAGAAATAATTATTTATTATGATGATTTTGTAATTTTAGCTCAAAATAAAGAAGATGCCTTATAGTTCCTCGAAGACATGTTATTTATTGCCTCGGAGTACAGTTTACGAATAATCTTGGGAAAATGTCAGCAGCTGAGAAGTATAGAGTTCTTATGTCACATTAGCGAAGATGGAGCGATTAAACCTTTGCCAAGAAAAACTGAAGTGCTGGTCAACTACACCAAGCCCAAAACCAGTAAGCAATTGCAAGGATTTCTGAGTTTCTCTAAGTACTTCTGTTAGTTTATTCATGATTGTGCGAAAATTGCAAAGCCTCTGAGTGATCTCCTAAAGAAGGACGCAGTTTTTTTGTTTCGGTCCAGATCAGTAGCGTGCCTTCACAACTCTACATAATTTTATGATAACAAAGCCTGTGCTGCAACTGTACTAAAAAGATAGAGAAATAGAACTGCTTACAGATGCATCAAAAGATAAATTTGGAGCTGTTTTATTGCAGTGACACGAAGGAGATGGAAAGTTTCACCCAGTGTATTTCTTTAATCGCAGGATGACTTCAACTATAGAAAAATATCACAGTTACGAGCTCAAGATGTTGGCTGTGATGAAAGTTTTAAAAAAATGTAGAGTTTATTTATTACATAAGCCTTTTAAGATTTTTATTGATTGTGCTGCATTCCAGAAAACGCTGAAGAAAGAAGAGCTTGCCCGGAAGATAGCCAGATGGGTAATGCTTTTAGCCGAGTTCGAGTTTACTACAGAGCACGGATCTGAAACTCACATAAGACACGTAAATACTCTCAGTCAGATGACTAGTATCAACGTTATCAAGGATGGATTAGTCAAAAGGATCAAGTGAGCCCAGCATCAAGACGATCGATGCCGAGCAATTGCGAGAATTCTTGAACGAGAAAGTTATGAGGATTGTTCTAATGAAAATGGATTATTATACAAAGGTGAAGAAAGACAGAATAAATTAATTGTTCCCCAAGGATTGCAATTTGGAATAATCCATAAAATACACAAAGATACGCACATTGCGAAATACAAGATAATAGAAAAAATATCGAAGGAATACTGGATCGATAAGCTCTATTCGAAGATCGATTATTGTATTATTAATTGCATTACTTGTATTTTAGGTGCCTAAAAACAAGGTATGGAAGAAGGATATGTCAATCCTATTCCAAAAGAAGATTTACCATTGCACACGTTCCATATGGACCACGTAGGAACATTGAAGTCAACGGTGAAACGATACAAAACAAACACTTATTTGTTACAGTTGATACGTTCACAAAATTTGTATGGATTTTTCATGTTAAGAGCACAAATACTACAGAAGTTTTGAGCAAAATGCGAGTCATACAAGAAATCTTCGGAAATCCGAAACGAATTGTAACCGACCGAGGGACAGCATTTACATCAAATGAGTTCAAGAAGTATTGCAACGATGAACATGTACAGCATCTATTTATCAATACTGGCATACCAAGAGGAAATTGGCAAGTAGAACGAGTCAATGAAATAATATCCGTATTGATTGTCAAGTTGGCAAAGGAGGATTCAAAGAAATGGTATAAACATGCTAGAAAAGTGAAGCAGGTGATTAATAGTACTTATCACGGGTCATCGGATGAAGTCCATTTGAATTGCTGTTCGTTAAAAAATGAAAACTAGTGGAGATACTCGTTTTAGAGAAATGATCAAAGAAGAGCTTCGGGAACAGTTTAAACAGGATTAAGATAGAGCCTGAATAGAAGAAAAATTACAGATAGAAAAAATTCAACACGAAAATGAAAAAAATTATAACAAACGACGTATTCCAGCAAGAAATTACAAGGAAGGCGATGTCGTTTCCATAGAACAAATCAGTTAGGACCAGGACTTATGTTTGCTCTGAAATTTCTGGGACCATGATTTTTAATTCATAAGCAAGAGTTTTTATCAAGTACTTAATGTCTTGTACGCGGAAAACTGTTAAGTCTACGAGCCGCAACAGTACTCCAAAGCTCGTAATGTCACTTCCGTACCCATCATTTCTAGTATTGTTGGGATAAAATATGAGACATGTGTCTCAGCATTTAGTCTAATTGGCCTTTTTTCGCAAGATATATCGATGAATATCGATTCCACTTTCAACTCTAGCAGCGAAGGAGTACACTATTCTAGGTGGTCAAAAATAAGCTAAAATAACCACCGAACCAAAATTTTATCGATTACAACAAAATTTATTGAATTTGGTGCCACCAATCAAACATAATAGTAATTTTTTTTTAATTCACGAATTTTTTCAATCAATGGATTTTAATCCTAGCTTTTATTTTATTTGGGTTAGAACACTTTAACTATACAAACAGCTTAGTAACATGCATAAGAAGCAGACATATTTTTTTCGAAAATTTACTCAAATTGACTCATTGAAAATACCGTATATCTTTTGACCTAAAAACTTTGTAGTAGACTTGCTTCAGATATTTACTACAGATGGTATTTGAGGTACAACTACTATGAATAAAAATTTTCAACCAACTTTTTTTAAATCGATTCTGTAGGATATTTAGAGCTACTTACGGCAAAATCACCCATATAAATGCAATATATACCTTTTTGAGCAATCATGCATTATTAAATAAGATGCGGCGGTCTAGTATTTATTTATAAAATGTCTCCAGCAATAGACGTTAGCAATTAAATAAGTCAGTTCGTTAGAATAACCACTGCCAATTAATTATCAAAAAGCTTCTTCAAACAGTATTATTCTGTTTTTAATTTTGAAAAAATGTTAGAGATTCTAATGTTTTTTACATTCCTTCAACATAATATATTTTTTTTAATGGTAAGTTAACTATTTAAGAACTAATTTTTTTTTCATTTGGTAACAATCGCTTAAGAAATTTGAAAAATTTTTAAGAACCCACAACGTTCACTATTTCATTCTATTTTTCACCATAGTTGTTTAATAATCTGGAAGTTGTGCTCATGATTTTTCATAAAATCAACACTTTATTTTATACGCTCATTTTTTAATATGATTACAACCAAATTTTGTAATATCTTCTTTTGATTTATTGAAGTCTTGATGAAAAGTATAGAAACAAATAAACTTATTCTTGTCGTTATTCATAAATTTCTTTGAGAGCTATACGAAGTCGTTAAAGAAAAAAAGTTTGCATTTTCTATTTCCAACACTTTTATTTGCTTTAAAAAGAAAACTGTTTATTTGATCTCTTAATTTGAATATAAATTAGTAATTTTATTGTTCTCTTTGTTAATCTATTTATTTACTTATCGTAATAACAATTTAGTATTGAACAATGTTTTTTATGAGTTTTTTACAAAATGTGGTAATCTACAAGCGTACATTATTTTGCATTTTTATATTTTTTTCAAAAATAAAGTTACACCACCTTAAATTATTATCATTTTTCTCCAGTAACAATAAGGGACACACCAAGAGTTATACTTATATTTCAAAACAATATATTAACAGTTAACTTTGCAAAACAAAATAACAAAATTTTAAATAATTTGATGCTTTGCTTCAAAACTTACAATGAATTAAACTAACTTATTTTTGAAAAAATAAGTAATATTAAGCATTTTTCTTCTTATTTGTTATTTTCTGTTTCCTTAATAAATCATAAAAGGCATGCAATATTTGTTATTTTATTTTCTACGTATAATAATATTTATTGAATGAAACAATACATTTAATTTTAAGCCCTCGATCTTTAAAATTGGTAGTTTGGATCTTAAGATATGACTTATTACACACACATACATAGGCACACGCACACGCACATATACACACACGCTCATATACACACACGCACAGAAACTTTTTCTAAAAATGGTGTTTTTTTTTTCTGACACTATTTAAAACATTTCTTACATATTTTTAGGAAAACATTTTTTCTTACGGATACAAAACTCTCTCTTCAAGAAACCAAAAAATTATGAAACCTAGTACAAACAGGTTTAAAACCAATAGTCTAGCTGTCCACTAACCTTAGCACATGACTTAAAAGT
Organism: Copidosoma floridanum; assembly: GCF_036245765.1. Lineage (NCBI taxonomy): Eukaryota > Metazoa > Arthropoda > Insecta > Hymenoptera > Encyrtidae > Copidosoma > Copidosoma floridanum. The sequence continues at coordinate 20,878,829 of NW_028321881.1, forward strand.
TGTGTGTACCCTTTAACTTTCCCATATTTTTGTTTAATGTGATTAGTAACTTATCGATAATTTTGATATTCATTTACTGTTTATTAATTATTACGGTTTAATTATATATCATATTAATAATTAGATTATTCATTTGATTAACTATTTTTTCTACATAGTAAAATAGTTCTTTCAAAATCTCAAAAATAAATATTTCTTATGTTACACGATCCTTGGACGTATAAGTATTATAAATCAATTATGTATGAAAAATAGATTGTACAACTAAAGTTAGTTTCTAACTATTTTAATTTTAATACTGTAAATCTCCAAACAATAGAATACCATGATAAGATTGGTACGTTTAAACTTTTTTCAACAAATTTAAGTCCTTACAGATATAATATAATGGTTTAAGAGGAACTTTTTTTTAACAAAAAAATTTATTGTAGCGTAAGAAAAATTCATATCATGTATCATTAATAAATAATAGAATAATAGTTAATGGAAAAACTTCTAAATAAATGTGGAAAGTCATGTCTAAATAAGTATATTAGAATTTTTAGTTAAAGTACATTTATTTTTTTAAATTTAGTTCTAAACAATATTAATGATCAACAAACTATATATTTCAACTTTAATTAATGTATTAGTTTAATTTTTTAAACTTAATGAAGCTACGTATAACTAGCCGTATGACAATACTGGCTTTCTCAAATATAAACTAACAGTATGAACTTTGACCTTAATAGTTATTGATTGTCATTACCAATATTGCAACTATAGACAATTGCTTACGATATAAAATAAAAGCTAGTGAAGAGGTGTTCCTAGTATTGAAAGTTATTCTTGAGATTAAAACTTTATGCTCAATTTTTTCTCCAGTCATTATTGCTTCTTCTACGTTGTATTTTAATAATTTAGTAATTCCTAATCAAGTACCATTACATAAACCGTCTGATGTACTTAAATTTCTAATAAGCATCACTATTGTATGAATTTTAATATGACTCTAAGAGGTATACAAACAATGTTGGTACATTTATCATCGTATCAATCGGCTTGTATGTAGATGGCAGCGCTTTTACATCAGCACTTTTAATACCATGCCCTTTTCAAAAAAAATATATTAAAGATTCAGAATCAAAATTCACATATTTCCTATTTTAAGAAAATTTCTTAAGTGGTAGAGAAACTGTCTGGTAAACAGGAGGTTGTGTTCGATCTGCACCCAAGGAGGATATTTTCCTCATTCTAATTTATTTTTCAAAAAATTTTTTTTAATTAGAAAATGTAGATTTTTGATTATGAATCTTTAGTAAATTTTCTATCAAAAAGGCATACGTGGTTTTAAGAGTGCTTATACAAAAGTGCCACCATCTACATATTTGTCAATTGATATGATAATAAATGTTTCAATGTTGCTTGTAAACTTCTTAGACTCATATTGAAATTTCTAACTTACCAACAATCATTAGAATTATTTTCCAATTACTATTTTACTTATTTTTAAACTGAGTTCATAAAAAGATAAACCTTCATAGACACTATTCAACATGTCCATTGGAAAATCGATTTAAATATTATTGTTTCACGTATCAATCCCTTTATACGTTGCGTTACTTTGCTGTAACAAGTTTCAATTTTTCCAGATGATTTTAAAAGAATTCTTTCATTTAAGAAACTAGTACACCCATTATGTGATGTAAGAATAACATTATAAACTTAAAAACTATGTTAACCACTAAAAATTTTAGAACATACATTAGTTGATATTTATTTTTCATTATGAAGCCACGGTTACGTGGGACGGAAATAGACAGTGGAACGTCACAGCAGAAAAAAAAAGAGTCCCCCCATCACTATTTTAATGAGCCACGCTTTCCGTTTCCACTGGAAAAAAAGTTCATCGTGCAAATAGAGCGTAACACAGCGAAAAGTAACGGCGGAATCCGACTAAATGATGATGCAACTTTATATAAACAAATACTAATTTGTAATTTTAGAATTTCAAATATCCATTAAAATAATAATTTAAGATTTTCTTCAGTAATGATACATTTATAACTATTTTTTTTAATAAATGAATTTGACGAAAATTCCCTCTTACAATAATTTTTTTATTTCTGAAATATATTTCTGTATTTCATTTATCTTTTAAATTTCTGTAAACCATTTAAAATGCTTTGTTTCAATAACTAAAAAAGCTCGAGCCTAAATGATCAAATCATTTTCTCAAGGTTTTTTGTTATTGTTTTTGGATTCTAAAAATACAGTTTCTATATTGTTTCAGTCTAATGGAAGACGAAAAAATCAATTGTTATACTTTTTGGAATTAATACTAAGACCACGCCAGTCGAAGCCTTAAATGAATTTTCCTAATCTTGATAAATTAAATAATAACTTTATAAAGTTTATTTAAAAACAAGTGTGAGAGTTATGATGGTTTTGTGTAGAGCGTGCCAACCTCCTAGTCGGAGTTACTCGAGGGTTCGTGGGTTCGAATCCTGTAAAAAATTATCGAGATTTTTTCTCGGTCTTTTCCGATGGGATGAGTGCCCAGAACGGCAAAAAACTACTCATCAGATTTTTATAACTAATAGTAAATTTTTCTGGTGATGTCTGGACCTCCCGGGGCTTTCTTTTTGAAAGAAAGCCAACACCTGGCCAGCTCATCGGGTGAAGTCACTGTTGGTTATAAAAAGGTCGGTAAAGCGAGTTAGATGGTTGTTCGGAAAATATCTTTCAATTAAACTTGATAATAGCTGGGGTGTGATCGAGACTGAATATTTTCCGGAGTTGAAAACCACTCAAAAATTTGTCTTATTTAATTAGGAAACCAAATAGTATTTGTTTTTTTAAAAGTTTCTTCGATTTAAGAATAACGATCGATTAAACCTATTGTGGTAGCAGTATCTTTAAACGTCGAATATTTAATTTCTTCTCATATTTTAGTGTCTTTGAAAGATGCTGCACCATTTATTCTGTTCAAAATGAGTTTTTAAGAACCACTTATAATTCTTTAGAGAAATTTAGTTCAATCAATCTATTGCAATATTTTCATTAAATTTTCTTTTTCACAAATATTTAACTTATAATTGAAAATGTAATTTTCTCTATTGTTTACATACTTTATCGATTTTGCAAAATAACCAAGTGTGTTTTTATACATCTAAGCTGTTAGTTGTGTTTGATAGTTGTATACAATTTGTAAAATTATTTTAATCAAACATATATTTTTATTTGTTTCCAAGGTAGACAGCTGAATTTATAACTATATGACTTCCAGCATACATTGAAGATTATTGTAGTCCACAAGATGCTTCCCTTAGACCCACGCATCTAGCATTAATATAACGACTTATTAACTTGAATTTCTTTCTTCATTCATCTTTAAATTTTTTAATCTTATTCTACGCTTTGTTACCACCTCTATAAATGTATTTATAAATCTAATTACGATATAGCAAAGTCACAAAAACTTTTGTAACCACTAACCACTAAACTGCTTAACCGATCTTACTAAAATTTTGCATACTTATTCTTCTCACTTCCTAGATAGTTTAAGTACAACTTTTATCTTGAAAAAATTAATAACGTTAGTGATAAATAAGCTCAAAGTTTTGAAAAAATAGGTAAGCTTTTCACTTTAGTTCAGTAGAATCCGCTAGGTAGTGTGCACGTAAAGTTGAGGCTACCTGCAATGTAATTAAGTAAGTCTGGTTACTATATCCCCGAGCCAAGTGCCGAGTACAAGAGTCAATCATCAGCATCGCATGAAGCAAAGAGCTGGGAGTAGTGCAGCTGGATATCCCGGTTAACGATAACACTATTCTCTAATGGACAAGTGACTGACGTCAAACTCCATCTCAAACCATCAAGATTAAAGAGTACCACCAATAAAATGGTGTTCGAAATAACAACGTCTCTGGTAAAATCCCAGGAGACCTGTCTAGCCAGAGCACAATCTGCTCTAGCATTTTGGAGTTTCATAGCCATTCTTCCAAACATCCTGGGACTAATAGAGCAGATTTTGCTTCAACAGCAAGCCTGGGAAAACAATCCTCAAGAGTATCCAGGTAGCCACAACAGCCTCCTTCTAAGTAATTGTTTCAAACGCTCACCCACACATAACGTATTCTCCAGGCCCACTTTTCCGGCTAACGATAAGTGGTTGGTTATCCAGGGAACGAACTGAAGACGAGATATTATTTGGTCAGCGGTGTACCTTTCTTTAGAACAGTCTCCGTACACAGAGACTTCGAGGGTAAGACTCAAACTACCCACAGCTGGCTCTCCACTATGAAGAATAATAATAAGAAATGGCTGGAAGTATCATCACTGGCCTTTTTCAAGGTCACCATAAGTATTTACTTTCCCTAATTAACCATCAATCTCATTGGTTTTATTTAGGGTCATCTAACGTTAGACTACCTTGCCAACAAATACATTTTTACTATCATTTCTGGCATCAATTCGTCGACTAAAAGACTATATGTAGCTAAATTTTTTTTACTTTTTACAGCTTATTATTTGACCAAATAAACTGCATAGATTTGTAACAAAAATGTTTTCAGTAAAAAGATTTTTGTTCTGAGAAGTGTCAGGAATGGATAAAAAATTTTCAACTAAACGTTTTACATTAATTGTCAACACACTGCTGCGTTACATTCAGTGAATCTCGGGCAAAGCCGCTTGTATATTTTATGCTTTTGATTGATGCACAACTTTTAACGTTAATATAACATTTATATTTTATCAATAAAAATTTTTTATTAGAAAAAATCATTCTATTATCTACTAAAATTTTATCTTTTGTCCAAATTTTGTAAATATCCTTTCTAGGTGTGTTATTTGTTCTTTTAAATCGCAGGTAACCGTTTGTTCGGAATGTAGTTTGAAATATAGTACGTTTATAGAAGGTTTTTGACATTTTTTGTAAACCTCTGATTAGAATAAACCAAACGAGGACTGTGTTCTCTGTGAGAACCGTTAAGCATGTGTTTAATGACTAATTTTGTAAGTTCCACATGACCTGAAGAAATTTCCACAGAAATAAGTGTATTAATTTCTTTAAGGATAGTATTTTCTCAATAGGATGTAGAGTTATTAAGACGTGTGACCACATTCCCGTAAATTATTGTATAAACGTATGACAATACTTTACCAAAAATATAATTCCTAATATCATCTAAAATCGATAGTAATTTACAATGAATTAAGCTAACTGTAATATTTGCAATACCATTAGGTGGTATATTTTTGGAAATTTAAATAAAAAATTATTTGATTTTTTTTCGTTCATGATAATATTTTACATTTTCAAAAATTCTGGTCTATCACAATTTTTCCACATTTTTTCATTAGACCCATTGAACCTGATAGTGTTTCTGCATATATTTTGGCCTTCCGATGTATTTAGATGGTATGACGAAGAAATTTATAATTTTTTCTCTTCCTTTTACAATTTTCTAGAATATTAAATGCTCTACTAGCATTTGCATCTTATCACCATTAATGAAATTTATTTTTAAAAAATTTCCGATTATAACTCAAATGTTTGAAGTAAATGTATTTAAAAACAATATAATAATGTATAAAAAATTGTTGGGTCATTATTCTTCTTGATAATGATGGACTAAAGTTCTTGTAATCTGATCTGTAAGACAGTCTGTGTCCATAATATGAAAACATAGTAAATTTTTCATTTTTTAGCTATCGGATTTTTTTTTTTAATCTTTGTTAAAGTTTTAATATAATATTTTAAAGGTTACAGTTTTTCTAGAATTTAAGTTACTTATATTTATAGTCTATCAGCAATATCATCAAAAAAAAGCTTAGTGCACAAAAAACTTTATACTTGTGTATAAATGAAAATGTAATAAATATAAATATGTACAATGTGATTAATACATGTGTTTCTAGCATATGATATTAACTAACATTTATACATGTATTTATTAGTTTATTTTTTAAGTTTATGTCTTATCATAGTTTGTTAAAAAGATAATATGCATACAAATATAAGTATAAGTTTAGGTCAGGGTTGAAAAATTAGTAGCGTATCGGTAAAATTTCACAAAAATGGTGTGGTAAGATGTGGGAAGAGACACTAGGGGTTAAGAAAAGTTGAACGTGGTGTAGTAGAGGTATGTGGAAGGCACTTCAGGGCTGTAGGAGTTGTATGAGTAGTAGGAGGTCTAAACAAAAAGTAACCTGAGAAGAAATAAAGAAGAAAACGACAGAATTTTTCTTTTTTTGGAGGGGTGATTAGGGTTGCACAAGGGTCTGTGGGGGGAGTGTGTAAGCGATTCATTAGGGGCTGAGTTGAGTTTTTAGGGGTTCGGGTATAATGCTTCATACAAACAACTATATAATAAAGGTATATATGTATACAAGTAGGCTTCATCCCCCTTACACACTCCGCACGCCAACCCTTACTACGTAAACTTAAAAGAGTCTTTAGATTTAATCTATGAGTTGGGAAAGTAGAGTCTTAGTAGGAATTGAAGTTTTTTATATATTTGATCTACATCGTTATGCATCAGTTATGTATTTAGAGGTAAATTTCCACACCACCTAGGGGCACCACTACGACGGCACCTTGAAAATTTTTTTTGAAACTCTTTGCTATGTTTAGAGAAGAAAAGTAACTGCGATAACTACTTGACCGTTCTTGCTAAAGATTTGCATACTGATTCTTGACACTTCCTAGATAATTTAAGTATAGTTTTAATCTGGAAAAAACTAATTACAATAGCAACAAATAAGCTCAAAGTTAAGTAACAATAGGCTAGCTTATCACTTCAGTTCAGTAGGATCTACTAGGTGGTGTAAAAGTAAAGTTGAGACTACCTGCAATATAATTTAGTAAGTCTGGTTATTGTGTGCATGAGCAAAGTACCAATTACCACGGTCGATCATTAGCAGTGCATGTAGCATAGAGCTGAGAGTCGTGCAGGTGGGTATCCCGGCTACTGACAACGCTGCTCTCTAATGGACAAGCGACTTACGTCGAACTCCATCCTGAGCCACCAAGATTGACGAGTGCCACCAACAAAAAAGTGTTCTAAATGCTAACGTCTCCAGTGAACCCCCAGGAGACGTGTCTAGCCAGAGCACAATCTGCTCTAGCATTATGAGGTTTTATGGCCATTTTTTTAACCGTCCTCGGGATACCAAAGCTGATTTTGCTTCAACAGCAAGTCTAAGAAAACAATCCTGAAGAGTTCAGTCAGTCACAACAGCCTTCTTGTAAGTGATCGTCCCAACGGCATACACACACAAAAGGTATTCTCCGGGCTTTCCCGACTATCGATGAGCGGTTGGTTTTCTGGGGAAGACCCGAAGACGAGATATTCTTTGGTCAGCGGCGTACTTTCCTCCATCATGGTCTCCGTACACACAGACTCCAAGGTTAACAGTCAAGCTACCTATAGCCAGCTCTTTATCATCAAGAATAATAAGAAGAAATAGCCAGAAGTTTCACTACTGACCTTTTAAGGTCTATTATAAGTATTTACGTTCCCTCATTAGCTATCTCATTAGTGCTAGGACCATCTAACGTTAAATTACCTTGCTAACAAATACATTTTTATAGTTATTGTTATTGTTATCTAATTTATACAATTTTCGGCACCAAGAAACTGACGCAGAACATTCATCGAGATTGAAGCAGCAGCATCAAAATCGACAAATAAAGAATTTATATAGGAAAAGATCAACTTTCCATTATAACCTTGACAGTTATCATTTAAATCTTTCAGGTTTTTAAGTAGGTAGAAAAATGTGTATTTTCTATTTCTGTGGCATTAAAAAATGAATTTTTTTAACATGTTGAGATTAAGCTTCAGGGCGTTGTTGCTCTGGTTATAAAGTTGTTCATAATAAAAAAAAATTTTTCAATTATATATTTTTTGTGAGTTTTACATTTTTTCAGCTACAAAAAATAGTCCTTATCATAGATTATACGGGAGAAACTTCAAATCAACGGCCCTGTAGGGTCAACGATTATTTTATGGCATAAGGAAAGCACGGTATTTTTCAGCATAGTTACATTTTGTTCTATCTTTTTAGCTTATTATTTGACTTAATAAATGGATTCCGAACAAATATGTTTTGAATAAGATGATTTGTGTTCTGAGAAGTGCCAGGAATAGATGTAAAATTTTTAACTGAAAACGTTCCATATTACATGTCAACAAACCTCGGCGTTCCATTTAGTGAGTTTTGGGCAAAGCCACTAGTTAAAATATAATTGAAAAAATCAGTCCTTCAAGTTCTATGCTGAATGTTAATACTTTCATAAAATACAAACTAATTTTATAATAAAAATTATCATTATATATTACAATATGTTTTGATTGTATGAAAAATACTTATCATGCCATAAATTTTTTAATGAGTTAGATAATCGAAAGAATTACATCTTGTTTTTAAGAAAAAAAAATTAGAAAATACATTTTTTCTCCAAAATAGCCATAAAATTATAATTTATAGTCCGTACATTTATTTTCAATCCTAATACTGTGCAATAAGTTCAAAAATCTTAAAATTTAATATTTTCTGAAATTATTGCTGTCTTGTAACTTTTTTCAATAACAAGAAGAATGTGTCTTAAATTACCACTAAAAATTATTATCTTTTCATCGAATGATAATTTACTGTCACATAAATTTTGTAAAAATTTTACCATTTCAACAAATATATATTTCAACAAATGTACAAACTTTTCTGAGAATAACAGATGCTTCATCTCAAATTATTACAACTCCTTCACATAATTTTATTTCATCAGGTTTTTTATTTAGAAAGGAAATTTGATACTACTAAAATCTAAAGGCAATCTAAACGTTCTATGACTCGTCATTCCTCTTGTTAATAATATTAAAGCTATACCTGTCCAAGCCATGGATAAAACTTTTTTTTAGTCACGTGAAATGGTAAATTATTGTCTAGTACAAATATGTTTTTCCAGAATCTCCTTGTCCATCAGTGTTGTATGTTGTTTTTTTGTTTGTCATTAATCTTTCAAATAGTTCTTTTTGATTTTTATTTAATGTCAGAAACATTGAATTAAACTCTTTTTTATGAAGTTTTATTGTTTTCTTGTTGATTTCAGAATTTATTTAAAAACTGTTACATGTTGTTTCTGGTAAACCAAAATCTTTACAAGACCTGTCATTTAATTTTCAAAATATTTTTGAAGTTTTCTTTTTCTCATCCACATTAAAGTCTTTCATAAGGTATTTTTTAAATGAATTCCGAAATGTGAAACTCTTCAGTTTGAGACAGAATAAACTATGCAAAAAATTTAAGTATTTATAAAAATTAAATATTTCAAATACAAATAATATAGTATCATAACTCTGTATTCCGTGCATCCGCAATGAGTGTTTGAGAAGATAGTTCTCATCAAAGTTAAGCTTATTATTAATAAAATTTAGTATCATATGCCTATATGTCTAAGTATATAAATTTATGAATACTTTACTACCGCGCCTGGTAAGCTATTTATAGTGTTTTATTACTTCACTTATTTTAACTAAACATAAGAAAATAGTATTTATCTGAAAAGTCATTGTACACCCACATACTATACATTTTCACATACGTGTAATAATAAGCAAGTTCGACATGCTCAAATAAATGATGTGTACTTTAAATTTTGATTAGTCATGACCAATAACAAACTTGTAACTGCAATGTTACAAAAAATAAAATTAAAATAAACAATGTTTTTCTCTTCTATCATCCGATTTTTCTTTTTGTACTATCACGTTGTCTTTTAAAGCAAAATCATAACTAATCTTCTATATTAATACTTATCATAATATCAAATACATTATTAAATAAATCGCAAACCGTTAACACCTTCAGCATGCAAAATTACGATGTCGGTTATTATTTTTTGGACAACAAGTTTTTGTATTAGTTCTTAATATTACACAAGAAAAACTGGAAACCGTTTTATAAGATACGTAACTTCTGACTTGCAAATATTTGGTATTGATTTTAAAACGTTAAGTTTCTGATATTGTTGTAGTTTCACATACAACAACTATTGGAAAAACTTTATTTTTTCCAACAGATTAGTTATACTACTACTATTGTTTTTTAACAGAATACTGTTTCTGCAAATAAATGTGATTAATATAAACACAAACAATTGTTCTTGTATTATAAGGCCTAAGAGGAAGTTAATCTTACGAGTTAAAGTAAGCATACTGCCAAACAGTATATATCATAAATTAAACGATATGTGATAACTTTATTATGTACTCATGAAGTAACTTTCTAGGCTCTATTTTTTTATTATAGATTAGTCCTTCATATCTAAGTTAAATAAGCATTAGAAAGGTTATTTAATGATACAATTAGCAAAACAGCAGTTAAACTATGGTGATTCTAGAACCTCCTTCCAGCTCGCCCTAGGGTGGTGGTGGGGGGAAGACCGATCGGGTGATGGGTGAGGGAAAGTCAGTGGGTGGTAGGGAAAAGACTAGAACTATAGCATTATTGGGCGCTGAGTGGAGGAGAAGGTGGTGGTAAAGAAAATCTAGCCACCCAGTGATAGGGGAGCTTGTGTGGTGGGTGGAGAGGCTGGGGTGATGGGTGGTGAGGAAAACTCGGGTGGTAACGTCAGGGGGTCTTGTGCTCCAGATTATGGTAGCTATGACTAGGATGGTACCCAAAGACAACTCCCTTCCTTTCAAACTGCAGATCATCAGCTCTTTCATCAGGATGGCTTGAGAGGTTCAGGCAACTGACAACTTCAGTGTACAGTGAGGGGAAGATGATTAAGCATTAACGAGAATTTCTTATCAGCCAATTTGTTATCTTGTGCTCATAATTGAGGCATCTTGGCGTGTTTTTTTTGTTTTTTTTTTCGAGAGCGGACATAACGAGATTTCAGAGAGAAAACATATGCTATTTTATTACAAAAAGCGGATTACATGTCTTCTTTAACTGACCAACACTGGCTTACTCTACGCAAGACCTTGCTAAGTAATAGAGCTTTTATTTTATATCCACGTGGATGCATTAGACTTGGCCAATGACTTTTTGCTCCTTATTTAGGCGTATAATATACTAGCGTGATATTTTTTTCTTCTTAAGAGCGGGCTCATTAAGTGATGCAAGATATCAGAAAAAACATGTATACCATTTTATTACCAAAAACAGATCACGACTTCTATTCAATTATTCTGCGCTTGCTTACTCGTTTTTGATGCTGTACTTTGCCAATTAGGTTTTTTTAAATACTAAGTGTCCTTTCTTAATGTTTTTGGTAGCATTTTTTAAAATGCTATAAGTGCGAAGGTCTGAACTTGATAAGACATTAGAAACTCAAGATGATGATGAGTCTGTGACATGGAATGATCTTGATAGGGCTTTTAAAAATCGCATAAGAACGGCTACTATAGTAAATAGTAGGCATTTAGATACTGTCAAATTCCTTAAGTCTGAGAAGTAAATATTTATTTAAATAGTGCAAAAAATAATCGACGAGCAGAATGCTTTAAAAATAAATACAGTATAAGCAACAAAGTTTTTGATGGTAAAAAATAATACAGAGACTGTAGCAGTGAAATATTTTAATACTAAGTGAGATTCCATATTCCATATGATAGACCTACATTAATGGTTTGGAAGAAATATCTAAAATAAAAATGCACAGTAAGTGTCTAAACAATTTAAAAAATTTGAAAAACAGAACGATGTGTCTAATAGCGTACACTTTTTTAAGAAAAGTAAAAAACAGTTATAAGACTTAACGTCTTTATTCAACAGCAGATAATAAGGATTAATACATCGATTTTTTGCTTTTACAGAATTATTATATCGATACATATAGAGAAAGGGAAATCAAAGCAAAAAAAATAGTAACTAAAAACATGCTGATTTTTTTAATGCTAAGCAGTGGATAAAGATACGGTAAAAAAAGATAAAGAAAAAGATTAAGAAGAATATGGACAAACAGATTCAGATTAGTTTGAAAAAGCTAGAAATTAATATTTAGAAGAAATCCAAGATGGTGATAAAAGTATTAATAATTATATAAAATACCACTTCATATGAATGAAAGACTAATCTAGAAAGGTAAGAAGTTCTTTAACAATGCATAAAAATAGCAAATATATTTTTAAGGATGCTGTCTTCATTACTTTCGTAGTAATTAAAATTCAAAAACGCATACAGTGAAGTGCGTTCAAGTCAATAAGTGTAAAATAAGCTGTCAGAGGTACGATGATAAAATTTTAAAGTTTTTTAATTACATTAACAAAAATCGTGTACTATCCATAGTATATGCAGAATTTAAGTGTTTATATAAACCTGTTTATAATAGCGAGTGAAAAATATAAAATCATAGACTATCAAGTGTTGGATATTATATAAAGTGCAGTTTTGATAATGCGAAATCGCGATACGTTTGCTACAGACAAGAAACTGAAAACAGTGAAAATCCAGCTATCTGGTCTTTAAAAAAAATGCAAGATCTTGCCTTAGATTTACAGATCATGCACAAAAATCCAGTGCCAGTGAGATAATTAACTCAAAAAAAAGATTTTTTCGATGCTGATATATGTTATACATGTTAGAAGTGTATGAAAAACGATGAAAAAGTTTACAATCATTGCCATTTTACTGAAAAGTAAGTATTACACGTATTTATTATTCGACAAAATTTTTCTCTTCAAACGAAAATTCGTTTGTATTTAAGTATCAAGGTCCAGCTCACAAAAGATGTAATGTCAAGTATCAAAACTCTTGAGAAGTACCAATAGTTTTCCATGATCTCAGCAATTATGATGCCCACTTATTTATTGAATAACTTTATATATTTAAGATTATACAAATGCTCAAACAGTGTGGAAAACTTTTGATATTAAAACTCTTAGAAAGTACTGAGATCTTTACCTCAAAACTGATGTACTTCTGCTAACAAAAATATTTAAAAACCTTATTTACTTACTTATTTTAAGGCCGTATTTCAGGCTTTACTCAACAAATTCTTAAATATACTAGTACTCACAACTTAGATTTATCTGTTGCTGTTCTCAAGGTTAACACATCAAGAGTTAAGGTATAACAACTGAAGATGATGGTACTCTTGAGAGAACAAATGTAGGAGATCATCTCCACTCCTTTACTAGTCAAGTGGTGTAACCGCTTACCAACGACTACAGTCTTTGTAGAGCTCTCAATCACGCCAGACCTATGTATATGATGAAGTGCACACAGATATACGCAAGTCTCTCGGCTGACCCCAGCACTATCTCCCACGACGCTATATATATACTAGTGAGGCTTTGCCCCCCTTCACGCCAATCCTCAATTGGGAACATCACCTATATACTTCATTCTTTTAGTTTGCCTTGTAAAATTAAATAAATGCAAAAATCGTGCACTTTTACATATTCATAAAATTTTACAATTAGAAGACAAATTATGAAAAATTTCTATGTACCCACACCAACAAAAACTGACATAAAAAAAATGGTACCAGAATGAAAACTATTTTTCGTACTCAAATGTTCAATTCAATGAATGATAAATTTAATAGAGATCAAATCATTATGTTTAAATTTATATGGGATTATTAAAAAGATAAAATTGTTTTGCTGATAGCCCAGGAGGGTCAGTAAGAACGTTTTTGTAAAAAACATTATTTGATCATTTCATTTCTCGTGAAAAAAAATTTTATTTACGGCACGGAGTGTTATAACAATAAAATTGAGATCAGGGAGCCTCCTTAAAAAACATCGCAATAACTCCCAAAGCTGTTCCCAATATTATTATTCATTAATACAGGTTAACACAATTTATGTGACCGATAAACATGTCAGAATTACATTAGCAGACGCTGAACAGGCACTAATAAACATGTCATGAATATTATGCTTCTTTAATTTGTATACTTCAATTTTGTATTTACTCAATTTTAGTATTTTACACAGTTTAAATTCTTCTACGCCAGTAGTATAAGAATACTAAAAGAGAATTGTAAGGCAGTTGTAATAACAGATAGTCAATACAAGGAAAATCTAATGTCAAACAAAACTAGAAACGTAAAAAAGAAAAAGTTAAGAATGAAAAAAATCCTGGTAAAAGAAAAACCAAAACTTTTAGTCAAAGAGATCTAGCAACTGGGTTAACAACTGCTTAGCAACCAAAGAACAAGAAGATTGATAAGTAAATAAATGTGATTATAAGTATTAAAAGTGCCGTTAAATAAAGATAATTTTAATTTGAAAATTTAGAAGAGAACTAGTGTATTAAAAATTTTATTACATCAAGCAGATTGTTATACTTTCAATTGTTAATAACATAAAAATAAATTTTTATTGTATCAATTGTTTTTATTATAACATTATAAAATTTTTGTTAACAATGAGCGAAAAGTTATTTAACTAATTCGTTTTAAAGGATTAGGCTATTGTTTATTTTGTTAGTGTTAATATATTAGCATATTCCGAGCTGCCACGAATGCCGCGTCAAGTGCTTGCATCTTTTATGGACCAGGCCCACCCTACTAGGTGTCAGAGCCTACTTCATAGAAGAGCATGCCCAGCAGTTTTTAATGTTCTGTATCTCGATTTTTTTTAGTCAATTACAAAACTTGTAAGAAATTTTTAATTAGTTGATTCATTTACTGAGAGAAAAACAATTCAATCCAGATACATTTACGGCTATAATCATATTTATTGAGGGTGCCGATGTCGCCCCACTGTCCCCTATTTAAAACATAGTGTTTATCTTCATGGCGTGGGTTTCATAAGGATAACTTATCCAAAATAGAAAAAAATTTAGTTGGTAACATAAGATCCTTTTGAAAATATAGTAATAATCTACAAGTAAGCATTTAGTTATTTTCAATGATTATTCCAGTATATTTTGGAAGAAACTTTTTCCAGTGTTAACTTATCCTAGTTGTTCCTATAGTACATGTAATGCTTGACAATATTCTCGCATCTACTCCACTTGCTCAATTTTTTGAGGATAAATTTTGTAAAAGGAATTCCGAATAGCTAATTTTACAGCAGTCTTTACAAGCAATACTTTTATAATCATAGTTAGTCTATATTTTGCCTCTTATTTTTGAAACCTCTTCAGACCTATTAATATCACGCAAGAATCTCAAGCACAGACAGCCAATTAAATTAATTAACATGTGGATAAACATATGTCTAAATAAGAAAGAAAATATAGACCAACTATTAATAAAGAAGTATTACTCACAAAGACTATTCTGAAGTTAGTTATTTGGTATATTAGTTTATATAATGCTAATACTACTTCATCACTATGCTTCACGGTCACTTAGCCGTCCTTGACAGTACTTTTTTGTCTATCAAAGAGTGTTCAGAGTTCAATGACCTAATTCAGCGTTTTCTACATGATTTCTGATCTGTTTTGAACGATCCCATTTATGTGATCTTTTAGTGTTCCCTCAAACAATGTATCTTACTACATTTCTGTAAAACCTCCTTGTGCATTTCTTATCCACCTGAAAGGCAGTAAGCATGACATAATAGAGGATATACATATCTCCATACAGCTTGTATTAAATAAATTTTTGGATTTTCTCGTTGCTGAACATATCGCAGAAAATTACCTTTTGTAGATTGTATTTCTACAGCATTGCTTTGTTAACGGTCCCTCTACTTATCTCATTAGCCCTCGAACAAACATCTCAGGTATCTTCTTTCATGAACTCATTCAGCAAGAATTGAATATGATCCCGATACGTGATGTAACTGGGCTACAACAAAAAAATCAAATATTAATATTAAGATTTTTTCTATTTCATCGTTTTTTTAGAAGTCTACACACTCATTTATATAATTTATTTCATTGGTAATTCATTTTTATCAAACGTTATGAAGACTTCAATCTCGACATATTTCCAAATTATAGGTGCAATTTAAATAACAGCCTTTTTGTTCCTCAAATTCAAAATTTCATAATTAAAATCATACGAACACTTATTAATTAGATTATGCAGAGATAAATGTTTAAATTTTCAAAAAATGTATAGAAATGGTTATGATTTACATAATAATTATAAAATTGTATAATATTTTTGGGTTGTATTTGTGGAGCATTAGATTCTACGTTAGCCAAATCACTAACTAATGTGAAACTGCTGCTGGATAATGCTACCGGAGGTCTCACCCTCACTAAATATCAATACAGAGAGCCCAAGATTGCTTTGAACTGTACGACACTTGTGTACGCCTGCAATGATGACATAAAAGTCGTGATCTACGGCCTCAGCTAGAAACTAAATAACAGTGTTTTCCAGTGTCACCGCAAGAAGATATTCTGAATGCAGATGCAAGTACGTGACATTTTTCTTGGGAATGGTGTTAAATGGCTTCAAGAATTGATTTTACTGGTTCAAAATTTCCCAAAACTTTTGTCTACTACAGATTATTTAATGAACTATTTCTCTTTGATAAACAGTTAAGGAGATATGGAGTTATGGGAACATAGTGTTGTGGGTTCAATGGTGTAGTTGAATGGGCTTAAGATGTTTTTAACTCATTTATCAACTCATAATAATATAAATTAGACCCAAATAGCTCATTCCCTTTGATATAGGATTATAGGGTAATATTTATAATTAAGTACTAATTAAAAAATTTACATCATGTCATCCGATGTAAAAGTTTGTAGGAATGATTATGTAAAATTTGCGTTTAACCTAAAAATATCAGCTGATTATACTTGCCTATGTTGTCAACATAGGATACGAAAATGTTTGCCTGTGTTTATTTTAATATCTTTTGATAAAGTCCGTGAATATATGTATTTCAAGATGACAGTATGTTTAGTACTACATATGCTTTATTGTGTCAGTTTTTTACCAAACTATGATCAGTAAGTTAATAAAACTAGGCTACAACTTTTAGTAAAGAAATATTTAGTTGTCATAAGAGCACATGTTTAGAATTTACTTTTCGTTTATCATTTTCTTACGTTTATATTCTTCAGCTTTCACTAAAATTTTGAGGGGTAGTGTATTGAGACTTAATAAATGATTCCTTAAAGTTTCATGTTATTCTGATCATAATTATTTTATGAAAGAACTACCTTACATTTACACGATTAGGATATCCGTAGCCTGCGTGGCAACTACAAATAATACATATTGCCCATCGAAAATTATTTCATTACAATATGAAAAGAGTTGTGGTATTATACAGCTATGATGGTAGGAGCTATAAAACTATGATATTTGAAGGTTATAACGTTAAGGTACCATATTTATTGTTACTAGATTATGTAACTTAAACTATAGAGTTCTTGGGGTACTAGTGAGCCCCTGACCTAATAAAATTCATCTGGCCTCAATTTTGAATTAAATCGAACCCTAAAAACAGACAGTGTGAATATACTTTTGCCTGAGAACTTTAAATTTTTCTGTAAAGCTCTATTATAAACAAAAAAGTTGTTTTCTACTTTTTAGTTAATTTATTAAAGCATACAATAAAAAAGGATTGTTTTTGAATTGTAAGGTTACTTAAATACTGAAGTACTATAAATATCCATATCACCATGTGATCATTGCCTTACTTCAATACAATATTCAAAAAATAAATCATTTGCTACTGAATACATGGCAAAAATTTTTAGCACACTGTTTACTAAACAGTATAAAAAAGGTTAAAAAAAATTATATAGTCAAAAAAATCCATCCGTCTACATTAACTTTAACGTACATATACTCAAGATTATAGTGACCCATTTTTATTGTTTGTAAGTTGTAATTAAGAAGACGATAAGACTTGACTTTTCGATTATTTTGATTATCATTTTTATGGTGACAATAGAACTGCCTTATTCAGAATCTTAAGAGACAATGTTAAAATGCGTAGGTTGCAATAATCCGCATTGAAATTAAATGCATAAATTAGAATTTAATTTGTTTATCTTAGTAGTCAAAGAACTGATAAAAAATTAAGTAGTAATACAAGCTTTCTTACTTTTGTAAGAAAAGTCTATAGTTACTAGCAATTATTACTTACTCTCAAACGTATTTTACTACATCAAACTTACTTCGTCTTACTTCCACGTGACTTGATACCGAAAAAAATACCGTTTTGCTGAAAACTCCTACCATAAAAAAGCTTTAAATTGGATTAAATTCCAAAGTATTGATTGTTATTGTACTTAACGGTTCAATGTATCTTACAAATATAACCAACCATTTTTCAGTTATTAAATGTAGCAATAGTAGATGCAGTCTTCTAAGTAAAAAACGCATTTATAACTGTAAATGATCTGATTTCTAAAAAATTTATAGAGTTTAATGTTTTATACTTTAGAAGCCGAATTTGCTTTCTCTATCTATGATGAGGTTGGTTCTGGAGTTATTGATGCTGTGGATCTAGGAAATGTTCTTCGAGCTTTACATACTAACCCAACCAACGCAACAATAGAAAAGCTTGGAGGTACAAAGAAAAAAGGAGAGAAAGCGTTAACTCTAGAAGAATTTTTACCTATTTACAGTCAAGTGAAAAAAGATAAAGAGCAAGGCTGTTATGAAGATTTCATCGAATGCCTAAAGTTATACGACAAGCAAGAAAATGGAACCATGCTTGCGGCAGAATTATCTCACACCTTATTATCTTTAGGTAAGAGTTTTTCTACTTACAACGTTTCTTACGAGAAAAATCTCAAAATACGTACGCTTAAGCAGTGCCATTGGATCAATAGTCTAATTTTTTTTCCTATTTAAATACTCAAAGAACATGAAATACATCATATTATTTTTTTTTTTCAATGACTATAACAGGTTTTAAAAACTTCCCAACTTTTTTCAAACTATGACACGTTCACGCTTCAAATGGCTTCTTAATATAACAATAAATTATGCTTATTAGATACTTATTACTGTACAAAACGGAATAGTGAATGCCACAACAAATCAATTAGTAACTCAAGTTATCAAAATGACAAATGAGAAATTTATTTTAAAATACAAACAATCTTAATCTTAGTTCACTTTTATTATACTTGGTAATAATAGTGGTTGTACGAAAAATTTAAAATGATTCATTCATCAAAGTAAACTGTTGCAATACTCATTTAAAATTTTAACGAGCTTTTTAAACATGCTATGGATTTTCTGTACTGTAATACAGTTGACAATTGTACACAACAATACTTTAACATAGTAATTTTTTTAGATACAACGAAAAATATTAGTTTTTGACTTTTTAGTTATTTCAACTTCGTGATACCAACAAAGTTGCAGAGCCAATAAAATGGGAAAGAAAATATGAAATTTAAATCATTACAGTTTGACACGTTTAGATTCAACCACAACAATATAATGATTTTTGTTGTTCTTCCAAATAATTTTTTAGAACTTGTGTTAATAAATTTTAAACTTTTCACTTCCATAATGATTACCCATATTTTTCACATGGTTCTGAGTAAAAGGTTAATGCAAACGTATATTTCCAATAAAAATGAGAAAAGAAATCATGTCAGTATTGATTGTTGTTTTTAATCTTCAACGATACATTGTTAACGGCACCACATTTTAAGTTAACACAGACTTTCACAGGCTTCTTAAATCATTTTACCAATTTATGATGTTCATCAATTGTGAACTCAAATTATACAATTTTTATCTACATATTTGCTCAGTTCAATGTAACGTTTTTTAGCTAATTCTTATTAGGAAAGACTAATGAGATTAATGGACATAGTTACAATGAAGTGATCAAACCTTTTTTCTAGTAAAATAGAAACAACTACAAAACAAATATCAATGATTAAACCATGATACACGTATTTTACTAATGCTATATTACATTAAAAGATACTCCAGAATATCTCCTTTAATTAAGCAAATTAAAGATGTTATCATTATAAAATATTGTCTCACAAAAAAGTTTGAAAACAATAACTCAACTCAAAACGTGGAAGAGTTGGTAGTTGGCGAAGGATCGGTGCTAATTACACTACAAAAAGTGACGCTCTAGATCCAAGATTTATACAGTATTGTAGAAGAACGTGAAGTTGAGAAATTCGTTGAAAAGATCATTGGATATCAAAATCAATAACTGAAGGTTCAACTTCTTAAGGCAAACGGTAGAGAATAAAGAACGGCGTTATAAACTCTTAATGAAGCTGCTGCCAAACAAGTAGAATAAGAGGACAGAATCAGAATTATGTTCGTTTTCTGCCGTGTAAGAAAAATACTTACCGTTACAAGGTGCCTCTGTTGTCTAGGGTATGGACATATATCCCACGACTGCAAAGATAAAGATATGTCAAAGCTGTGATTTCAATGCGGAAGCTCAAATCATCGCAAGAAAAACTGCAGCAGTCCAGTACGGTGTTCCTTTCGTAAGATAGGAGACATGAAGCACAAAGTAGGTAGTGAAATTAATGCGGACCCGTGCTGCACTAGGTATGCTTACTTATCAGCTAAGAAAAGCATAAAAAATCTAGTGGCGCTTGCAAATACTGTAGCCTACAAAGAAGAGCTTGACATAAGTGCCATTCTTCAGGGACCCTGCGCCCTTTTTAGGACTCTAAAGAATTGGCACCTCTAGCTTGCTTACTTGCTAATGCTGTAAGATACGACAACCTCCTAAGTGGCTCCACCCTGAAGTAATGCTAAGGTGGTTCCGCGGTGGAACTAAAGCCACGCAGCATGGGGGAGGGGGGTTTAGTGGGTATTATTTAAAAAACCACCAAGTCCCACACTATCGCTGTCCCTGAGGAGTGCATTGAGGTATTTCCCCTCCCTCCACAAAAGAAAGAAAAACTACTTCTACTACTACCACACCTACTACTACCACTACCCCCCCCCCTCTACGGTATGTGTAACGTTGTCGAAGACCGTATTGCTTGCAGCCAGGTCGGGTGAGGGGGCTTTAAACCAACGGCACATCACCCCATCGTACATAGAAGTAAGCGGTAGTTATAATATTCTTCTTAGATACAGGCATTACACTTTCACTACACTCACACAGGCAAATTTATGAGTTATTTCGGGTTGCAGGTGGATCTCTTCCTGGATTGGGTTCTTTAATAACCCAATGACAACTCCCACTATTTAGTATCAACGATATAGTTTCTCCCGATTTACTCTACTATATGACTAGAAATACTATGTTATGCCAAAATATCTATGTCTAAGCTATTGAATAATGAGAAACCAGTAAAAAAAGGAAAATGAGTTCATGACTAAAAATGTAACATGACACACAAAAAAGAGTACACAAACTTTTTAAAAGCGTTGATGTAAGACTAAAAAGTAAATGTAGAGTGTGCCTTTTTGGAATTCGAGTCCGATAAAAAAAAATGAGAAGAGTTGATTGAATGATTTTAGATGAGGCATCAGTAAAATTTTTTAAACAAGAAGTCTATATTTGATAATGGGCTTTTAACATCGATTAAAAAATTAGAAAAGCCAAAATAGAAACTTCTAAAATTTCTAAAAATGAGATATAAATTGATGTATGTTATGAAAAATTTATTGCTGCATTACTTTTGAAACACTTTGTTAATTTTATAATTATCAAAGTTTTAAATTACAGCTGTAAAATAAAATTTTGAGATATCTTACTTATATATCAAGCAAAGTCGCAAAAATTGTTGTAATCGCTAACCACGAAAACTACTCAACCGACTTTGCTGAAATTTTGCATACTAATTCTGGACACTTCCTAGATAGTTTAAGTATAGTTTTTATCTTAAAAAAATGAATAACAAAAACAATAAATGAACTCAAAGTTTTGCAAAAATAAGCAAGCTTTTCACATCAGTACAGTAGAATCTGCTAGGTGGCATCGAAGTAAAATCAAAGCTACCTGTAATTAAATTAAGGGGGTCTGGTTATAATATCCCCGAGCCAAATGCCGAATACTATAGTCGTTCATGGCAGTGCATCAAGAAAGGAGTTGTGAGTTGTGCAGCTGGATGTCCCGGCTATCGACAACACTATTCTCCACTAGACAAGTGACTTACGTCAAATTCCGTTCTAAACCACCAAGAGTAACGAGTGCCACAAATAAAAGACATTCTAGACGCCAACATAACTGGCGTAATACTAGGAGACGTCTAGCTAGAGCAAAGTCTGCTCTAATAAAAAGGGGTTTTGTGGTTGTTCTTCCAACCTATCTGATGCTTCAAAAGCAGATTTTGTTACAACAGCAAGCCAAAGAAAGCAACCTCAAGGAGTACAGCCAGCCTCATCAACTGAAAATTTCATCAGTCTTTTCCTCAGTGGTTTGTCCCAACAGTATACTTACAGAGAACGTATTCTCCAGGCCCACTTTCCCAACTAATGGTGAACAGATGGTTACCCGGGGAACAACCTGAACACGAGATATTCTTTGATCAGCGGCGTACCTTCCTCCAACACGGTCTCCGTACACAGAGACTTCAAGGGTGAGAGTCAAGCTATCCGTAAGCTGCTCTCTTTTATCGAGAGTAATAATAAGGAATAATTAGAAGTATCACTACTGGCCCTTTTTAGGGCCATTACAAGTATACATTACCTAATTTACCATTAATCTCATCAGTTCTATTTAAGGTCATCTAACGTTAAACTTCTTTGCCAAAAAATATTCTCAACAACGATTCATTCACTAAAAGATTATATAAAATCAGCCACTACTAAACCCAGTCAGTCGTTCACTAGCAGATGTCATGGGCGCAGTTGTTGGTCACGAGGCTGGAAACCCCAGCCACCGTCAACCCTACATCACGCTTTTAACTCTAAGCATTCGACCAGGAATCACCAATCCTCTCCAAGGTTGGCGCTGGGCGAACCTAGCAGTGAAGCTATAATCGAAAAATAAACTGAAGCAAACAGGATAGTCTCCAACAGGCAAGAACTACAAACCAATCTCTGCACCTGAGATCACCTAAACGACTGAGCTCTGCAAAAAAAAGGTGCTTTAGACACTAACGTCTTCAGCATAATACCAGCAAACGTTGGAAAAAAACTTTGCAACAAGATTTAACGCTTCAAACGTTGTAGTCTGGTGCTACAAGAGCAGACCAAAGAAGATATAGCTACTAGCTAAGAACCTAATTTTAGGCTTCAAAAACTGACGCAGAACCGTTATCGTGATTGAAATAGTAGCGTCAGAATCTACAATTACAGAATTTATTACGTAAGAGACCTGCTTTTCATCATAACCCTGACAGTTATCACTTAAATCTTTCAGATTTTTAAATATATAGAATAATTTGTATTTTTACACATTGTAGCAATAAAAAAATAGAAAGAGTAAGCTCCAGAACTCTGTGGCTCTGGTAACAAATTTGCAAGGTTTGAAAAACAATTTCTTAATCATATGTTTTTTGTCAGTTTTAAATCTGTACAGTTTTGATAAATAGCTCCTCTTATTTATTATAACATGAGAAAGTGCAAATTAACGGGCCTTTAGGGCCAAAAATTATTTTATGGCATTTGGAACGCACGGTACTTTTTAGCGTTATTATATTTTTCTTTATTCTTAGAGCTTATCAGTTGAACAAATAAATTGTATGAATTCTGAACAAAAGTGTTTCTTATAAGATGGTTTTTTTCTGAGAAGTGTCAGAAATATATGTAAAATTTTTAACTGAAAAGTTTTACTTGAAATGTCAACGTACTACGGTTTTCCATTCAGCGAGTTCCAGGCGATGCCGAGACGAGAGCGCTAGTTGTTTATAAAATTAATATACATCAATAACGATTTTATATCACGTATACATTGAGGAAAAAGATAATAAACAGACGGGTTCTTGAAATAAGGATGTATGTGAAATATACAATTAATAATGTATATCAAAAGTAAATAAACATTTAATTACAAAATCATAATAAATTTTCTAATATAAAATTGGAAATGGGAAGTTCTATTTCTGCGTGGTTATAACGTAACTAGATTTAATAGGTTATAAACTCACCCTCCGCAAATTAGGTGATACTTTCATGGGTAATATCATCTAATAGTTATGTAACGTTTTTATTTGTATTTGTAAGTATACTGTGTGATATAAATACAAGTGATAAATGATAAATATTAAATCGTCTTATAATGATAGTAACACAAAAAAAGTTAAATGCATACAGCATGTAGCTAAGCTGCTTGTATAGTTAACTTACATGAAGTAAGAGTTAAAATTCAATCCTGTCGATATAAAACAAATTTTTTTGTATTTAGTGCCTCCGTTAGAAATGTATACATAGCTATTTAAAATCAAGCGATGAAAATCGCTAAAAATAAAGTAGCGTAGATTGTTGTCTAAAATTCATAGTTGAAAAGAAAATCCTTATAACTTTTGTTTGGCGGCACCAAATATAGCAAATTTTTTTTTTAATTAATAGAGCTATGTTTTAACAGTCAATAAATTTATTTTTAACTACCTAAAATAGTGTACTTCTTCGCTACTAGTGTTAAAAGTGAAAATATTTATTTATGTATCTCGCGAAAAAAATCAAACGGCGAGACACATATCTCATGTTTTATCCCAACATTACTGGAGAAAAAGTTTCGTAAAGTTCTGATGCACAAAAGCTAGAAAAAAAAGTAAATTAACCATTGAGGGGTATGAAAGTGTTATTTCAAGCTCTGGAGTGCTATTGCGGCTCGTAGACTTAACATAAACGATTTTCCGCTCACAAAACACTCTTTTCCCGTCTTTTAAAGTTAGCTGACGTAACTTACTTTGATATTCAATTGAGTAGATGGGTTTCTGGAATGCACCTTCGACACTCTCTATATAAGAAAGCAACTATCCACTTTATTCACTCAACTGATGAACAAAATCAAGCGGTGAAGGTGCTATTTTGTGATTAGAGGAAGGAATTGTATATATTTCTAATATAAATTGAACTAAAGGACATAGAAACATAAGAAATATATTTGGTTTGAGATAAAAGTAATAATACAACCATATTTGTATCATAGATGATTTAAATAATCTAGAATGATTAATGGTGTAACATTGAATAACATTCCCGATTTGAATTTTCATCAATCTCTTCATCTACAGTTAGATGAACTTCTATACTAAGAAAAAGTATAGAAAGAACTTGAGTGGGTCTTATAATTTTTTATTGGTACCTAGCATGACTAAAATAATTAATAACTGCTGCGATGTAAGAGCATGAGCCAACTGTGCGTCTTACTTTTGATGTGCCCGGATCTTACTGATACTTTAATGGTATAAGATTTTGTTATGATATATTTCAAACTTACATCGTCGTTATCATCCAACATTTTTACTAGATAACAGACGGCTTGTCCTAGTCGATAAGTACCCGAAATCAGCTATATATTGAGACAATAATATTGACATGGTACACAAAGAATTTATAAATATTATTTTCAAGAAAACAGTATTTTTAAAAGAAAAAGGTAAAAGCGTAGTTAAGTATTATTCGCACTGTACATTTTCAAGATAGTTGCCCTAATTAATATTATCAGAAGTATTATGTAACTTATTTCTCACTTCTTTTGAAGATTAAATCACAACAGGAGGATGCTTGAGATAAAAATTTCTTATAACTCTGATGAGAAAGTGTTTTGAAGACTCTACAAGTTCAAATTGTTGAAGCAAAGAATAATTTTATACGGCTTTCACATAATAAATTCACAAAATTTGCTTTTAAAGAGAACCACATTCATACAAATAAATTAATTTGAAAACTTATTTTGTATTACTTTCGATCACTGGTTATTTAAAGACGCAATGTGTATGATGGTATAAAATAACTAATGTATTCCTGTGTTTGAATGTGACGAAAAAGAGGTAATGCTATTATTTGTTATTTTAAAAAAACCTACTACATACAAAATAAACACAAGTGCCTTAGCTAGCTCTTTACTCAAAATCAAGTATCTAGTTGTGCAAAAATCAGTTGGCTAGAGCTTAATATCTTTATATCTATGTATTAAAAATAAAAAATACGATTATATGATAACTGATTTCAAACACATCACAGCACAAGTACAGTTTCTTCAGGGCTTATACATGTTACATACTGCTACCATGCTACCGGGGAAAATTCACTTTAGTATAAAAAAAAACAGTTATGTACATTTATATGGCCAAGGTGATGAATCAAAGAGGTGTCCTAAAAAAGTAATTCTACAATTCGTTTATTCAGTACCAAAACGAACGACTAACGAATTGTAATATATAAGACACATCAAGAGGCACTTATACATCACAATTTGCAAACTGTTCGTTCAGCCGATAAACGAACAAATAAAAACTTTTTTTGCGACCCCCACAGATCTGCTTCGTGCACTCCGACCTGCTTCCGAGAACACGCGTACTATTCCGCTCTGGGATCGTATTTTGTACCTTTTACGAATTTGCAATACTATTCGATACATCGATACCTTCCTGATACTTTTCACTGGTTATTGATACTTTTTACGATTCCGAGAAGAAATCGTATGGTGGCGCACTTAATTATTGAGGGCCAATGGAGGCAGCATGAGGGGGCAAACAGTAGGCCCTACGTAGGCAGCCTCTACAAGGAAATACCTAACCAAAGTTGAGACAAGTAGTCATAGGAAAGCGAAAGAGACAGAATTACGTTGTCAATGAATACTGCATTGTATCATTGTACCGTAAAAGAGATGCTTATATTGCAGCTGATACGCAGTAAATACATAAATAATTGCTGTAAATTTGCCATACATTACATAAAAGTCAATTTTTTTCCATTAGAACCTTAAGTTTTCCGTAAATACTATTATTTTTGCGCGTTGTATGTAATACACTCTACATACATCTTAAAATACTTCTAATCTTAAGTCTACCAGCATAAATAATTATGTCTAAAATTTTTACATAACAAGGCTCACACTTATTTTCTTCTGTCATTAGCACAGTACGTTTTAACTACACTTCATTGCTTTCTGTCACTATCCGAACATATATACAAAATCAAAACATGACATGTATACGTATGAAATATAGTTAGATTAAAGAGGATGCCTACCGTAGGCCCTACCATTTGCTCCCTCACGCTGCCTCAATAGGTCCTATGTAGGTAGTCTACGAAGGCCCTCACTAACTAAGGAGGTAGCCTCCCTAGATTTCTGTTCGGGATACTTTAAAGTATCAAAATAATCGATACTGATACTTTTTTTTAAAGTACCATTGACGTATCAAAGTTGGCGTAGAAAATTTTTGTATCATTTTTTACTGATGAATAATAGTTTGGTTGTTAATAAATACGATTAAGTACATTTATAAATAAAACGATATTAGAATTTTAACAATAACTTTTTTTTTCACCTTATGTATGTACATAAGGGATGCGTTTTCGTTGACGTTCGGCCGGTCGGTCATTCGGTCTGATTGCTCGAGCAGTATATATATATATATATATATATATATATATATATATATATATAGTAAATCTATACATATATATGTGGTAGACAATACTTACTCGAGCAATCAACAAACTGACTGACCTACCAAACACCAAAAAAACGCAGCCATATATTTATATCAAATAGTTACGACTTGTGGTATATATACATATATATATATATACATATATTGTTACAGGGTGCCAGGTCACAATGTACATACGATACGTCGATACTATTCAATACATTTAAGAAAAAAACCGAAACTTTGATATTGATACTTTTTAAAGTATCGATTATTTATAAATACCGATACTTTTGCAAGTATCGCAGATCCCTAGTAACCTTGAGGCAGCTCACCTGCCTGGCTTGTCTACTAGCCTGGGCCTCAATGAGCTCTTTGATTGGTTCTGAAGATCTGAAGTAGCTGTCTGTTACATAATACGACCCCTGTTCCAATCTGCTCTGTCACAAATACGCGTAGCAATATTGAGCAGATATTGAGTCTAGTGAGGCTAAAGACTGCATTTGGGAGAAGTGAGCCACAAGGCAGTTTTTAGTGCCTCTAGATTTAATGTATACATATAGAATTTGTACGTATTTATTGGATACAAGTGTCCGTATATCTGTTTTAACTGAGTCTATTAAATCAGGATCCACACTTAGATCCAGACATAGAATTAATGATTCTTTATCTCTATCGCTTAACTGCTGCACAAGTCTTACACAAGATTTACGTCAGCTAACTTTAAGAGGCAGGAAATGGTGTTTTGATGCTGCAGCGAAGTAATAATCGTTCAAAAACTTTTATAAACTTTGAGAAAAGAATGCAAGAGTCTTTTTTGGTGTTATGGCCCGTCCCAAACAATCAAATTTTGAGGTTATATTACAGTTATTAAACTAGTTTTTTCGATTTTTAAGTATGTTTTGGTCTAAAAAATGTAAAATTGATACTGCCGTTTGAAATTACGGGGAAAAAAACAAATTTTAGTTAGAAGTTAGCCAAATGCAATCTACATAACCTAAAATCGCATCGAAAAATTAATATGATTTGCCTGGTTCCAGTTTCAATCCGAAAAATCTGAAAAAAATTAGGCTAATTTATCACGAAAATACTCAATACCATAAACTTTTTTTAATTTTTCGTAGAAAACTGTAGACCAGGAAAAGCTTTTTTTGAAAAAACAGTTATTTTACGATAGGAGCACCTTAGCACTATCTAGTAGGCTAAAAATTTAGCTGAAGGTGTTTTGAAGCACGTTTTTTCAAATGGCTAAATTGATAAAAAATTTTGGGTGGGGACAATTTTCATCTTCTTATTCAACTATAGCCTCTTATACGTTTATAATTTAGCAGCAGACAATATTGTTTAGAAGGAAATTTTGGATACAAAGGGAACTAAAATTTAATCAGTTATTTGATTTTCAGAAACTTATCTTTATAAATATTTTAAATTGTATATTATACCATTACATACTTCATTTAAATAAAATAGTAACAATCAGATAGAAAACTCTTTAAGTGCAATTTTGTTATAAGATAAATTCAAATAAAACGTCCAATGACAGTTGGTAAATAATTAAAAACAACGTCCAATGGTGGTACTGTCATATTTTGAATTTATTAAAAAACAAAACGACGTTTCGGCCGTTTGGACAACGTCCCGGCCCTTATCAGGTACAAAAATCTCTGACTCTTACGAAAGGGATGTAAAATCGTAATGTTAAAAACACATTATATAACGCATATTACACTAGTGAATTAGCCCGCAATTAAAATCTTCATTATTTTAAGCTAATCTACTAAATTTGCCATTCTTATTTTTTATAAGACTTTGAAGCAAACAACTTAAAAAAGTTTCATTTTATGATCTACAAAGACATTTAATCCATATACTTCCATGTTGCAAATTTTGTCCCTTCTTATTTAATAAATTATATTCTTGTTAAATTAAATGGATTTAACAAAAAAAATGTTATAATGATAAAAATATCAGATTTGCTCATTTTTTGCAACATCAAAAAACATAGATAAATATAAATTTACATGTTTCTTGTAGGAGAACGTTTGACGGATCAGGAATGTGAAATGATTCTCAGAGACTGCATGGATAAGGAAGATGACGATGGCTTTATTCCTTATACTCGTAAGTATTAAAACCAATAATTTTTTCGTCCCTCGAGTACACTGCTTTGCACCCTAGGTCTCACTTTCCGCCCACTAATTACTTTCCACCTGCGGACGGAAGGAAGCATTCTGGAACTTTCCGCCCTCAATGCTAAAAATTTCGTTCTCACCTCATGCACAAACATACAACAATCACCCCCTTTGGGAGAGCAAGTAACACTCGAATGTTGTTAAGCTCAGTATAAAAAAAAAGAGAAAATTGGAGTACACTTAATTTTAATAGGTCTTTAAGAATCTGATATTAAAAAAGTGAAAATTTTATTATTATTACGTATCCGAGCACGTGCATGCATAGAATACATATAGTTTAGTTAACTGTACTTATGTTACATATGATTTGCTCATTGTAAGAACTTCGATATTTGCTATGAAATATGTATTGATACATGGGTACGAATTATTGTTGGTCAAATTTAATGCTAAATGAAACGAAAAATTTTACAATACTGCGGCAAAAGAAGGTACTTTTGTACCGTTGTGCAGGACAAAAATTCCTTTTATTTAATATTGCTATTCTTGCATTTGATATGTCATCATGTATGTCCAATCAATTCTTGTTGAAATCTTTGTGTCCGACAAATAAAAATTTTTTTCAAATTTTTGCTACCATAATTATATAATGATTAACTCTATCTGACTGAGATTGAGAAAAAAAATAAGCACAGCTATTTTCTATTGTGAAGACATGACTTTTCATTTAATTCGTTTTTTTATAATTATTTAAAGTTTAATGTTAAAATTTATCCGTGCTGAACTAATTTCTACTGATTTGTAAATAAATATCAAGAATGTAGGTTTTAGTCACGTGATAATTATGTTTGTATCACATGATAGAGAATAGAAAATAAATCTGTTTAAAGGTAGGAAAAGTAGGATGTAGCTTTGCCTTCGAGATATCACTTATTATTTTTAGAAATATTACCATTTTTTATATCCGTACAACGTATATTTTTACACTTCAATACTTATTGTCTACTAGTGACATTATTTTTGGCCTGTTTGGCTTCCCTTTCAAGATACGACTGTTTGTCGAATTTCGAAAGGTTATACTGTAAAAAAATTTCTCCAAGATTTTGTAAACGTCCATATTAATTTTCCAAACATGACATGGTAAATAAATTTTTTTTGACTTGTTCTTTTCAAGATACAGTCGAAATTTGTGCGCCTTGATCATGTAGTTCCCCCTTAGGACACCCGTAAATATTGTTATTTTTACTTTTCCTTCGATGTACAGCATTTTTTCTTGTTTTCAGAGGTTGGGTTGTCGTATAATATATATTTAATACCTTATGCGCGTTTATTTACGTACATATATACATGTGAAAGGAAAAATATCAAAGGAAAACTATTTTTACTAAGTTTTTTTGAAGACTTTCAAAAGATCAAACGATGTTTTGGGTAAGATATTATTTACCTAATAGTAGCCACGTTGCGATTTTCACCATGCAACACTCGCTCGATCGCTCTTGTCACAGGGTAACTTCCTATATAAGGCACGCCTAAAGAAGTTTCACTTCCATAATTTATTATTCTGAGTAGTTCTAGGTACGCATTTGTATTGTACTTTTACAAAATTGAATTACTTTTTTGAAGTACAAAAAAATTCTGGATATACAAACTTTCAAATTAAGTATATTCAAATATATTTGCTTAGAAAGATGCCTTCCGTTTTAAAACATTTTTAACAAGACATAACATGTACGTTTTCGAAATAAGAGCTATATTGAATAGATCTAAACAGCTGATAGCTAATCCTTATCTAGTCATAGTTTTCTTTAAAAGTAAGATTCTGAATTTGCTACAAGCAATCAAAAATTACGTTAAAAAACAAACAATCAAGAAAAACAGCAAAAATTCTTTGAATGAATCTAATGACAGCGATGGTACACATAAATACAAAAAAAATAACAGCTTTTTTAAAAACCAAGACTGACTCTAGAGAGGTGCAAACAGTGCTACTATCCCAGGCACTCTTACGGGGGGGGGGGAGGCGAAAACAAACTACAAAACTGAAAAATTCACAAATCTTACTGATATATAAAGCAAAGTCACAAAAACCGTTGCAATCGCTAGCTGCCAAAATTATTTCAACTGTTCCTGCTAAAAATTTGCATACTGATTCATGACACTTTCTAGATGGTTTCTGTATAGTTCTTATCCCAAAAAAATTAATAACAATAGCAATAAATAAGCTCAGAGTTTTTAAAAAATACGGTAGCTTTTCACGTTATCTTAGTAGGATCCACCAGAGGGCATATAAATAAAATCGAAGCTATCTGCAATAGAAATAAGTGGGTCTGGTTACAACATCCTCGAGAAAATTGTCAATCATCATAATCGTTCACTGACAGCGCATCGAAAATAGGATTGTCGCACAGCTGAGCATCTGGGATACCGACAACACTCTCCTCCGATGGACGAGCAACTTACATCTAATTCCATCCCGAACCACCAAGGTAAATGAGTGCCACAAAAAGAGGCATTCTGAACGCTTACGCCTCCAGCGTAATACCAGGAGACATCAAGCCAGAGCATAATCTGTTCTAACAATTTGGGGTTTCATGGTCAGTCTTTCAACTGACCTGGTGCTGCCAGAGCAGATTCTGCTTCAACAGCAAACCAGGGAAAACAGTCCTGAGGAGTTCGGACAGCCTTATCAGCTGAAAATTTCCTCAGCCTCCTCTTAAGTAGTTTGTCTCTATGGCATACTCACTCAGAAGGCATTCTCCAGGTCCACTTTCCCAACCAATGGTAAACGGCTGTTTATCCTAGAAACGACCTGAACACGAGATATTCTTCTGCTGGTGGCGTACCTTCCTACAGCATGATCTCCGTACGCAAAGTAAGAGTCAAGCTACCCGGAGCTGGCTCTTCATCATCGAGAATAATAATATTGAATGACTGAAAGCATTACCACTGGCTTTTTTTAGGGCTATTATAAGTATTTAAGTTTCCTTGTTAACCATTAATCTCATAAATTTTTTTAGAGCTATCTAACATTAGACTACCTTGCAAACAAATATATTTTACAATCATTTCCTACAACGATTCGTTTACTTAAAGGCTACATAAAGCCAGCCACTTTTAAACCAACTTAGTCATACACTGGCAGACGTCACGAGCGGAGTTGTTACTTGCAAGGCTGCAACCCCGACTACCGACAACCCTGTATTACCCTCTCGACTTTAAGCATTCAACCAGGAATCACCTAAGAATAAAGAATCAGCTAAGTAGAAGATTAGCTTTTCACTATAACTCTGACAGTAATTACTTAAATTTTTTAGATTTTTAAATGGGTAAAACAATAAGCATTTGTATTTATTGCAGCAATAAAAAATGGAAACAGGAAGCTTCAGGACTTTGTTTCTCTGGTCATAAAGTTGTAAAATTTGAAAAACAATTTTTTAATTACATGTTTTTTGTCAGTTTTAAACTCTTGCAGTTTTGACAATAGCCTTTTTTATTTCATTACGGTGTTTGTTGAACGTGCCGTTCTGCTCCCAATTGTTTCCATGATTTCTTGAGGTTTAGTGCATAAGCACACGATCAGTAAGAGCTAATTTAGAAGTGACAATAAAAACTCCAAAGTCAGGTGTTAGTTTGAGCAACGTTTCGTTGGTCTTAACGCCAACCTCATCAGGCTCAGTCTATATTGTTAAGACGATCGTTAACGACA
The DNA here is from genome assembly GCF_036245765.1 of Copidosoma floridanum. NCBI lineage: Eukaryota > Metazoa > Arthropoda > Insecta > Hymenoptera > Encyrtidae > Copidosoma > Copidosoma floridanum. The sequence continues at coordinate 20,912,036 of NW_028321881.1, forward strand.
GAGTCTGTAACGATCGTCTTAACGATATAGACTGAGCCTGATGAGGTTGGCGTTAAGACCAACGAAACGTTGCTCAAACTAACACCTGACTTTGGAGTTTTTATTGTCACTTCTAAATTAGCTCTTACTGATCGTGTGCTTATGCACTAAACCTCAAGAAAGCCTTTTTTATATATTGTAACCAGAGAAAGTGCCAATAAACGGCCATTCAGAATCATTAATTATTTTATTTCATGGATAAGGAACGCACACTACTGTTTAGCACCGTTACCTTTTTTTTTATTTTTTACAGCTTATTATTTGACCAAATAAACTGCATGCATTCCGAACAAAAGTGTTTTTAATAATAAGTTTTTTATACCAAGAAATAACAAGAATAGATGTAAAATTTTTAACTGAAAAGGTTTTCCATTAGATATCAACACACTTCGATATTAAATTCAGTGAGTCTTGGGCGAAGCCAAGACGGAGGGCCACTAGTACTTTAATAATGTATTATTTTATTTACTCAAAATAAGAGTAGTATTATACTTTTTTGCCAGCCACACAATATTTTTTAATTCGGCATTGACACTGATGGCTCTTAAATATTATCCAGTGGTCTGGAAGACAGTGTAGCAAATGTGAGAGTTTCGTCTAACTAATTCCACCATATGAAGAGAAGACGCGTGCCCAAGTTTAGTTAACCAATCATTGAATTAGAACTGCATGTCTGAGGTATTTCTAAAATTTACAAGTGAAGAAGCCATCTGCATAGATATACTTTTTGTATAAACAGTCCTAAACATGGCAGCCTTTCTGACACGCTGTCTCTGGACCACAGTGAAGGTGGGGTTACATCAAGATCCTACAAGTTTTGGTTTGCCTCTAGCCATTGAATTAAAACTGATGAAAATTTTTCTTTTTAATTTATCTGTAACAGCAAAATATTTTTTAACTAGTATTAAAAAAATTAATCATCAACTCTTGGACTGTGGCTCTGCGACCATACTTTTTTTTTTTTCTGCCTAATGAGCACTTCTGAATTTTTCAGTTTTTATATGAAAATAAAAAAAACAGGTGTGGGTTTCAGGACCCCTGACAGATGTAAAACATTAAAGAATATGTTATTGAAGTCGGTAGTATTTGATTGTCTGTGATGAAAATAGTAGTTTTCGTCAGATAAGTGCCATCGTCTCTAGGGCTATTTTGTGGCCTGAGGGATCTGCGAAACAGGGCCTGAGGGACGTAAAGCAGCCACGGAGCAATGCCGCTTATGTCACGAATCCTATTTTTTCTACCAAGCGCACACTATCGTCTCTCTAAAAACGTGCGAGGTAGAAAAAGTATTTTTTTTTTTACTCTAAATAATCTTCATTTTATATTTTTATATTAAAAAGACAGTTTATTTATGAATATGTATTTTTATCAGTGAATATTACAGATTAGGAAAAAGTAAATCATGTTTCTTTTTTTTTTTTTTTTACATATATACAACGAGAACGAGAAAGAACAATAATACGCGGCGAAGAAAATATATAAGAGTATGTATACTGCTATCTACCTACACATAGGTTCATACATTAGTTTAACAAACGTTCGTGGTGTATTACAGTCTTTGTCACTCTGTCTCTTTTCAGATATCTTTTGACTGTGCTTACTTGCGCACGTGCGCGAATTTTATTGGCTCTTTACTAAAGACGGGTTAAGATGGAGTTTAAATAAACACAATGAAAAGACCCTGGGAAAACTTTGCATTCTGGTCAAGTATTGATAGTTTAAAATAATCCTGTTCACAAAGACGAAATTTTCAAAAAATGATAAAAAAATGATACTAGTCTAATATAAGTTCATCATTTTCTACAAGCTCAAAATATTAAAAAAAAGCAATGAAAAAGGCCTACCTGTATGAGTACAATAGAGAGAGAAAGAGAGAGAGAAAGCGGTGAGTACGACAGTAGACGATCAATGGCTCTCTCTATCTCACTTACTGTTATAGGAGTACGGCCAAAATGCCTTTTTCATTTTTTTCTCATTATTTTGCGCTTGTCGAAATAAAATTAGAATTGCTTATTGATAGAAACTTTTTCGCCCTACATGCTGGTATTTTTATTTTTTCTGTACATCAAACCGTTAAAAGATATAAGCAAAACAAACTTCAAAATTCAATTTTACACAATTTTCTCATAAATAGACCACTTAAAAATAATTATAACTATTTTTTTTGAAATCAGCAGACTGAATTATATATAATATAAAAAATGCCCAATTATCGATCAATTTTCTAATGCAGAAGTTTCTCGGTTGGTATCCATATGTGACAAGAACAGAATTCAGATCGGCGTGCTGCGTAGCGCAATCAGTAAGATCCCTGAATACGAATCCAAAGGATGTGGGCTCGATTCTCAGAGTCAATAAAATTTGAAAATTTTATTTACACATATATATTACATAGAATACATATGTAGACGCATGTATGTGCTACATGTATATAGCACACACATACGTCATATGTATATATGTAACTATATATGTTATGTATACATATATATATATATATATATATATATATATATGATATTTCATTATTATATACTCTTCTATATAGCTATATGTAAGGTTATTACACTTTACAAACGAGAGAGGGGCGGCAGTAAGCGCTTTGAGAAAGAGACAGAGAGCCAAGCCGATCCGAGCCGACCCAAGTTAAACTGGAGATCGTTTTTTAAGATCATTTGGCAAGTTTCTAAGGCATAAGGATTTTTGAAAGTATCTTATTAATTTTTTCATAAAAAAAAAAAAAAAAACTTTATAACTTATAAGGGTGATGCAGAGCAATAAAATTTTTTTTTTTTAAATAAGGTAAGTAATCGATAAAAGCTTACTTTTATTCATTCTACAATCAACATTTTGTAATTAAAATTAAAAGAGTACTTCCAATCAATATAATAAGTATAACTGCTATATCTAATAAATTTGAAAGACAAAATATGGAAAATCAATGTTTAGAGAGTTTTAAGCTGATTCATTAAGAGCGGTATTTTTAATCAATACGCATTTTAAACGATTTTTATGGATAACTCGAGTATGTATTTGAAAATCCAAAGATTATGATTATTGTATAGTTAAATAAACACATAACTTAGTTATTTCTTAAAAATAGAAAAAAAACCTTTGTAAATTAATAAAAACTATGTATGAGCTTAAAACATTACCTTTTTTTAAATCCATACTGTAAGTTACAAGTAGATGTAACCACAAGGTATGAGTCAGGAATGTAAATACAAGCCAAAAAATATAATATGTGCACGCAGACAAATATTCATGTGTAATTGGATGAATGTGCTACTTTACTGGTAACACCCATGTTTGATGTTATTGTAATAAAGGTACGTTTTCTTGTACCTTCATTCATTTTTTTTTCCCTTCCGATAGATGTTTATAATTTATTGGCAGTTTAAAAAAGTATGAATGTGACATTCATATCCTTAGAAATCATATTATTATTATTATTATAAATTTACAGAAGAATTAGTATTCAAAATATATTTATTTTAACGCATCAGAGTAAAGTATTTCTAACGTAGTATACGTATTTTAATGAACCATAAAAAAAACTTAAACAGAATGATTGGTTGCATTAAAAAAAAAGAATTTTTTTTTTAAATCTGCCGACTCAATCCATCTCAAAATTTCAAAGCGATTCATAACCAGCGTACGACTTAACTGCCTTAGCTATCGTCACTTCGGATAGGATAGATTTTTAAGTCATATATGTTTATTGTTAACCTTTCGAGCTTGTCCTAGAGTTCATAGCAATTGTAGTGAGGAAAAAAATAAATTGGTGTCTATCGTATCGAAGAGTGCGTGCCTACAAAAAAAGAAGTGAATTTGCATAGAAACAAGCATACAGGCGCATACTTAAAGACACGTGGAAGGAGTATACCGAATGTGCTCTTATGAAGAGGGGAGTAGAAATGTCAATTATAACTACATCGCTGATCACACAGCCAAAGTAAGCGATGACACAAGCCTTTCTCTCTATAAACTTTAACTGTAACTAAGTATATGATATTCAACTGACTCCTGCTATAATACTATCTATCAATCTTATTTGTGTGTCGAAGGCTTTTATTAAACCTTTATTTTTTTAAGACGAAGCTTCTTATGTAGGGCCCTTACTTACCGGAGATAGGGGAAAGCGTCACACTTTTTTTCGCCCCCTTCATTCCTGTTCGTCCCCCCACCAACGCATGCTCTCTCAACAGTGAAAGTAATAAATATATAATATACGGTATCAGGCATGCGCGCGCTCTCCCTCTCTTTCTTTTTCTCAGCATCACCAAATGGCGCGAAAATTTAAAAGTAAAATTAGATAAGAAACTCAAAAATAAAAAATTGAGGTACAAATTTTCAAGATAACATATGTAACAGCAAAATATCGAAAAACCCCGATCAGAAATTTTCTACGTAAGCACTCTAGCTAGCATACATTGGTACTCGTGTGGCCAATCCGTTGCGTTAGATGGTGGCGTGATATTATGGGAAAAGAGCTCGGCCCTATCTAGACATTCTAGTTAGTGAGCTTCAAGGGAGTGAGCAGCAAAATGTGGGGCAATAGCTGATTGGCTGTCACGACCCATAAGGTTAATACAGGATTCCATTCGTTGTTTGGTGCAAAGTATATGTATAGATATACACACCTTGTGTAGATTTTTCAACAAATGGCGGTGGTTCTGCTGCTCACTTCTTTGAAGCTCACTAATCCTAGATTGTCTACATATGTATACATAGTAATTGTATATACCTATAGAGGTACACTTAACAGAAAAATTTTCCATAGAATTTTCAGAACTTTTCGAAATTTAAAGAAAACAGCTATTGATTAAACAAATTAAATCATTTATTATGACTGATATCAAACTATTGAAGGAGTCATCGTGCAAAGTTTTAATCCATGTTACAATACTTTTTACAGATTTTAGCATCAATATGTATAAAATCCTTTTAAAAATCACTTATGAGGTTAGTATTCTGCTGTGTACACCTATTTTATTCAAGGTATCTGTAATGTTGTTTGCCTACAAAAAAACAAATTTACTAGGCAACGTTATTAAAGACATTGCCCTGTTGATGCAAATAATAACGAAACTACTTGAAACTATGGTAGATTAGACTATTCTGAAGTTATTTAAGATTACAAATTTTTTTTTTTTTGTAAAACAAGACGGTAAACGTACGTGTGATAAATTTTTATAAATATAAAAAAACAAATGAGCATTAATAAATTTTGTATTTTTTGAATGAAATAACATTAAATTGATAAAAGTTATGTAATTTGAAAAAACAGCTTATTTATAAGAACCTAACAGGCAGAATCAGACAGTATGCTGGTGTGCTGTCCATGTTTACATAGGTATAACTATACTTATCAAGCACAGCTGTTTTGAGCCATTGGCTGCGCTTTTTCTTTCTACTATTTATACAACTGTATGGTGGTGTAGTAAAGAGGCGTTGGAGCTGGCTAGCAAGCCGTTGCGTCTCGCACGAGTTCGTAGCCGTTTGCTATTTTTTGATTGGGTATCGTGACACGACGAAAGACTGTAGTACTAGCCATTATAGTCCTGTATATCACTGCTGCTGCTGCCTCTTTATCTTACAGCCATCATCTGCCTGCGTGCCACGTTTTTGCTAGTCTTTCATCCCCACTGTTGCTGTGGCTGATTGTGCTGCGTGTCTCCGCATTTCCAATACACTCGGTTATCTTAGCGATCCGGGGTACAACCGATTTATTTCGCTTGCCCATAAAAGAAGAGTGTCATCGGTAGCCGGGATGCCCAGCTGCACGGCTAACAGCTCTGTTCTTGGTGTATTGCCAATGAACGACTACGATAATCGACAATTCGATGGGATATCTTATAACCACTTTTCACTATCTTTGATAGCGGGTGACTTCAATTTTACCTCAACGCAACTTAGTGGATCTTACTGAACTAAACTGCAAAGCTGGCTTATTTTAGCAAAACTTTTAGCTTATTTATAGCTATTGTTATTAACTTGTTCAAGAAAACAACTAGGCAAAAACCATCTCGGAATTATTAAGAATCAGTGTGCAAAATTTCAGCAAAATCGGTTCAGTAGTTTTTGCGAGCGATTACAAAGGTTTTAGTGACTTTGCTTCATTTATTAGTAAGATTTAACAGTAAATCAATACAAAAGCCAACAAATTATAGACATAAAAGCAAGCTCTTAGATCAAATTGATTACAGACACTGAAGGAAATTATTGAACGTAACAACATTCGTTCGCACACAAGTGAAACAGTCAAAAGCATCCACTTTATACGAAGTTGTCAATTTATAGCACAGCACACATATTTACACAGTTACATGATGCGGTCAATGTATCGAAGTTAATAGATGTGGTCAGTAATGTATATTATAGAAAAAACTTTTATAAGTGTAACTCAATGTGTATAAGTCCTCTTTTTTAGTTATATTATTGTCATCACTATACGGTCCATTTTAGAAATTGTTTGTTTACAATTTGGCTTATTATTTAATATTCTAATGTCACCCTATTTGAAAGTATGATTGTTTGGGATTTGATATACAGATACCACAGAATCGGTTTTACAGTTATTTTTATGTTCTCTTCTCCTCTCTTCAAATGCTTTTTTTGTTTCACCTGTATATTTTGCCGGACAGTTGTTGCATGAAATTCGATACACCATGTTGGTGCTTTCTAAATTTTTTTTGTTACCTTTCCTAATTGTACAATGTAATTTAATTTTTTCGTTATTTCGGGAATAGTACTTTTTTGGAATTGTTTTAAATATTGGTTGGTTTCGTCTAAAATGTTAGGGAAATATAGCAAACTTATAATATTGTTATTTTGGCATGTTTCAAATGTACGGTTTAAAGATTCTTTAGTATTAATATTCTTTTCTTTATGTATTGATTGATGAAATGCGTGGGATATTTGTTTCCGTGCAACATCTGTCTTATAGTCTTAATACAATTACTATGGAACAAACGCTCTGACAATTTTATAGCCCTGTCTACTAAGTTGTATATAATATTCATCTTCTCTTGTATTGTATTGGCTGACGTAAAATTTAAAAGTCTGTTTCCACATGTTTCTTTATGGAACCAAAGTATTTTTAACCTATTACTTTGTTTAAATAATATGAATTCTAGAAATGCAATCCAGCAATTGGTTTTTATTTTATTAGTCAATAGTAAATATTTAACATAATTATTAAAGGTATGAAGAACAATTTTAATAGTGTCTTTTCATATACTAGCTATAAAATCATCCACACACGTAAAAAAGAAAAGCGGCTCTATACCGTATTTGTTTTGTAAGACTCCCCAACAAAAATTAACCGAATCGTTGAGCACAAAATTCGCAAAAAGAAGACAGACCGGTGACTCCATGGGTGTGCAAAATGTCTGATGGTAAATTTTATTGTCGGAGGTGTACAACGTATTTTCAAATATAAATTTTGTTATATTAATGATTCTTGTAAAAGGAATTTTTGAGCTTTCAAAAGATTTAGAATTTGACTTACAAAATTCATAAATAACTGGAAATTCGAGAGAATCTATTAGAAAAACTGTTAGTACAACAGTGTCGTCTTCTATACGTAATAAGAATCATATACAGAAAAAAAAGTTACAAAAAATAAAAATAAAACAGACAAAACAATTTTTGAAAAATAATCAACATTTGATCGTTTGAAGCGCAGCTAAAGGTAACGTCTGTTGCGAATTCCAGTTTTGGGCCTCTACTTTTCGTATCGATGCTTCAACTTAGTCAAGCAAAAAATGGTAGAGTCTGAATCGTTAAACACTCTTTTAGTTGAAGTCTGTCTGTGATCTACTTCAAAAGCCTCTCTGTCTTTTATGGACGCTTACTACTCTGTATCGAACTATACCAGAAATTAACAAATGTTATTGGTTTGTTAATATTTACCAGAATCAACAGACTTATTTACCAACCAATTCTCAAGCGTTAAGTGAAATCCAAGACCTACTACCATGTTAAAGCTTATCACTTCCTCACTCTTTTAGTTTACATAGTCTAAGGCCATTTCTTCAAAATTTTATTATTAGAGTTGGTGTTCGTATTAGTTGGGCACTACTAGTCTTAGACATTAAGCGTCATATAATTTTGTCTAACAGAAATTACTTGACTTTTCTTCTAATTGAATATTATCACAGGCTTACGCTTCATGAGGGCGTCTAATTGACGCTAGTCACAATCCGCAATGAGTTTTGGATCTTACGCAGACGTCAAGTTGTTAGTGCCGTAACTTCACGTTTTCTACCTTGCAAAAAATACATGTCTAATACTGAGTCTCAACTCGTGAGCGATTTACCTAGCTCATGCGATGTCTCTTGTCTACCCTTTCAAAAAGCTGGTGTGGACCACACGGGACCCTTTCCGATACTTATGACCAAACATCGTGGAAAGGGTACTCTGGAAGGTTATATGACAGTTTTTATTTGTCTGGTCACCAGGATAATTTATTTAAAGTTAATTAAAGATTCCTCCACTGAAGCTTTTATTGCTGTCTTTCACACGATTTTTTCCAGACGTGATCAATTCACTGATGTATACAGTGATCAAGGTACTACCTTTGCTGGGTCAAGCTATAAGCTAAGGAAAACATGGCGTGACAGAGATAGTTAGTCTTCCTTCTTTCATGATATAAAAGATTTTGGTACTCGTTGGCACTTGAACCCCTGCAACCCTTCATTTTGAGGGGTTGTGGAAAGTGACGGTAGAATCGACAAACTTTCACTTGAAACGTGTTAAAGGTGAGTAAATATTGACATTCTTTGAATTTTCTACTGTTTTATGTCGGATAGAAGCCTGCTTAAGTTTTAGGCCATTAGTTCATCTTTACGACGACCCTGATGATTTAAGTCCTTTGACTTCTGCTCATTATTTGATATAAAGACCTCCGTATCTCGTTCCAGTGCATAAGTAAACATACCACCCCTAAACCGTTGAAAGCTTATAACTCAGGCCCATCAAACCTTTTGAAAAAGATGTTTCAGAGAAAATTTTTTTTGTGCATTACTAATAAATATTGGTGTAAATGAACATGCAGTTCACGTTTAACTAAACAGTAGATTCAATATCTTTATTTTGTTTTATCTACTTGCGTTAAAACTATAGTAGATGAATCCAAGAAGAACGGAGTTTTTTATTTTTTTTAATTTATAGTGACTGTTTCACATCACTACAATAACCTCTATTTAATTAATCTGAGGAGTTTGTTGAAAATTAACAGTGACTAATTAAATTTTAATCTCAGGGCTTATATTGACACGAGTTGACTGCATTCATCGTGAGCACACTCGCATGTACTCCATACACTTTAGTAGCACACTATACTCTATAGATGTGAAGCTCTTGCAGCTCGCTGTTGCTAAAGTCAGTCCACTTCACTCGCTCATACAACCTAATAGTCTTGAGTTACTACCGTGCGTAGTTATGTATTTACATCATTTACAATACTCAACATAATTAAAATCTAATGAGTTGAGTAAATATTGAGAGTAATTACCTGTTGTAACGTAAAATTTAAGTGCTTCATTATAAAGTATTTGTAATTTACTTGTAAAAAAAGTTTAAGTGTTGTTTCAACCATTCCCTGTTCATCTCCTTTTGAATCCATTACTATATCCTCTGCTCGGAATCCCAACGTATGGCACACAATAAATTTTACACTCCAATGATTTAATTTCGCCCATACACACATACCCCAGTGGGGCTTCAGCCACCTGCGTGCATTGCACACCAATCCCCCAATACTTTGTATAATACGCAATATAAGGCCTTGAGCTTTTTATCTTAATAATAAATTCAATTCAATTTAATTCTATCTCAAAATAAAAGTTGTAAGATTTATCATAACTACTTTATTTTTAGTCTTAAATTATAAGGCATGACATTTTATACTTTAAAAAGTAACGTATATTGCATATAAATATTTTCATGAAAAGCAATGTACGTTTGGTAACAGACATTCGATAAAGAAATTTTGTTGACATTTATGATGTTTTTGTGACAATTAAATACAAAAATTTTGATTTCAATGATGGTATTGAAAGTAATTTAAGTAATATCAATTTAACGCTTTTTTCTGGTAATATTGATAGCAGAAGTTATGACTGATAGTAACATAAGAATGTTAGAATTGAGGAAAAACTAAAGAAAAGTATGAACAAAAGTTATTTTAATTTTAAAAAAAAGTTGAAAGATAATGTTCATATAACAATTTCTTATAAAAAACAAAAAAAACTGTAGTGTCCCAAATAGTAAAATAAGATAAAAAAATAATAGTTTGGAAAAAATTGTGTCAACAAATAAAACGGATATAAATAAAAATATTATCCTTAAAAAAAAGAATTTATAAGAACAAGCTATTTTTACAAACTTTTTCTCCAAAAGTTAAGTCATCATACATATACTAATATGGCTTCACCCCCCTACCCACTCCGCGCGCCAACCCCTTACTAATCTATTTTAAAAGGAGAGTCTTTAAATTTTATCTGCCAGTGGGAAGAGGTTGGTGCCCAGAATTTCGTGAGGAAGAAGAGTTTTTGATCTACATCGTTAAACATTAGTTATATATTTATCAGTAAATTTCCACACCACCCAGAAGGTACTATTGTGGTGCGTTAAGAGTTTTTTTTAGAACTCTCCGTGATGTTTAGAGAAAAAAGGTATACATTATTTTTTTAATGATTAAATTCTAAACAACGAAAAGTCGTAATCACTTCAATCACATATAAATTATTTAAATTTTATATAACATATACTTTATATTATTTTTGTGACTATTATGCATTCTATATTTTATTAATTAATGTAAGTGGTTAGAAAGAATTTTTCATTTTCAGATTCGATGACAAATATGAAAATAATTTCTTCACAGTGTTTCACACTGTGAATTGGAACAATCGTTTGTACTTTGTACTATTAAAATTTAATTTAAAATTAAACTAAGTATTTTTAAAATTTTTTAAAATGAACAATATAAAAGTTAGCGTAAAAGGGGACGGAAATTGTTTATTCAGAACTTTTTCTGATTTTCTGTGTAGTGACGAAGATTTTCAATTGAGAGCTCGTTCTTTAGTAATCAATAATGTTGTAAATAAATGGCAAAATTATTATAAATTTATAGTAGGAAACGATTATTATCAAAATGTGAAAAGTAGTGATAAATATATTAACATAATGTCAAAAAATGAGACTTATAGTACAAGTATTAAAATTAAAAGCTTCTCAAATTTATTACATGTTTACTATATAGTTAATTTCTCGAACAACGATATTCAAACATATGGAAATTTAAATAGTAATCTTACACTAAAAAGTAATCTTAAAGGAAAAATATAATAAAAAATATTGCAATTAGTCGATTAAACATTGTATCTCCAAAAGATCATGAAAGATTTTTTTTAAAACTTTTATTAAATAAAGTAACTGGTTCGACATTGTTCAAAGACATTAGAACATATGAAGGAATAACTTATGAAACTTTTAAAGATACTACAATTGCAATGGGTTTAATAGACCATGATGAAAAAATCGATGATATTTTTGAAGAAGCAACTGCTGTTATGTTTCCATATCAATTAGGACAATTTATTGCTTGGTTTTTAATTTCACAAACGTTCAAGGTGATAAAATATGGAATAAATACAAAGAATTTTTTAAGAAGGGTTTGCTTAATAATAAAGATAGTTTAGCTCTTTTACATATTAACCAAATTTTAGAATCAGAAGATAAATAACGTGGATGCTTTAATTTACCTTCACCAAAAAAAATGGAGAGTAAAAAAGAAGATATAGATGATGAAATACGTTTCAGCAAAGAAACGTTTAACTTGATGTATAAAAGTTTGAATAATGACCAGAAAAATATATTTCATATTTCCGAACAAAAAAATAACATCTTTTTTATAAATGGTTCTCGAGGGTCAGGAAAAACTTATTAATATAAAACGTTAATTTTTTTTTTATTTCTCAAAATAAAAAAATTATGTCAATGGCATAGACTAGCATAGCATCAATTTTGCTTCCAAAGGGGATGACCAGTCATTAAACTTTTGGACTTTCTTTAGATCTTAATAATATAGAGAGTGCATTTTTAGAATTCGAGTCAGATAAAAAAAAATTAAGGGAAGTTGATTTAATTATTTGGGATAAGGCCTTAATGATTCAAAAAAGAGCATTGGAAATAGTAGACAGAACGTTAAGAGATTTATGTAATAGTGAAAAATATTTTGGAAGTATGTGAATTATTTTAGGAGGTGATTTTCGTCAGATTCTCCCAGTGATAAAAAAAGGTAATAGAAAAATTATACTTGAACAAACTATTAAATCTTCATTCTTATGGAACTCATTCTAAATTTTAAAATTAGAAATCAATACTTGTTCTAACAATAAAGGAATTTTAAAATTATTATTAAAAATTGGGAAAGGGAAATAAAAACTTTTAACATTTCTGAAAATTGGATCTCAAGTGATGAATGTTCTCAAATATTTTCTAATATCTACAATTGTTTGATGAATAGTTTTATACTTACATCGTATAACGAGAACACCTCTCATTTGAATAATAAAATTCTATAAAAATAAATGAAGAAATTAAAACTTACTATAGTATAGATAACGCAACTTATAAAGGGGTTGATAAATCAGACGATAAAATTTAATTGAATTTTCCGGAGCAAATGTTGAACAATATTTGTGAAGGATTACCACCTTATGAACTAAATCTAAAAGCTGGTACAATAGTGATGTTACTGAGAAATTTAAGTATATCAGATGGACTCTGTAATGGAACACGTTTACGAATCACAAAATTATTACAGTATAAAATAGAAGGAGAAATAATAACTGGAGACAAAATTGGAAATAGGGTCTTCATTCCAAGAATAACGTCAGACACAGATTACTCCTTAACATTACCGTTTATTTTGTATCGTAAACAATTTCCAATCGTTGTGGCATTTGCTATGACAATAAACAAATTCCAAGGTCAAATTTTCGATAATGTAGGTTTGTGTTTAAAAAGACTCTTATCTTCTCATTGTCAATGATATGTGGCTTTATAAAAATGCTAAGATAAAAATAATTTATTCATTTAAGTAGAAAGTCAAAAAAATACAGAAATAGAAAATATTGTTTGGAAAGAGATTTTTACATAATTTATAGACTTTACTTGATGATTTTTCTAGATAAATCAGCAACATTTAGGGTAATAATTGAAAGTCACTTATTGATGTTTTATCATTTAATAAGTATACATGACATGATGTATGAAAAATGGTGTGGGGGGTCTGTGGAGGGACAGGCAAAATTGTGTTGGGGGCTGTGGGGGGTCTAAAGAAAAAGTTAGAAAATGTCAAATTATTGATGAAAACGTCGAATTTCAGCTTATTTGTGGGAGGGCTGTGGAGGGTATGTGGGGGGCTGTGGGGGGGATATGTAGAGTGCCGCACATAAATAACTATATAATATAGGGATATATATATATAACTGACTATAAAAAGGATTATCAGAATCTGTTATAATAGATATAGGTATCATTTTATCATGCATCTCATGGCAAATAAAACAGTTTTTCTTTTCTTTTGTTACATGATATAAGTATTCTAAGTATTTTTATTTACCACACTGGTGACATTATTTCCTTATCTTTCTTGATTCTTGGATTGGTTTTTCCTCTGAACTTTCAGATGTAATAAAAAGATTTTCATTTCTATTGACACATTTTTTCTTTTGTCATACTTTTGAAATAAAGTACTGTGTAGTTTTATTCCTGTTACCATCAGCTTACAATAAAGTAGACAGTTTCTTTATATGTGTCTGAAAAGTTACTTTGGAGAAGCATGTTGCTTATATTCTCTTATTGGGTTATCAAACTGGCCATAAATTTCTGTCACCTCCAACTCATAATTATGTATATTTTGATAAGCTTCATAAAGCTTCTCTTTCCCACTGACATATAAGTCACGCTATTTTCAATCTTTGTGTCTTTTGTAAACGTTTTTTGTTACCTTTTCATATACACTACTAGCATTAAATAGTTATTATCAATGTGGTTCACAATAATCTTCCTTACTATTGTTTTTCTTTGAACTGTTTTATATATTACCATTAATATTTGAAGATTATTTTTGTTTTGGATCAATTACATAAATTAATATTTTCCAACTTAATTCTGTTGAAATTTCTTAAAGCTTATGTCATAACAACATAAAGTAGGATTTAGTAATACTTTCTTTGACTGCTATTCTTATATAATATTATAGTGTTTTGAAAGCTTCAAATCGTTTGATTTAGTTTATTAAATAATTCAAGATTCAAAGCTAAATTAATAAAAGGGTATATAACACAGCTCTAACACCAGAGTTCCTTCGCGTGAATTTTCGTAGCGTGTATACGCAGCCATTAAGAGGGTCAATACAATCTTCCAGTGCGGTGGTGAAGTTGGGTCAGGAGTGTGGGAAGCTCACGGTATTACCAACAGAACGTAATACAATTTATTCCTATGGCATAAATTCATAAATCGTATAAACCTTACTAAAGTTTTTATTTTTATTTTAATAAATCCTGATTTTCTCTCTAATTAGTATGGATACAGATAAAAATCAAAGGTTTATACGAATCCGTAGTTTAAAGTATCGGAATGTATTTTTTTTCGATTTCTTTAACCTTTATTAAAGTATGTTATTTTTAAGTCATACAAATTTTCCCATAACAGCCCGTGCTAACTAGTTTATTTTTTATTTTTTAACATCTTAATAACTATATGGCTGAGAAGACCCACAAATGTACGTTAATTTTTAGAACACATAGAATGAATCAAAAACTAAATTAGAGCTGTCAACCATTGTCGATGATATGTAGCAAAGCTCCTTGCATTGTGGCGAAGGGGGGTCCTATGCACCCTCTGCCATTAAATAAATATTACAACTATCAAACCTCCTTGAGTTGCTGTAAGTGTGTATGGAGGATCTTGGTTAACACCTTCACTGACTTTTAGTGTTGAAAGGGTGTGAAAGAGTTTTCTTAAGCTAGTTTATTTATTCTTGTTTTATTTTAAAAGAATAACCAAATTTTTTATATACTTGAAAAAATTTATTTTGAGCTATTGAAAAATTTTTCTTCATCATAATAAATTTTTAATACTTACAATTGATAATGATAAGCTACAGTTGAAATAAATCATAGAATATTTATTTTATTTTAATGTTACAGCTTTCGTGAAAAAGTTGATGTCCTAGAGTCAGTACTGTTGTCACATATACAATCGTAAGTTACTACTTTTATTCTTGAACCTTAAAATTTACGTAGAATTTTGCTGCTCGCTTAAACTAAATTAAAGTAAAATATGGTATTCTCATTATTTATAATAAAATAATAGTTTCTTTTTATTTACAGTTCCAAATGCAAGTGCTATTCGAGTTAAAATATTCATAAAAAAATCAGAATTGAATTGGAACAAACTCTAGCAGAAGCTTACATGTTCCTGAAACCCAGCTGATACTTTTTAGGCATAAAGAAATTAACATAATCAATAGCAAAGTAATTTTTTCTACGACAAAAAACTTTTGAAGTACGGAAAAAGATGCCTGTTAGTCGAGGAATTTTCACTGGTCATTAGTTGCACATTAATTTTGTAACTGGTTGCTAAATAAAATTTATTTAAACAAATCCTTCTATAAACTACTCTAAACTATAGCATGTCGAAAAAAAAGTAGTAAGTATGAAATTTAAAGTGGTTTTATTGTAAGTGAGATATTGTTTAGAGTACTTTGAAGTTAATAAAAAATGAAATTGCAGATTTCAAAAGTTACGTCTTTTACTCTAAAAATATGTATTCATACTTAATACCCCTCCTATTTAAAGCATTTCTGATAAAGAGAAAGACAACCTTCTATTTAGTTTTTCGCAAAGCTCATTAATTAATCAACTAACAACGTCAGATAAGATTTAAGTTCTAGATTTATCATTTATTGGCTTAATGAAGTCTCCAAAGATTGTTTTACTACTCCCCCTGAAATAACGGAATACTTTAGAAACATTGATAGAAATTTATAATTATAAATAACATTATAGCTAAAAATCAAATAACTCACTTTTAGAAAACGAGTGTTAGGTGAGAGTTGATGCTTACACACACATGAGCGAACGCGAAGAGTATGTGTGTGCGGGTCTACGTACAGTGGAGGCCGTTTAATTCGTTGAGCGGGAAGTTCAAACATTTAATTCCCATTGGCTGATTCGGTCATATAACCTCTTTCATTGGTAAGTTTTATACTTCCCGCTCAACAAATAAAACGGCCTCCACTATACGTAGAGCATAGAAGTGTGAACGGGTTACAAGTGCAAGCATGTAAAGCGAGCAAGCAGCGAGCAGTCCGCGTGTAACTGCGAACCAGTGCACACATGTAGTAAGGAGCACTGAATAAATGGAATATTAAGTAACATCCTCAGTGTATTCCTTATTTAATCCCTAAACATAAGTACACAACAAATGGCAACGAGGATGGGATTTTTTGAAGTGCACAAGATCTCGAGTAAAGTATCGTGGCAGCATGAAGTGCTGACATAGTGCAGTGAACTTTTGTAGCATGCCGTGCGCCTTTGGGTAGCACGACTTGTTAATTTCAGTCAGTGTAATTAAACTTAAAAATTCTCGTCTTGTGAGCTTAAATGACTACAACGGGGCAATTTACAATACCTACAAATACGACTACAACTGCTATTACGTACATGCAGTCTCCATCATTACACGTGGAGCCTTTCGTCCCAGGAACTTCAGAATGGTGTAGATGGCTACAGAGACTGGAAGGAGTTTTCTCAATCATGAATCTAACACCAGAAGAAAATGTTCCGCACTTACTAGATTACATAGGCGAAACCACATTCAATAATTTGTGCAACAATATTGGAGCGGGAAATTATTACGAAAAATCATACGACACTCTGAAGGAAAAATTAAAGGAGTTAAACACTCCAGCAGTACTCAAGATCGCAGAAAATTTCAAATTTACAAGCAGAAGACTGTTTCCAGGAGAAGATACTCAAAACTACGCAAATACTCTTACAGAGATGAGTCTTACATGCAATTTCGGAAGTTTTCAAGAAACCGCATTACGAAACCAGTTTGTTTACAGTATTTTAAATCACCGGATTCAAGGCCGGCTTTTAGAAACCAAAGAAGTCACCCTTACAAAGGCTTTACAAGTAGAATTAGCAATGAAACTTTCCAAGAAAGAAGCAAATACATTACATTAAAATACGGTAAAAGTTAACTACAACAACACAAGTACACGCAATTACAAGCAACGTGCATCACAACTAAAGTCAAGTCAAAGTCATGACTGAAAGGGCAAGCAAGTTAACACTCGCAACAATAATACTACAAGTAGTGATTCAAATTCGAAGAATTTGAAATGTTATCGGTGTGGCGCCGATCATAAAGCCAATACGTATAAGTGTATAAGTTACCAGGGACTATGAAGTGCAATTTCTGTAGTAAACAATAACGTTTAGCGAATGTATGCTTGAAGAAAAAAAATTCGCCACATGCAATGGAAGAAGAAGAGACAGCAGTGGATACAGATTGCATTGAGGTCCTAAGCGTCGAAACAGAAAACGCTCTTGGAAAGAGAGCAGGCAAAACAACTTTTTCCAGGAACACTGGTGCTACGAACAGATCTACAGCTGATTACGTACTGTAAACGAAAAAAAAATGTTATAGGGTACATTACAGTAAATTTCAAGTGCGAAAATTTTTATAGTATAGGAAAATTATACATTACAAATATCGAACGATTGCCATGGATGGGGCACGAATGGATAAAAAAAATTATCAGAGAAAACGGAACAAATGTCTTATTTGATTCAATTTTACAAGTAGATATTTCAGAAACGCAAAAGAATACGTTAACCATGAAATTATTAAATAAATACAAAAACATTCCAAACGAAAATATAAGCACAATACACGAAATTCAAGCGTCATTGATACTAAAGAAGACGTTAAACCTGTTTTTCTTAAGCCCAAGGCTTTACCGTTTAAATTGATTCCTTTAGCAGATAAAGAATTAGACTTACTCATTAAAGAAAGAGTTTTAGAAAAAGATGACACTTCAGATTTCGCAACTCCTATTGTACCTGTGCTTAAGAAAAATAACCAAGTAAGAATTTGTGGAAATTATAGCATTACAATAAATTCATAGTTAAAAATAAATAAATTTTCGTTACGTACAGTAGAAGAACTTTTCTCAGAAATGGCGAGTTGTACTGCGTTTGCAAAATTAGATTTTAAATTAGCTTATTTACAATTACAAGTCGATGATAAGAGTGCTAACTTATTAATGATTATTACACATTGGGGACTATTTAAATGTAATCGGTTATTGTACGGTGTAGCCCCAGCACCAGCTATTTGGCAAGAGAAAATGGAAAGCATACTTCGTGGTATTAAAGGCGTTGAAGTTTTCCTAGACGATATTCAAAAAGCAACTAAAGATTTTACAGAGCTTATGTTAAGGGTAGAAGAAGTTTTTAAAGTACTGGATGGATATAATATAAAAATAAGTCGAGAAAAATGTGAATTTTTTGCTTCAAGAATACACTACTGCGATTACGTAATAGATAAAAACAGACTTCACAAAGATACACAAAAATGAGAATCGATAAAAATAATTAAAAGACCAACAAATATTTTAGAATTACAAGGTTTTGTTGGATTTGTTAATTGTTACGGTAGATTCATAAAAAACGTAAGTTTAATTTTAGAACCTTTGTATGAACTTTAACGTACACAAAATAAATTTACGTGGTCAAACCGCCAGAAAAAGGCATTTCTTAGAGCAAAGAAAGCTTTTACTAGTAAACAACATTTAACGTATTATGACCCAAACTTACCTCTCGTACTGGCAACGGATGCGAGCCCATACGGTGTCGGGTCAGTATTATCCCATCGTTTTCTTGATGGGACCGAAAGGCCAATACAATACATTTCACAAACGTTAAATACAACACAGAGAAAATATAGTCAGATAGATAAAGAAGCGTATGCTATTGTTCGTGTTATAAAAAAATTTTATCAATACCTTTATGGGAAGAAATTTACATTAATTACGGATTACAGGCCACTTAAACAATTTTTGCAAAAAACAAAGAATTGCCACGTTACAGTGAAATGAGAATGCAACATTACGCAATATTTCTACATGGTTTTAAATACACTATTGAGTACCAAAAATTGGAGAATAATAGCAATACAGACGGACTATCTAGACTACGTGTAATTACTACAGAAGAAAACATCGACACCATCAATTTATTCTATATAAATACTTTTGAGACTTTATCGGTTGATGCAAATACCATACTAGAATACGATTTTACAAGAATTACATAACGGTCATTTTGGATGAGTAAAAATAAAAGGTCTAGCTCGAGGGCATTGCTGGTGGCCAAATATAAGTAACAATATAGAAAAAATTGCAAAAGACTGCTTACAATGACAAAAATACAAAAATTATCCGGTCAAAACAGATATACATGTTTGGGAAGCAGCAAAACCACTTTTTGATCGTGTCCATATAGATTTTGCCGGACCATTTCTTGGAAAATATTTTTTCATTTTAGTAGATGCGTTTTCGAAGTGGCCAGAAGTGTATGTCGTAAACGATATGTTAAGTGAATCGACGATTACTGTTTGTACATAAATTTTTGGACGATTTGGAATTCCAAAGATTTTAGTATCTGATAATGGTATGACTTTCACTTCCACAACGTTCCAAGAATTTCTTAAGACCAATGGTATTGTACATAAAATAATAGCTCGATTTCACCCAGCAACGAACGGTCAAGCCAGAAGATACGTGCAAACGATAAAATTAGCACTAGGAAAATTACAGCCTAAAGAAAATCTTAAATTAGATATGCAATTGATTCCAGCACAATGTCGTCAAATGCAATTACAGGGGCTCCGCCAACAGAATTAATGTTCGGTAGAAAAATAAGACGTAGATTAGGTTTAATTAAACCAAGTGAAATTACAAAAGCAGCGGAATTTAATGACAATAAAAAATATGGAGGAATTTAAGTATGAGATAGCGTGGCGGCAAGAAAGTATGGAGAAAAAGAAAAATGGATTTCTGATAAAATAGTGCATCGAACAGGTAAATTACATTATGAAATTAAATTACATGACGTGAGAGTCTAGTTGAGACACATAAATCAATTGCAACGTATTAGAAATGTACAAGAGAAAGAAATTTTTCCATAATTTTTGTTCCGGAGGAAAAGATGGCAATGACGCGTAAAGAACCAAAAGCAATAACGAATAATCCTAACACTTCAAGATCTTCAGAGTCAACCTTGTTTATAGACAGTAATGTCTCTACAGAGTCAGGAAAAGACATTAGTCCATCTGTTAGACGAGCCAGAGGACAGAGAAAAAGACTAAAAAAAGATATGCCGCAACAAAATAATGATGCGACTAACGAAGAATTTCATACAGCAAGATCAATTCACGTAAATTCGGTAAGAAAACGGCAAATTCAAACACTTTTAAAGGATTACATTACACATTAAACACTATCTGATACGAAGGTAGGCATTCTACGTCGGGAAAAGTGTTAGGTGAGAGTCGATGCTTACACGCACATAAGCGAACGCGAAGATTATGTCTGTGCAGGTTTATGAACGTAGGGCATAGAAGTGTGAACGGGTAGCAAGTGCGAGAATGTAAAGCGAGCGAGTAGTGAGCAGTCCGCGTGTAACTGCAAACCAGTGCACATATATAGTTAGGAGCATTGAATAAATGTATTATTAAGTCACATCCTCAGTGTACACCTTATTCAATTCCTAAATACAAATACACAACAACAAGATTAATACCAACACAACTGATAAAAGTGGCAATGACGCTATAATATGTAGGTTAATTGCTGATATAGTATTTTTGAGCACAATTAAAATAGACGTACTACTGCGGAAGAAGTTCAATGATCAGTATTTACTACTTGTGAATTTAAGAAACTACTCATTATAATATGTATCAATAGACAATATTATAGCAGAGTGCAGAAAGTACACCAAAACTGTCTAAATTATTTTAATTTTAAAATGTCATAAGCGACAAATTATAGACAAATAAATGTATCTGAAATTTTATTAAAACAGTGATGGTTTTCACGAAACAGAATCCACACAATTTATAATATTAAGCTTTCTACTTCTTTATGATTTACTCAATTACTTGGTTGGCATTCTAATTCTTCAACTACAAGTTATGGCCAACAATTATAAGACAGTCTTTAAAATGGTTACATTATAGTTACATAAGAAACCATTTTAAAGGCTACCTTGTAATTTGTAGTTATAACTTTTATTACGACATATTCATACTCATACATGTCAGAAGTGTTATCTTTAAACAGTATCTCTATTAATTTTAAAGTGAGGACAGATAATGTTAAACAAGTGACAAATACATTAAGACATTTCTGTGTGATCTAGTCCATCTACACGTATACGTAAACCATTACTAAAGCCACAACATGAAACATATGCCATGTATTACTATATCCATCCCGAACGAGAAATTTATATGTATTTTTAAACATAATTTTATGAATATAATTAATATAATTATGCAAAAACTTATACAAGAACTTTTGTACAAAGCTATATCCAAATTCATGCATAAAATGAGCTCCTATTCATGCATAAGCTTATGGATATTTTTAATTATTAATTCATATATAAAATTAAAACATAACTTATTGATTTAACCACCCTGATAAACATCTTTTGTGAATACTGTAAATGGTACTCACGACAAAAACATCAAATTGAGTGAAATCCCACTTGAAAAAAGACGTAAGACGAAATTCTATGTGTGATTACTTCTATAAGAACGTTGGGAGAGCCATGTGACATGACATATGATTTCATCTTTGGCATTACATATAGAGTTTTGAATTGGTAATTCTATATGTGATTCCATGTGGAAAAACAATCGGTTAGATAGTGCCATGAAATTTTCTCGAACGTTTTGGGTGTAAGACAAGTGTCAGTGAAGATTTTTCAGAAACTGCTTACTTATGACCAAATGAACCATCGCATGAGTATCGCTCATGAGATATTGAGAGACATCAATGATGATCCTGATTTGTTGACAAGGGTCATAACTGGTAACAAATTATGAGTACATGGTTATGATATCAATATTAAAACCTCAATCGTCCCAACAGAAAAGCCTAGGTGAGCCAAGACCAAATCACAGGTGTAGGTCTCGTCACCCCCAGCAGAAGCAAAACTTCCAACTCGTATGTTATTCAACTCGGTGTAACAGAAACTGAGAAAATTATAGTATACCTAATTTCAATTGGTCTTCAAGAATGAGTTATTAAAAAAGTTAAATTTTTAGTACTATTACGTATTCGAGCACGCGCGCGAAAATACAATGTATACTTTAATATACTACTTGTGTTATACGCAATTCGCGCACTTTGATTACTTCCATATTTGCTATAGTATATGTATAAATACATGTACGAATTGTTAGTCATGTAATATAGAACGAAACAAAAAATCTTACCACACTATACCGAAATAAGGTACTTTTATCTCATTACAAAAATTTCGTCCATCGGTGCAGCATTGGTAAAAAATAGTATCCACCCTACAGAATTAAGTAAAAAAGCCTGAGATCTCACGTTGATTGTCACCCTAAGCTTCGCATAAGATCTGAGACTTACTTTACTTTCGCATCCTACATGTGGGTACTGTTCTTTTCGTGCATTTTACATGACATCAAATATGTGTACAATCAATTATTTATTATTTGGAATCTTTGTATCAGACGAGTTAAATTTTTTTTAAATTTTGGCTACTTTAAAAGTAAAGAAATCCACTCTATCTGATTGAGATTGAGGAAAATAATAGACACAGCTATTTTTCGTTGTGAAGTTGTAATTTTTTATTTAATTCGTTATATAAATATTTATATTTTAATTTTGAAATTCACCCGTGCTTTATTTCTACTAATATCAAAATTGATAACAAAAATGTAGGTTTTGGTCATGTGAAAATTATTCTTATACCACCTGGTAGAGAACATGAAATCAATCAATTTATAGGTAGGAAAGGTAGGATGTAACTTTTCTTTTAAGATACCACTTTTATTATTTTTAGAATTATAACGATCATTTATGCGAATCCGTGTATCACATATTTTTACACCTTAATACTCATTTTCTCTTTGTGAAATTATTTATGGCCTATCTGGCTTACCTTTCAAGATACCAGTGTTTGTCTAATTTTGAGAAGTTATATTGTAATAAAAATTTCTCCAAGACTTTGAAAAAGGTCCACATTAATTTATCGAACACGCCATACGAAATACATTTATTTTATTTAATAGTTCTTTTCAAGATACAGTCAAAAAACGAGAAAATTAACTCCAACCTCTCTCTATTTGTGTGCCTTAATCATGTAGTTTCCCTAAAGAACCCATCAAAATTGTTGTTTTGAGCCAATTTTTCTTCCCTTTTAGTGATACAGCGTTTTTTTTTGTTTTCAAAGGTTATTGGATCGTTAAATCATACGCATATAATACTTTATGCACGTTTACTTACGTACACCAAACGGAAAGATGTTCTTGGACAGTGATCAGCTATTTCACGTTGACTGTCACTGCCAATGCGTCAAGTACTGCTCGTACCTAACCTTACGTGTTTCTACACACTGGCATTGACGCCAACAAAGGAACAGCGTAGCCTTTATTACAGCCACGTTACGATTTCCACCATGCAGCAGTAGGTATAGAGAGAGGCTATATTATACAAATATATGTATATATATATATACATAGTTTTACCTGTGCTATTGATATTCGAGGATCGATTAACTGTGTCTTTTACGCTTCGTCAACGTGATCATAGGTGTGATTAAGTTGGTCTTGGTATTCATACTTGTCTATACGTATGAACATCTGATCATAACTCAGGTTTGCACCAATAGCTAATTAATACTATTTTTGTGTAAAAGAATGCCATGTCTGAGCCCAAGGTGATGATGAATAAAAATAAATATATAGTAACTGCGGCTTGACGAACCATTGTGCGCATGCGAGAGAGAAAAAGGGAGACGGACAAGCAGATCTTTTGCTCTGCAGTCAGTGGTGGCTGGTACGGAGATAATATCTACAGATATATACACGCCAGCGTTGGCTCGCTAGCTTATTTAACGGGTAAGCTCTCTATACAAGATGTGCCTAAAGAAGTTTTTTTCAAAAAGCATGCCAAGTTCGATTAAATGTCAAAGTTTTGCTCACTGTTTTCTTCGATTACCGTGGCGTTATGCATCAGGAGTTTTTAACGACCAATAACAAGTATTATCTTGATGTTATGTGTCACTTGCGAGAAGTAATACGAAGAAAACATCCGAAAGTGTGGAAATACAATTCATGGCTTTTGCATTATGGTAATATCTCTAGGTTCATGTTTCCTTATTAACATTATTTATTTCATTAAAATAGTTTTTTCTTTTTATAGTACAGTCTAAAGATCTTATATTTTTAAAGATTAATATTTATTCTCATTTTCAGCGCATCGCTATAAGTTTAATTATTAAGGATGAGGTGCTCCCATCATGTAGGATAGTGAATAAGACCCTCAAGCGCTCTTGGTCACTGGAAATTAGACGATCTCTGTATTTAATTAATATCTGAAATTTTTGAGCACTCTCAGGTGATTAAAATTCGGTGCTTGCTTTAATTAATAATTAAAGAAAATCTTCAAGCTATCAAGGTTACTTAGTATTAGCCACTTGCTTTATTAAATTAAAAAATGAAATCTCTGAGCGATTTGTAAATTTGATTTGTTATTTAATAATGTTATGATAAACATGAATCAGTGTTTTGGTACAGGAAGTTTATAATGATTTTTTTACTTCTAAATCAACTGGCTTTTTAAGTTAAAAAAATTTGTTTTTATCATTTATTTACATACGTATACAGCGGATAATATGACACTGTTTCCACACCACCTTGCAGTAAGTATTGCCATGCGTTTTTTTTAAAGAAAAAATTAAACTCCCTCGACAATACTTGAATAAAAAAAACTAGATAATGTGACTAGAATTGAGTTAACTTGATTAGAAATTATGCTTGGCACTACTAAAATAACTATTTTTTCTGTATCGTGTTTGTTATTTTAGATAGTTCATTTATTTATTTTTATTGGTCCTATTAATGCGTTTAGTGAATACAGAAGTAAGCAAGTAGTCACATCTTGCAAGAAATCTCTGAGTGGTGTATTTTGACCACTACATATGGGTATGTGTAAGGCAGCTTGATTGATACGTAAAGCCGAATTATTTAGGGCTACGTTACATGATAACTCAAAGAATTCAAGTGATTTGTCGGCTTTCCTCGCCCTATGGTATTGTTCGAGTAACTGTACCTTTGTAGCTGCATCTACTACTTTGCTTTTATCCTCAAGTGTCTGATCTATTATGAAAAAATTTTTGAAAATAGATGGAGGAAGACAATAAGGAAATTTAGAGAAAGAAAAAGGAGAACGAAATAAAGTGGTAAGAAAAAAAAAAAAATAAAAAATAAAAAATTTTGATTTGGTTAAAGCGTACTCTAAGTAAAACAAAAGCCTTAATTTTCCAAGGGATGCCAAATTGTTACGTTTGAACTTCTATAAGTGAAGGGCGGAACTCGTAGATTCGTTCTACAAACAAATAAATTTAATTTTTGTTTGTCAGAAATCAGCCGTCGGCCTAAAGGCTTTATTTGCTTTTTCGTCATCCCCGATGGTAAAGTTTGTTGTTTACGTCCGCATAGTAAGACGTAAAGCGACAAATGTGCAGCCGCTGGATTTCTTTACGTCCACTGAGCAGGGCGCTTCTACGAGGTCCGTGCTCTTAAATGCACACTGATTATCTATCTATATATGAGATTTATGCCAAATATTTGCATCTGTGTATATGTAGTGGCCAAGTGTTGTATTGTAGTTGTATTTTTTTTTTGACGGTCAGACGCATATGCGTGTGCACATTATCTTTTCACCTCTTCAGTGCCTTCTGCTATCCGCCTTTGCCATTGTGTCAAGTCGGTTCGTGCCTATATAAACTATTGGGATCCCAACACGTCACGTGACTTTCGCGATATATATAGCCGAGTCGGGGAAAATTAACATAGGCCTTACGGGGAAAAACCTGTTTTTATTTTTTTACGCTTGAAACGATTATAATCCTATAAAATCTGGCAAATAACACGTTTTTGAGGGACTAATAGTATTGTAACTAATTTTTTTCCTAACCCAATCGTTACATGAAGCTTAAAACCTTAATTTGAAAGTGAGAAAAGCACATTTAACCTGTACAAAAGTCATGTTTATACACATGTATGTAAGCAGCAGCGGGAGGGATTTGTACAAGTCGGCGGTCCTTTTTTTCTTGTTCCTCCTTGATTCACTTTTTCGGCGAGTCTACAGTGGTCTGGTTTGCTCGAGCTTTTCTCACACAGTTTAGTAACCGAACTAAGTCTTACATTTGCTTAAAAGACACAACAGAACTCACTCTCCAACCTCTATAGTTACTTTGGAGCACTCGATGAAAGAGAAAAGACAAAAATTGTTATGTGCAAGAAGTTTTTATACTCTTACGTTTAAGAAGGACATTTCAAGTTGGAGATCCGAACAACAAATTAAAGCTTAACCTAATTACCCTCAACTGACACGAGCACAGTCGTGGTGCAATAATTTTACAGTAATTAATGGTTAAAACTGATGATCTCTCGGATCTTACATTAAGGGGGCTCCTACGACTACTGCTGAGGTCAAAGACAAACAAAAAATAAAGTTTTGTTTTTCAATAAACAAATGTGTTTGAAAATTATTATATTTTTAAAAACGTATGAAGTGGGAAAAATGATATTTATGTGTGTAGTTTAACTTTGTACGAAAAATTAATTATTGTTTTGACCAGTCTAGTGCATACGAGGGTACAGTGGTACACCAGCTGTGTTGGTGTAGTATAGCGATGTAAAATATAGGTATGTGGTATAAATAATAAAATTATGTCGTGTTTGCATGCCTTTCTGCTATTACTCTACCTCTATAGTGTTTAGTATCTGCATGTCATTAACATCATTTAATTGAGAAACAATGGATGACGGTCCTTCTAATCCATCTAAAAAAAAAAAAATACCACGCACATAGAGTCTCAAGAGGATGGAGGAAAGGCAAGTTCATGAAAAAAAAGTATGTAACAAAATATGAGAAAAAAAGGCACTCAAGAGGTTATACCAGGTAGCCATTGCAAATATATATTTTCCAGGATTGTTAAAATAATACATAAAAATATTTAGAAGCGTTAAAATTTACAAAAAGTTTATATTTATTTAATTCCATACTCCTTATTCGATAAAAATAATGCTAGGTACATACAAACTTCAAGCTATACGAATCTCAACTTTTTGAAAACTCGCGCGATTAGGTGAACAAGTACGTCTGCTACCCACGTGACCTCCTGACCTCCCGGACACTATTTATTCATTTTCATCACAAATATCTCGCTAAAATGGTCCTTTATCCACAATTTTTAATACAGCATATTACAGAGGAAGACTTCATCTACAAAACGTATTCAGTCTGCTGGGACATTTAATTTAGGTTTATTATAAACAAAAACAAATTGTTTTTCACGCTGCCCCATAGGAACACGTGCTAATAGTTACAACTTTGAGCTCGGATTTCTCAAAATTTTGACCCATTCGAAATATAATTTAGACCACCATTAAATTCAGTAGACTTTTATTTACAAGAAATAATATATCTCTGTTTGGGGACTTTCGTGAAGGAGCCCCCTTAAGTACAAGTTGCTGTCGAAATTGTGTATGATATTTCTTGTGTTCATACGCAGTGAAGAATGTTGAAACTGTTAATTAATCACATTCTTTGGTGTACTCGTACGAATTGATTTTGTAAGATGAGCGTTTTATAAAATTGGTTGAGGTTGTACACATAGTTTTGCGACGGTAAAAATGCAACTGTATGTGTCGAAATAATAGATATTAAGTATATGACATGGGTTGTCTAATTTATATTAAACTAAAAAAACAGTCTGCTGGATTCTTACCACCAATGCGTGCTTACCCAAGAATTAATTTTATTATCGTACAAAAGTAAAGAATGGTTTTAATGTAGAAATATTCTTATGAAAGACAGTTCAAGATATAAAATTCAAACCAAGTAAATAAGAAATTGTCACAACTAATATACAATGATTATAGAACCTAACATGTTTATTTGACAATAGTTTTAGATTGAATGCGATGTTTTTATAATTACATTAATATTATTATGTATAACACACAATTCTAAAACATGCATCTAACCCATTTAATTGACTGAAGGTAGTAAAAAAAATTTTGTTTAACATTGATCATTCAATTAATTTTTCTGATTATTTATTCGTTGACTAGATTGTTTTATTGAATTTGGCGTTGTTTTCTAAAGTTTCAGAGTAATTGTTTTTATTTTTCAGTTTTTCAATATTTAATTGCGAGTACTTAAAACTCTAGCAAAAAATATACTCTTGTTCAAGAATAGATTTTTTTATATTTGTGAAAGAACTTAATTTTATATTTTTAAAAGTGTATAAAAAGTATCATTTAAATACTTATATATGACGGTGAAGAAGTGCAAATTGTTATAAAGTTTGAAAAGAAAAAATAAAAAGTTGTTGTTTAAAATTATTATTTTTTAACATTCTTTAGTTTATTTACATTTTAAGATTTTTTTTTTCTAATTGTTTTATTTCAAGACAATTTAATATTATGTATGGGTGCGTTCATCGTTATTATTCAAGATTAGACGCTGTCGAGATGAGACAATTTTCAAATTTGTATTTGAGATGGGATATTTTCAAAGTTCAGTTTTGCGACGAAACGTTTTCTTACCTAGCTGACGAATCATCATGATTATTTTTATTATCGTTGTTCTAAAAAAAAGTTTGAAAAAATGAAATAATTACGCTTGATAAATGTATTTACGATTAATGATTTTTAAACTTTATTGATGTGATGGTAAGTAAAATAAAAACCAAACATATTTCTACTGTTACTACCTGCATACTGGACTGCTACGTGTATGTGCATATTATTTTTTAACATAATTCTTAGTCAAAATTGATAGATTATAATGTATTATCATTCTAGTATACACATTATTTAATGTAAGTAATAAAAAGGGCGGCGTTAGCTCAGTGGTAAGCGTGCTTGTTACTGATACAACGCAGTTCTAGGGGTCGTGGGTTCGATTTCCGGTGAATGCAGATTTTTTCAAAAACTGTTTTCATCGGGAAAAGTTCCTGTATAACCCCGACTGTTTCAGGGCGGGTTTTTCCGTGGAATTTTCCCTCAGAGTAATTCCAGGGTTTTTCCTTGCCCCACAGGTTTTCGGGCCTGGGTGAATGCGAAACAGTGTTAGGGCTATTGGGTTATAGGGCAGGGATCACCGGCCTTACCGGCGAGGAGTGGTCCCTGAAACACGGGGCTTCTCCGGGGATGCTAATGAGCCTGGATCCGATACTGCGGTAGAGAGCGCCGGCTTAACCGGCAAGAAGTGAACGTCCTGAAATAATGGAGTCTTCTCCGGGGAAAGACTTAACAGTGGCGAGTGGACCCGATGCACCATTGGTGTAGAAAGTGCCAGCTTAACTGGCAAGGTGTGTTCCACCGGAGATACTCACACTGTGCCGAGGGATTAAGGTAGGATATGAGGAAAAAGGTTTGGAAATGGGTGTGGCAATACACCCCCACACATAGGTGGTGAGTGGGTGGCTCCCACGACTAGGCCAGTAGGCTGTCGTGGTAACCCAGTAGAAAAAAAAAATATAAGTAATAAAAAAACCTTTGTTATTTTTGTAATCAGTAGTTTGAAAAAAGGACTACATAAATTATTTAAGCTGGTAAGCTGGTAGTAATATTAAGTCATGTAATTTAATCACACTGGAGTGTTTGTATCGCAGCAGTAGTACATACTTTTTTTGTTGTTGAAAATTTTGTTTTTTATTACACGGTTTTCTTATGTAGGAACTTTTTTTGGCTAATGTTTTTGAAATTCATAATCCCTTAATTTAAAAGTTGGTTATTTGAACATTATTCAAATGCATTATACGTGTATATATTTATCAACCAGACAACTATGCTAATGAAGTAATTTTTTATCATAACTAAATTAAAAATTATTTCTTTAGAACGAACATTAAAAAAAATTTCATTATTTTAACTATCACATTGTAGAGTGCAGCGTGCAACAAGCTCGTATTCTTGTAAAACAAGATTTCAACATTCATACCAACCTTTCATTGAGGGAAAATTGGTTTACATTTCATGTGACATTTAAATGTATAAATAAATAAATGTATAATGTATGTCTGCAGAGAATCGTACGTTTATACTTTTTACAACAAATTAGAAGCGGTAAAAGTGCACATTTTCCTATAAAAATTATCAACCCCACGACCCCACGATTTTTACACCCAAAAGCAAGTATTGTTTTGCGGTGCTGTCGATACTCTGATTCTCCGCAAAAACAAGTGTACATATGTTTACCGGCCTACCCCGGTGCTTACTTGACAATTTTCGCACCATAAAATGATAAACATAGAAATCCGAATTACAGTTTTTATTAATATTTTACAAGGCAATTTTTTTTCTAATTAATGATAATTTATCAGCAAACTTGTGAACTTATAAAGAAAATAAAAGAAAAAAACCATCCATGGGGAGTTGAACCCTCAATCTTTACCAATCGAACCACTGAGCCGTGATAAATTCAAAGTTATTTGAACACGAGACTAAGTATGTTCGATGATGGCTTATCCCTTTTATAGTTGGAGTTTTTTAAATTTTGTAAACAATTCTTATAATTTCTTCAACTTTTCTGATAAAATAGTTTGAAAGAAGATTTATTCATGGAATAATGATAGTAATAATAATAATAATAATAATAATAATAATAATAATAATAATAATAATAATAGTTTACATGATATAAGGTATCAATATGTCCTTAAAAACTCAGTGATAAATAATTACATTCTAAAAGTTTTTTTTATGAGAGTTAATCAGAAATGAAAAATACAAGTGGATTTTTGGGGCCCTTTACTAGCCAATATTATAATAAACTATTTGAAAAATAAAATTAAGTCAAGTCCGTTAAGTGTAAATCTTACGTGTTGTTATGTATATGTAGATAACGTGTTTTGTATTTGTAAAGGATCACAGAGCCAACTCTAGTTATTTTTCAATTTTATTAATAAATCATACAAACATATTGAATTTTCAATAGGATAGGATTCAATAGGCAATTTCAAGTATGAGAAAATAATTTAAAAAGTTTTTTAAGTTTGAAAACTAATATTTTTATCCAATAGTTAATAAAGATAAAAAAAATTGCTTACGTTTGTACATTTTTTTGAAAAATATCTTATGTTTTGACAAAAAAGCTGAAATTTGTTTAGATTAAATATTTCATTTAAAACACAAAAAAACTTTAAAAAATTAGTAAAAAATAATGAAAATAAAACACTAAAGCCTGAAAAGTTAGGCCTTTATAGCTTGCAACGTCGATTGTGCGACAAAGTACACATAGGACAAACTGGCAGGCCTTTTTTTAAACATTTAAAATAACATTATAAGGCTTTTGTCAGCTTACAAAAATCAAATTATGCATCTCACCTGTTAAAATATAATCATGATTTTGATGCATACAGGGGGCTCCAGTTATGCAGGTACGAAGCCACCCCTTCCCCTGGCGTCGCTTCGAAACCATCCCTGCCATTGGAGCGATGGGGATACGGGACCACCTCCTCTCTCCCTAGCTTCAAAGCCACTGATAGCAGACACAGGGCCATTTCCTTTCAGTACAGCTCCTAGCAACTCCTACCTTAATCCAGGCCATTTTAACGTTTTACATCAAACTGTATTTTTAAAATTAATTCCCTCAGATTTAAATGAGCGAGCATTTTAAAAAATGTTGTTTGGAATTGTTGTTATTTTCGTAAGATAAATTTTAAAATAATAATATTATTTTTGCCCTCAATCGGATTTGAACTCTGGTGTCCAGCGTGATAGTCACATAGGCCACCTACAGTGCTATCAGATATAATTGGAGTGATAGCATAGCTAATTTCTTAAGAAGTAAATCGTCAACAGGCTGTTTGAAGCCTTGCATACCAACTATGTAATCCATTAATCACAATTGCTAGTAAGCTTCAGATAACTCCTTCTCACTATCATATTTTTACTAGCTGTTCTCCTCCCTAATAAGTCACTATTTTATATTACTTTTTCTAATACATTTTTCTTATGTTAAGTCTACTTCACACACTTGTCAATGAACTTTGCACTCTTTGTATTTTTTATCATATTCTTTTTTCTCTGTGCTCTTATCTTGTCCCATGATGATTGATAGATGAAAAAAGTTACCAGAGTTATGCATCAACTGTTATAGTGTTACCCCTTACCACAATATCATAATGGTAATAGTAACTGTCCAAAAATTTTATCAGGAGCTCAGCAATGATCAGAGTCTTGATTGTAGCATTCGAATAGATTATGGTTTTATTTATGAACGAATTAAGTAAGTACATGCATGAAAAAAGACAAAGTATCAGTTTTAAGTTAAGTTGATGTATTAAGTAGTAAAAACTTTCTATATGCTTATGGTCAAAACTGACTTGTTGCTTTTTATAAAGGAAGTGGTGGAAGCACCATCCCCGACCCCACATCAACTATGCAATCCATTAATTACAATTTTTTTATAACTTCTATGTTGAGGAAATTACGATTTATTAGTTGACAACTTTTTTGTTCAATTCTTAAGTCAAGATTTCTTCTCATCATCCTTAGAAGAAAGTTTCTAATACTTCACGTCACTGGTGAATTTTCTAATGGTTGGTTTATGTAACATGTCAATAATTGTCTTATGAAAAGTTAATTTTTTTAATAATTCATACTTTCCATCTTCTGGTTTTTCGTAAATTTTTTACCACCCATCTCTCTACGTGTCTCTTTTTAAATTTCACCCACTCTTTTTGTCGTCGTTTAACATCTCCTTCTTTGCTCTGCTGACCTTTCTCTATGATGGTAGAAAGACAAATGATGTTAAGAGAGCTATGGATCAGCCTTTACTGCTTTACCCACCACTACTTTGCATTAGTTTCTTAACGTCTCTGCTCACTGGACTGTACTGAACAATACGATTGTGTATAATTAATCAATAGACTAATGTATTAGTGGCAAAATTAGTGTCAGATTAAAATTCTAAGTGCGCATCTACTAGAGCATTTTTCAATGACTCATTTTGCTTGGAGCAACCAATCACAACTAAGGGCGCAACGATCATAAAGTTATATCTGTATAACAAAGGTTTAGGATCTTTATACCATGATATGAATTTCAAAAATAAGTATACATATACAACATTGCATACTGATTGTTCATCAATTAAAATTAAGATCAGCGTATGAATAATATTGTGAATTCAAATAAAGTCTCACATTTTTCATGTTACAGTAATCAAACTTGCTACCATTAGTAGCTCGCTGATTCTTTTAGTTTGTTAGAAAGCCCACTAACGTAACATGGCCTCTGCAACTAATTAGACTTCTTGACCGTCCAGATATGCTTCGCTATTGTGAGTACCATTCTAATCTGCATTCTGACTCAATACGTCTAAATCAGGACTGAGTGTTAACCAAGGTTTCATAAAGGTTACCAGATCCAAATTTTTACACTTATCTATCTTAGTAGTATTCATCTCATACCTAATTCTAGCGTTGGTCGCGATGGTCTAAAGTTTGATGCCAAACGCAAACTTTAGTGCACATCTCGGTGGAGATTCCGATTTTAGCGCCACCAAAGATCGAGGCATAAACTAACAACACTATGAATATTACTCAGATGCGCACTGAAGTTTGCAACAGGCATCAAACTTCTCACCATCACTGCCAACGCTGTCAATTTTTTTTAACGCTGTGTCTATTCGCACCAAATCCACGTAAATACGTGGATATAGTGGATACGCATGCGCGGTCGGCAATTCTACTGTCCGGTACTTATAGGGTCCAAGTTTATTTTTTTTCCGAGTGAGCGAAGCGAGCGAGGCGCATGCATATACGTGGATATTAACGTGCGAATTTGGTGCGAATATACACAGCGTTTTTTTAAATAAGTGGCAGGTGGCATTATTCGCCCATTCAGTATTTGTAGTTGTATTTTCATCTGCTTTTACTAATTAACACATAAATATGTAACGAGCTGTGAAATGCATAGACATATAAGAAGCATAGACCACTCATTCTTACGTACAGCACTGAAGTACGAGTAGAAAGAGATACAAAATCGAACGTAAATATCTGTCTCTCTTGCACATTACCAACGTTAGCGGGTTCAGTAAACTAAACCCGGCTGATGCGACCTCCCCACCGTTGGCAATTTGTGAGAGAGACAGATACCCACGCTCAATGATGTGTCTCTTTCTACTCTTGTTTCAGGGTCATACATAAGAACGAGCGGTATATCCTTCTTCATCCCGAAATACGGATTTCATCGCTGTTAATGAAACTTGGGGATACGTATGGCTGATAAGCATAAATCTCATTGTTCGCTATAAATTCATCAGAGGTGACAGAAGACTAGATGCTTAAAATTTCTTCCATGATGTATAGAACAAAACAAGAATATATAAATAAGGTTCCAAAAGGCTTTTTATATTAAATCCTAAACTTTTTCGAAACAAAATGTTTTAACGTGTTAGATGTCTTTTTAGCTAACGTGTTAAAGCAGAGATTAGTAGAGAGATTGCTGACTGCCATGCTACGGAGTGTGCCCACTTTTTTCCAGTGGTTCGAGCGCCCCGCCGCGGCCAAGCGGCTGAACCAGGCGCACATTTTTTTTTTTATTTGA
Source organism: Copidosoma floridanum (assembly GCF_036245765.1). Classification (NCBI taxonomy): domain Eukaryota; kingdom Metazoa; phylum Arthropoda; class Insecta; order Hymenoptera; family Encyrtidae; genus Copidosoma; species Copidosoma floridanum. The sequence goes on from NW_028321881.1 coordinate 20,947,067, forward strand.
AAAGCACGGTAGGGGTATGAGAAGAGTGGATTCGCGTGGAAATGTCTATATAGGCGCACATTTTGGAGACGCGTGGAAAGGGTATATTAAATGTGCGCCTACGAGGAGAGGAGTGGAAATTTCGGCTATATAGCTGTATATATTTGAGCGCACAGCCAAAGAAAGCGACGAGCGACGACACGAGTTTTTCTCTTTTGAGAGTCTTTTGACTCTGCAACCAAGTACATGCTATGTATATATTTAACTGACTTGCTCTCGCTCTGGCTTCAATGTTATCTATAAATCTCTTATTTAATTAAATCGTGGAACTAAACGCTCATTAATTATATACGCAGAATTTTGATTTCAATACATTATTTTTTAACTCTCCCGTACTCTTAACATTGTCAAATTCATTTATGTTCTCAAAAAATATATAGCTTCAACTATTTTTTAAGGTTTTCAGTACAGCTTTAACCACTAATTTATTAATTTCACACATCCTAACTGCTGTAAACTGTAGGGCAAGCTTCGGAGAATATCCATGAACATATGTGACTTCGAAAGGGATATCTTCCGTTCTTCGGATAGCTAAGATGGTTAAGGCTTGTGCCACTTCGTAGATTGTTTTGCACTTAAGGGTTCAAATCCACATCATGGTAGATATTTTGTTATTTTTTTTTTATTCAATTTATCATTTCGTCTTCATTTATTTATGTTTCGTAAAAAAAATATATATATATATATATATATATATATATTTTAAAATTGGTTTTTAACTTTTGCCCCATCCTCATAGCATATTTTAGATGCTACCATCATATTTTACATTAAATCTCCTATAAAAAACGTCTTTTTAAATAATGGAGAAGCTATTTTTACTATCAGAGAAAATTTACTATTAAAGCTAATCTAGTGATACAAGTCGATTGATCTTTGGAAACACAGTATATTAATACTATAGTTGATCAGTCTGATAAATGCACCCAATTAATGCCAGGAATACATGATTACATCTCCATAAAAGTGAACGAGTAGAAATTGTGATGCACTCCTAATTTTTAATAATTTAAAAGAATTGTATTATGTATTCAAAAACAATTATTCAACAATAAAATGTCATTTTTTTAAGTTTGCAAGCTTATACCCAAAACACTGTAATATATTAGCAGGAGCTAGTAGCACACACTCGGTTTGTGTCTCTCTGATACACGAAAATGTGAAACTGTTAATCGATGGAGCGAATTTAAAGTTAATAACAGCTGGTTTTCGACGCTTAATCACGAATTATCGTGATTGTTTGACTGGCATGATGTGTGATATGCAATCCACTGATTGTTTTATGGAATAATATAAAAAGTACCCTGGTGTACAAAATGTTATTGAGCATTTGAGCAATTGGAACAAAATTATGAACAAAATTAATCGAAAATTCAAGTTACAAACGATGGGTGATGACAAAAAGAACTTTACGCCAAATCCTAATATCTGCTGACGATGAGTTTTTACAACCTTCAAGTAATAACTTGGAAAACTATTACTAAATTTTTTTTAGTTAAAAAAGAAAGCCAATTTAAAAAAAAAAAAAAAAAAAATTTAATGAGAAACAGATGCATTGTTATTTGTAATTTTAGCGTGCCAAATAAGAATAAAACAATTTTTATAAACATCACATATCATTTAGAAAATTTTTAAATAGCAACTGAAAGGCATTTTTCCCACGTCTCATGGAACGGGATCATGTGATGGAATAGGTGGGACTTTGAAACAACTTACTGCTAGAGCAAGTCTTTACAGGGTAAATAACCCTATTCGTACTTCGAAAGAATTATTTGCTTGGGTAACAGAAGATTTTCCTAATATAATATCTCGTCGTTCAACAAATGATCAGCATGAAGGAGAAAAAGTAATCAGCATGTTCTCAAAAAGCTATAACGATCAAAGTTGCTTTATAGTTACATAGTACGATTCCGATCCCTCCTCAGACATTAAAGCCAAGAAATTATTATCAGATGACAATAAAACAGTTGCAATAATCTTTAAATAAAATATCATAATAAATTATAACAAATATGTTTTGTATTCACTAAAATATTTTTTTTTAAATTATTCATACAATCTTATGTGTTGACAAGTATTACTAATTTATTGAATAAATAAGAAGTATAAACCAAATATCAATATTGCTAAGATATGGGGTTAGAGAATGTGCATGGCGTGCAAAGGAACCCGCACGCCGATACAACGTATATCGCTAAAGTAATTAATTTACCTTTAATAGTAAAAACAATTTTTCCATGTATTAAAAAAACGTTTGATATAGGAAATTTGACGTAGAATATGATGGTAATATTTTAAACTCACTACGAGGGTGGGGCAAGGGGTAAAATCGATTTCAACGTTTTAATTGCTTATAACACTGTGTATTTGTCATTAATCATTATTTAAGTATTTAAAATTAAAATAAAAGTTTGTAGCTCGAACAAAAGAGTTATGAATTTTTTTGAATAGGTTTCCCAGCCAAAAACCATCAAAATGTTGAATTTTCAACACCTTATACTTCAAAAAATATTGAGGAAAAAAATCTATGAACAGGTGCATTTTTTTTTCGATATGGGATCCGTAAAAAAAATTTCAGCCAAATCAAAAGTGTGTCACTAAACTTTTTTCTTAATCTGTCCGATCTGTAAAAGAATTACCCGTATACAGAATATTAGTAAATTATTTAGTATTTCTGAATGAGACAAGTATTTTAAGTAAATTAATTAAAAGAAAATACATGGTTTTTTCGTTAAAACTTTGACATTTTTTCTAGACTTAAATGATTTTATCGTAGGGAATCATTATCATCTTCATATTAATTCGTTATCTGCTAATGTTTATAAAATCAAACGCAATATTATAAAATCACGAATTTTTTTTATTCTTTCTATAAGTTCAATTTTCATAGTACACTACGAATTCTAGAAAAAAATTTATTTGACAATCACACCCTTTACTCGCAAGTCACACATAAACCATTGAGTAAGGGTACATCGCTACAAGGATACTAATAACTAAGATTTGTTTTGAAATTTAGTTTTTTTAAAAGTTGAATTGACTTATTAATCTTAAAATGATGTACAATAAAATACTTTAAAACAGACAACGGTTATATTCCTCTTACAACTTTTGTTTTGGTAAACAATGTCTTAGTCATTTTTATATATTCTTGAGTTTTTTTTTATAAGTAAGATTTCTTTGAAGCAATAAATGATTTAAAACGGCTCTGATTTACATAGTTGGTGTCTTAGTCAACACTGGAGTACACAACCATTCGTTGTCCTTAATTTATTTATTGATGTAACACATTTTAAAAATCCTATGAATAAGTTTATGTATGGGTAAGCCTCTAAACATTAAAAAAAAGTTATATTTAAAGTATAAATTGTTTCTGCCTTTATTGAGCTAAAGCATTTCAGAATAAATAATGATTGTATGAATCACTACTTAAGTCTAAAGTCATAGTCCAAATTTTACTTTTTCAGTTATAAATCATAAAAATAAAGAATTTACTCCACAACATAATTTGGATGAACAATTAATACTGGATCCTGATCTTCATTTTCCTTTATTTTTCCATCTCTTAATTCTATAAGAATTTCATCATGATATACAAGTCTTAAGATGATTTTCTCTATTAAAGATTTTCGTTCTAATAGTTCTTCTTCAGAATCGATCTCGTCTTGAATTTTATCGAGATACCAGGCAACAACTTCAGACTTCTTCACACCATCTTTAGCTTCATCTGAAAAAGCAATAATTCTTATCACTCTGATAAATTACAAATAAATAGGAGAATAAATATGAAAAATCGAAAAAAGTTAAATTATTTTCTCAACAACGTTGAGTTTACCTTTTAGAATATCAACAATTATGTTCAATGATAATTTATATTTTATTAATAACATAGGGATATCCACTTCTAGGGTTGTATATTTTTTACGATTGTTTTTGCAATATAGTTCTTGGATCTTTAATATAGTAAAAACTTTTTCTACAATGCAACAAATTATACTTTAAAATATCAAAAATTCAGAATTTTAATGAGTTTTTATGCATACTCTTTACTTCCGACTGAGGTAAAAATCATCAACATTAGAACATAAGCTATTATAAAAGAAATTTTTCGTCTTTTTCAGCAAATAGCTTTATTACATGATTGAGGAAAACCAAATAACTTTTTTAAAGTTTGTACGATTCTGAAAAGATTGAGTCTTAAAGTATTATAATCGGTTGTAACGTTAAAAGGCATTACCAACTGTTACGTAAATGTAAAACAATTTTTTTTCTCAAAATGAATGAATCTCATTGATATTCAAGTGATGCGTAGGGGTTAAGTTACATACAAAATTTCGTTTGAAACCGATAACTAGTCCTAGCAGTTTCAAGAGCATGTGCTAAAAAGTTCAGTCCACACTTCGTATCTTGTAATTATTTTATTTTCAAAATTCTGTCATGCGGTATTACGAATGACTCATTAACTATGTAAAACGAAATATTCTTCTGAAATAATTTTAAAATAGTTTTTTTAATTTATAAAATAGTTTCATTCATTATTTCATAAAATTTTATGCGTCATTACTGTTTATGTCAACCCCATCAGGGAACTTCTAACTTTGGTTAGGTTCTCACAAAGTCCAGAATCTATCATGAGGCTTACCAACGCGACGTAAGGTATGTATTTATTTTTACATATTACACCAAGGGTATTAATTCGGCAAGTAAGCACTTCAGGTCTACTAAGCACGTTGGGTTGTTTGGCGCCCTTAAAGTTTCGCTCATAATCTGAGGGGTTAAATCGTTTCCCTGATTTTCTTGTTTTTACGCTTATTATATTGTTTCTACGTACATTCTTGTATTATGTGGCCTGTGTTTTTGCAATGGGCGCATACTTTGTAGGTAGCAGCAGTATCGCCATTTTTATTGCACAGTTGACAATGCAGCGAGTTTTTAGTTTGTATTAAAAGTTGCGTACAGTTCTTAGCTACGTGGCCTGGTTTGTCATTCTATTGACAAATTATTACAGCAAGATAGCAGTTGTCGCTGTTTTGCCCTTGCGTATTGCAAACATTGCAAAATAACGGCGTTCTAGCATTACACAATTGGCATACTACTTGAGTGTTTTGATTTCTAGTTCTAAAATAATCTCTCAAAAAGCTTCTCAAAAGCTTGGTCAGATTAGCTTTGTCTGCGGCAGTTACTTTTTCTTTAGCTTCGTCGCAGCCTTCAAGAAATTTGTTAGCTGCTGGATAGTGCAAATTGAAAGCAGCCTTCTCAAAAATTGTGAGACTGGTATTTACCCGTTATATAATTTAGACTAATGAGTGTTATTTATTTCAAATGTAGCTGTGCGAATAAATTATTCAGTTCATCAAAGTTGCTATCCTTTTTGTCACTTAAACCTTTTGCTAATAACCAGTGTAACGTTTTGATATAATTTTGCAGAGCCTATACTTGATGGCACATGAAGGCGGCAGTAGAATTTTTGTCCTGTTTGACGTTACTTTCCTTTGTAGTAACCGTTTTTTCTCCAAAAATAATTTTTAGAGGCTCCACAGGGATTAATAATGTTAGAGTCACAGTAGTAAACATCATACAACAGGTTCCAAACTACGATTTCAAGGTCAAGTACCGTCAAGGCCCAGATGATAGGTAAAGAACCTTCAAAAAGAAATCTGAGCGAGAAAACAACAAAAGCTCTTGTCGAAGTTAATCGGCTATTTTACACACAAAACAAAAAATTCATACTTATCTTCTACCAATTTTTTTGTCACATAGTTGAGCTCGAAATTGACTATATCATCTGATTGGAAATCGAAATTAAGAAGGTAGAGCGAAAAACTTGCGAAAATTCAGCGTTAATTCTTATACACGCTGACAAACTTGTTGAATTCGAAGAAAAATAAGATATTTTAGACATCTTTGACAAAGACCACTAGGCTACTGTCGCCTCACTGTGCGATCAAGCATAAGCTCTGCAAAAATATATCGAATTCTTACACTAGATATTAGCAAAAGATTTAAGTGACAAGAAGGATAGCAACTTTGATGAACTGAGTAATTTATTTGAACAACTACATCTGAAATAAATAACACTTAAACGTCTAAATTATGTAACGGGTAAATAACAGTCTTACAGTATCTAAGAAGGCTGCTTTCAATTTGCACCATCCAGCAGCCATTAATGTAGCGTAGGCATTTAACATCATAGGGTAAAAAATAAGAGTAAATTTTTACCGAAACAATTGATGTAGATCTAAAATTTTTAAAACTATTCCACACAAAGAGCGCAATAAAAAATATTACGAAATTGACGCGATCAGCATTATCCTTGTCACTTTCTATGATTTGTCTATAAACATTAAATATAATTTAAAAATCACTGCATTACTATGAAACAATAATAGTTCTCTTTGATTTGATCTAGATTCTGGCTATTATGTTTCCATTTAAGGCGTTTCAGACTTTGTAGCGAGTAAATCAGAAACCTTGTATAAAAATCCCTTTTACTTTTTAAAAAATAATCTATTACAAGAGTACGCCAAACTACTTAGAGACTGTCATATGTTTACTGTCGATCAAACTCCCTCCTTAAAGGTAGTCGACATTCGTATGGAGAAGTTGAAAACATCTTGGGAAAAAAAGTTAAGGCTTAAAGTATAATCCGTTACACTTAATAATCCGCACTCTCATTACCGTGTATAGTAACGAGCGGTAAACGTATTACACGGTAACAAGCATTGCAAAGTAAAATGTTTCAAGGCGAAGTCGATAAATTCACATAATATCAGCTTTGTTACTTAAATTTAAATACCAGCGATAGCGAAATGTTATTTAATTCAGATTTACTTATTGATCGAAGTTCAATCGTCCAATCGATAGGTATTGATAATAGTAAATTAGACGAAATGATTCGTAAAGCTAACATATTTCACTGTACTGCTAGAGAAGAGAACGAAGACACTCTTGGTAATACTGCTATGGAAGTTAAAGAAGGAAGAGTATGACCCTTACCAGTTGAGCCTTCTGTACCTAGACCTGCAAATCCCTTATTAAAAAATACGGCAACTCAAACTGTTGTATTAAAAGACGCCTTAAAGGTGGTACTCGAATTAGATGGAGAAAATATACCAATGAGTGTATTTTTTGAAGGCTGCGACGAAGCTGAGGGAATAGTAACTGCTGCAGACAAAGCCAATTTGACCAAGCTTTTGAGAAGCAAGCTAGTTGGAGAAGCACATTCGGCTATACATGATGTAGTCTTTGAAAATATCGACGCCCTCAAAAATAACGTGAATACTATTCACGCTTCAGCATAAAACCATACACCAACTGCAAGGAGAAATGGGCAATGAAATCTAAAGAGATAATAAGTCTGTGATAACATATGCAAACAGAATCAGAGATATATACAAAAGCGAATTTTAGGGGCTAAGAGGTTAAAGGATGGAGCAGATTCACTGCAGCTCTTTACCAAAGTACAGTAGAGTGATTTAGAAACAGACTTAAACCAAAAATCAAGACCAAGCTAAGCACTATTGCAAACGAAGTAATTAATGACGTACTAACAAGAGCTATTTAATTAGAGAAAATACTTAAAGTACAACGAGCTTAACGCAATCAAGGAAAAACAGGAACCGCGTATAGAAAAAAAAAAAAGATATACTCTTCGTTGTAATTTATGCCATTTTGGCAAACATATTGGAGACGATCGTGTACTTAGTCATCTTCCAACTGTGTAAAAAGAAAAGTCAAATGGCAAAGAAATGTAGCACCATAAATCAAGACACCAAAAAAATGCAGAATTTGTCAACGTAATAATCACACTGAAAAACAATGTAAAATTAAATAATTAAATTGCCAAATACGCGGAAAGATAAGCCATACGACAAGAGATTCTTTTAGAACTAGTAATCAAAACACTTAAACAGTATGACAATTGTGTAATGCTAGAACGCCGTTATTTTTCAATGTTTGCAATATAGCAACATAACAGAGGGCATAAGTTATGCAAGGGCATAACAGCAACAACTGCTATCTTGCTGAAATAATATGTGAATTTTCATTTTGGTCTAAATCTGGTAAGCCTCATGATAAATTGTGGACTTCATGAGAACCTAATCAAAGTTAGAAGTTCTCTGACAGAGTTGATATTGACAATAATGACGCAGTAGAATTTCATGAAATAATAAATGAAACTATTTCATAAATTGAAGAAACTATTTTAAAAAATTTAGGAATAGTATTTTGTTTTATGTAGTTGATAAGTCATTCATAATACCACATGACAGAATTTTGGAAATAAAATAATTACAAGATACGATATGTGAACTGATTTTTTAGCACATACTCTTGAAGTTGCTAGGACGAGTTATCAGTTTCAAACAAAATTTTGGATGTAACCCAACCTCTACGTGTCACTTGCAAATCAATGAGATTCGCGGAGAATTTTTATAGTTTAACATTTATAAACCTAAAAAACAATTACTAATAGACACTGGATCAGAAATCAGCAAAATAAGAAAACGACTATTTTTATCTGGTTGCAAAATTGACATAATGTAACACTAAAATTATAATGGGAATCGGACAAATTCACAATGAAATTCGGCTCGACTGCTATTAATCTACTACACTGGAAAAAAGTTGGTTAGAACGTCTGCTTAACTTTACTGTTTACAGCGCCCTCAGTGGGTGGTGCTCTCGCTCACCCATGGTAAGTGAACTGCTCACTTAAGTTGGGTGAAATGCTCACCCAAAGCGGGCGAACAGCAGCATCAATAGAGAAGAGTTTGGTTGAGTACACTTTTGGTGCTGCTGCTTGCCCGCTTTGGTCGAGCAGTTCACTCAACTTGGGTGAGCAGAAACACGAACCACTGGAGGCGCTATACATTCTAAGGTTGAGCAGACAGTCCACCTAACTTTTTTCCAGAATTTGTACTCTTCAAACCTATAGGTATGAATTTGACTTTTAAGTAACCAATAATGACTCTTAACTGCTATTCGAAGGGATTCTCATCTTAGATTTCTTTACAAAATTTATATCTAGACCAAATTTTAAAAATAAAATAATGGTGATGAATAAGGAAAAAAAATTTTTTTCAGTAAGAAGTACACAAGTAGAATTAAAATACCAACAAAAGTCTGAGCTTGGATATAGCATTTTGACGTAGTCAGAAAGTGATGAGATTGATACGGGCGAATCAATCACTTTTAGAGCTAAGGACGATAATACTTAAGATCTTTCCAGTAACGGAGCTGTAATCAACAAATTGTCTAGCCTTGGTGAAAGAGAAACGTATATTAACTCAACAGATTAAACTTTTTATAAATTTGATATACAAAGCAAACCTGTGAATGTTTTATTCATACAAAAAGGTAACAGCAAACCTTTACACTTTATCTTTTAGCCAAGTACAGCTAAGCTTATAAAAATATTGGGCCAAAGTAATCTGAGCGAACTAGAAAGAGAACAAGTCTATAAATTGCTTGAGGCACACATCGAAAGATTTTATTTTAAAGGAGACAAGTTCACGGTCACTCATCTAGCTATACATCGCATTTTAGCAATCGACGACCCTGCTGTAACTTCTAAGCAATAATAGATTCTATATGCGCTGAAGGATAAGGTCGAGCACTAAGTACAGGAGCTATTCGAAAATGGTGACAATGGACTCAAATACAGCGATTGCAATCCGTCTGTTATAAAACTCTTTGGATCATTTCGGAAAAAGATTTCGATAAAAAGCCTAATGGCGTGTAGTTTTCGATTTTAGGCCTTTAAATAAAAAACAATAGTGATAAGCTCTCCACTCCTAAACATGACTGATATATTACAGTTCAAGTAGAAAACTCTAAATATAATACAGTCATAAATTGCAAATTAGGCTTTTATTAATTCGTAGAACACCCAAATGACATACATAAAACAGCGTTTCTTATCCTAAATGAACATTTCGAATTTATTAGAATGTTTTTTAGCTTAAGAAATGCCACTGCCCAGTATCAGTCGGCTATGTCACGAACTCTCGTCGAATTAATAGGCAAAGGAACTTTTGTGTATATGGATGATATTGTCATTTACGCAAAAACTCTTAATGAACAAGAGCAATTATTCGATCTTGTAATGGAATAATTAAAAAAAGCAAGTTGAAAACTAGAGCCTAGTAGATGCCAGCTGATGTAAGTAGAGGTAAATGATTTAGGGCATATAACAACTAAAATAAAGCTAAGTCCTAACCCGAAAATAGTTGAATTAGTAAGGTTGTACCCTCGTCCTTACAACATAAAAAACCTAATGCAATTCGTAGGATTTAATGGATAATACTGGCGTCTAATCGAAGATTTTACCAAAAAGGCTAAACTTTCAAATAAATTACTCCCGCGTAATTAAAATTTCCATTGAATAAATGATTGAGAAAAGGCCTTTCAGGACCTAAAGAAAGTGTTACACTTTTTTTTTTTTTTACAATTTTAGGCAGGCACCACTTTTACAATTCTATGACATAAATCAGCCATTTATCATAACAACAGATGCCTTAGGCATGAAGGGGATTTTTGTCACAAGAAAAAATCAAAAACGACTATAGGTGGTATTCTGTTACGAAAAAAAATCGGAAACGACTTACCCATCGCGTATACTTCTTGCGCATTAAGAGGATCCGAGCTTATATGTAACACGTTTGGGAAAGATACTAGAATTTTACACTCTGTGCAAACTTCTTGCCCATTTATGTACTGTCAAAAGTTTACCATAGTCACGGATCACTAACTACTTGTATGGCTTTAAACAGGAGACCTTAATACACGAGTGCAGAATTGGCGATTCAAATAATCCGAATACGATTACGAAATAATTGACCGCCCAGGTAGAGTCAATCTGCCTTCAGATGCATTATCACGTAGTCTGATGGTAACATAACAGGTAAATGTATGAAAAGACGAGAAAAAGCTGTGCAAAATCTCGAAAAAAAAATTTTAGAAAAAAGCGAAGGTATTTAAGAAGCTAAACCTAAGTCGGTTTAAAAAAACATACGCTACCAAGCAGCAAAATCGCCTTACAACGGGCTTGGCTTAGGTTACACCAGAATTACCACATGATACGAAACAAAAAATCTAAAAGAAAAAATTAAGAAAAAGCGAAGCTGAAACATGTAAAACAGCAATCGATATAAAGAAGAAGTTATTAATCAACAATTAGCTCTTTGTAAAACAGATGAAAAACAATCATCGCAAATTATGATTAAAAAAAAAAAAAAAAAAAAAGATGCAAGATTTTTTCGGAAAACTACGATTTTTTTTGACAGAGAGAAACTTAATGACCAGAAGGGTATCTCAAAATGTAAACATACGTAATTTAGGTTGGGCAGAAATGTATGGTTTGCTTAAAATGATAATAATATTATGATAATATTATCAAGATCATAGTGTGTTAAAATTCTCTTAATAATATGTAGAAGATAAAGATAGAGATAAAACTTTTTACAAGCTTTATAAATCACCTAACGGAGGACACAGAAGTGTCTCTAATACGTCAAGCCACAGATGCCAAGAGTACTATTGGGAAGGACTAAAGGATGATGTACAACTACGTATTTAACAATTCCTAGAATGCCAATAAAAAAAATTAATAAGACTACAAACTAAGCAGCTAATGCCAATAAAAGACATGTCCGATACCGTATTTAAGGAGTTTGCACTCAGTATTTTTGGACGCCTACCTAAAACTATGAAGGAAATGAGTACATTTTAATGATGCAAGATCAGCTGTCGAAATTTTGCATTGCAGTACCGTTAAAAGACGCAACATCCCCCACGATTGCCAACGCGTTCATACGAAGTTTTATCTACATTTTTGGAGCGCCCAAGGTCATTTTGACAGATCAAGAGAGAAATTTTTAAAGCAATTTTATGAAAATAGTTGCAATACGCTCAAAAGTTAAAAAGGTAAGAACAACGGCTCTTCACGCTCAATCAAATGGATAACTAGAGAGATCGCATCTTGCACTAGGTGAATATCTTAAGCATTACGCTGTCTTACGAGATTCGTGGAGGAAAATAATGCCGTGAACAATACGTGTACTTATGTCCTGCCTTACTTAATTTTGATCGGGCTTATTAAGCAGGAGAACCCTTGGCAGCCCTCCTCGTATACTATACAGGTCAAACAACCTGCAAACCTTACCTAATTTTACTGTTGTAAAGTCAGGATGTCAGGTGCTTTGTTGGCTCATAACTTAATGCCACGTATGTCCCTGATACGTGGAGTAGTTAGATATTAAATAACAGGTATAGGACTGGGACCACTGGACTATTAAATCGGACGACACACACATATGCATGCATTAATAATGCAAGGTTCTCAATACCATGAATAAAAGAAAGGTATATTAAATCAGAATTGTATCTCGTGCGTGCCTGCGCCTGTGTGTGTGTAGCAGATGGAATTCAATAATTATTTTCTATCTTTTTCTTCTCTGCCTAAGCTATTTGTAAACATGGTGACGTAACTAAATAAGCCGACGCTCAATCCAGGATGTTTAGTTTATACGTTGGCCAACGTTCGTGCAATGAGATTTAATAGCGGCATGCTACACTTCTATTATCATCTTTCCTCAGCAGTGACAATATCAAGGGCCGCCAAGCCGAAATATGGCGTGAGCTGTAATGCAACCTATTTTTGACGAACAAATACTGGGACAAGTATCGTTGCCATACGATATTCTTTAGCAAGTAAGCATTACTCTGAAACGAAAACAATACATGTTAAGGGGGACGGAAAATATATAGAAAATTTTTCCCTCTTTCTGCCACGAAATGATACAATGGTCAGGCCAGCTTAAGTATATACCTAGAGCAGTAGCCAGACTAGAACACACGACCTGGAGAACCCAGTCAGTGCATATACGTGACCTGAAGAATCCGGTCCTTTCGTTTCGACTTAAATTATATCCGACCACCCAGATCTTGCCTTGAGAGAAAATATGATACACACTTTATAGACAAAAATAAAAGTAAGTAATATTTATATTCAAAGTTAATTTTGACGCCTCACCCATAATTTTCCACCCAAAATCCACTATTTCGTGCAATTTCATCCGAATGTTGCTGGCCAGGCCAGTGGTAGAAGAAAAAAAAAAAAAAAAAAAAAAAAAAAATCGAGTGCAAATGCCGACGGCCAAGCAACTAGCTTTTATTTGAAAAAAAATTAAATCAAGTATCAACGGTAAGTTGTGTCCTGCATTGGCAATTCAATTACCTACAATTTTTTAAAATATTCATTTTTCTAGCATTTTTTTATCTTGGGATATTTGATTTCATGTTAAATAACCTGTGTTTCTATCGTTTTAGAACAATTTAAGATTATGTGTTAACATACAACACGTTTTTCGGTGTAATAATATATAAAAACGATACTATTTTCTCTTATGTACGTATTTTTTATCAAAGAAGTAATTAAAAACAAGCAGTCTCATTGAATAAAGAAAAAAATGGCAGAAAATTATTTATTTTTAGGTTAGGTTATCATTATTTAAACTCATCCACAGTTTTTTTAGATTGGCAATAAGATAACCTACAATTTAAAAAAAAAATTCATTCTTCTAGCATTTTTTTATCTTGAGATATCTGATTTCGTACTAAGCAACCTCTTTGTTTATCGTTATGGAGTACAGTGCGCCGTCTTAAACATAACAAAACTCTAAAAAGTTCCGAAACCTTTTTTAAATTACTATTAGATATTGGAGAAGAAAAACTTAAACCATTGCAAATGTCAAATAGATGGAAAACAACTGATGTTGGTTCTGATATTTATGGTAAAAATATCAACTTTTCAATAAGTAATATCGTACTTACTTCTCATTACAAATATGCTTACTTTTTAATAATATAATTATTTATCATATAAAAGAAGTAATGAAACCATATTACAGCATAGATCATGCTACTTATAAAGGTGATGATAAGTTTAATACTTATATTTATCTAAATTTACAATGAATTTCTAAAAAATACTTGTGAAAGCTTATCTCCGTATGAACTTCATTAGAAAATTGGAACAATTGAGGAGCTGGAAACGAAAAGGGCGCATAAGTTGAGAAACACGTAAAAGTATTGTCCAAGGAGTAAATTTTTCAAACTCACCATATCGATTTTTAAAAAATACTAGCTTGTATAGAATGAAAATCCACACCTTTTTTACATTTACAAGTTTTTGAATCAAGTCGTACTTTTTGAGATAAGAAATAAAAACCGCATTTCTTGAAAACTCAAATTCAATCACTTTTAAAAACATAAATTGCTGTTTCTCAGTCAATTATGATCGAAATCGTTTGAAATTTAGTACGGGTACGTGGAATGCCTCAGCGCTGGCGATGAATTAATCAGATTTAGTTGAATTTTTTATAATTAATTAATATTTAATTAGAAGTAGGTTGTGCACGGATTACGAAGGTTGTCAACTTCAATGAAATAAATTGTGCGGGAAAGTTTCAGCTTGACAAAACTTTCAGCGACAAAGTTGTTCCTCAATATTCGAAGAAGTTTTCCTAAAAGTTTCAAATCGATTTATCAAAAAACAGCCGAGATAGAGAACTTTTTGTAACAACGTGCACGGATGGTAGGCAATAAGCTGTCACCGGCATGCAGCAGACGGCCTAACCTGATGGTGTTGTTGAGCTGGGCGACCGCCGTGGCTCAGTTATTGTCAGCTGTGCAAGTTCTATTTATACAAAGTTCTCTATCTCGGCTTTTTTTTGATAAATCGATTTGAAACTTTTAGGAAAACTTCTTCGAATATTGAGGAACAACTTTGTCGCTGAAAGTTTTGTCAAGCTGAAACTTTCCCGCACGATTTATTTCATTGAAGTTGACAACCTTCGTAATCCGTGCACTACCTACTTCTAATTAAATATTAATTAATTATAAAAAATTCAACTAAATCTGATTAATTCATCGCCAGCGCTGAGGCATTCCACGTACCCGTACTAAATTTCAAACGATTTCGATCATAATTGACTGAGAAACAGCAATTTATGTTTTTAAAAGTGATTGAATTTGAGTTTTCAAGAAATGCGGTTTTTATTTCTTATCTCAAAAAGTACGACTTGATTCAAAAAGTTGTAAATGTAAAAAAGGTGTGGATTTTCATTCTATACAAGCTAGTATTTTTTAAAAATCGATATGGTGAGTTTGAAAAATTTACTCCTTGGACAATACTTTTACGTGTTTCTCAACTTATGCGCCCTTTTCGTTTCCAGCTCCTCAATTGTTATGTTGTATGAGCGGGGTACAAAAAGTAGTTAAATTAAAAATGACATGATAACCCAGGTAATTTCACTTAATTTAGAGATGAACTTGAAGGGCGGCTGCTGGAAATTATTTAAAATAGTGAGGGAAGCTCACGGGGTTATTCGGTAAGAGGGTTGTATAACAGTGGGAGGTGGTTGAAGAAGAGTAGAGGATAAAGGGCATAGAGGGGCTAAACGAAAATTTAACCTCATAAGAATACGGTAAAAAACCGATAGAATTTCACCTCATTAAAAGGGTCACTGAGAGGGGGGGGCGGCTCTTCAAAATTGAGCAAGGGTCTAAGGGGGGGTGAAGGGATCTTAACAAAAAGTTAACCCAATAAAAATAAGGTAAAAATCAATAGAATTTTATCTTATTTAGAGGTGGCTGAGGAGGATGTGACAGGGGCTTGCGTGAAATGACCTTCTTAAATTAATATATAATATAGGAAGGTGTGCATGAGCGCGTGTGGACGCGTGTGCTTGTGTTACATGATTTTTTACAAGTTGCTGTTTTACTGATAATATAATCATAAAATTTCTTGATTGCATCTCTGACTAATAACTAATGACACACTGAGAGAAAAGCGAAAAAAAAAAAAAGATTATTGTAATCGTCAATAACTTTTTTTTTTTTTCCAAGCCCGTAACTATGTCACCAAATGTGGGATTAATTAATTACTTGGAACAATCAAATTAAGTGGCATTCTCATTTTCCTAATCAAAAAGCTATTTTTCTTTTTTTTTTTTTTTTTTTTTAGGAACGCGGTCTATTAGCTGGATAGTGACAAGAACCTAATTGTTCGTGTAAAAAATAATAATTTCCTATGGAGTATTCGTTAACAACTACGTTCATCGTAAAAACGGTATGAGCAACTTAATAATGCTATTAAACAACCATTTAATATAGTGCTGATAACTAATCGATTTATTAAGAATTCCAACTAATTTGTATTTACACTGGTGACCCAACAGTTTTAAAATTGTAAAAAATAGTAGGAATTGTAAATTTTTCAACGGTATATGTCTCAGAATTTTCTTAGTTACTTACGTAGCTCTTTTTGCCTTATTCGAAGAGTCCCATTGTAACTTGTGTTAAAATTTTAAACTTGCAACTTTATTACCTCAAAAACCAATGTGGTAGAAACATTTTTTTATAATTTATTCTGAAAAAAAATCCATTCTATAACATACATTTTTTTCGAGGTAACCGAAGTTAAAAAGTAATGGGCGATAGACTACCTTAATTTGAAATAAGAAATTTTTGAAAAAATTTTTATATCAAGAAGATTACTTGTGTGAAGTCAATGCTATTCTGCCTAATGATTTCTATTACATTACATTTAATGTTACTGATAGTAAAGGAATCCTCTCTGAGCTGATTCCTGTACCTGATATTTCAAACTTAAATGGTAGTCATTTGTCCAGAGATTGTGGCATTATCAAGACACATAAAGATGATTTTCAAGCCAGATGAAGTGTACCATCAATAGGTTCCCCCATTTATAAACTTGATAAATAGTTTTCGGCCCTTTTCGCAAAATTCTTAAGCCAATTGAAATATTCTGTTTATAATTCTTATGAAGTTAGGGAGAAAATTGAAAAATTAATAATTCCGTATACTTATTCTTTTGTTTCCTTCGATATAGTATCTCTAGACTAGATAAAAGTGGGCAGGCAGCACCACCGAAAGTAGCTCAGCAGCTCCCCTATACTATTGGTGACCCCACGTAACTACTCTAGGTGCGCGGCAGGACTACACTGGGCGCGCCGTGCGCCCACAACGCCTGGCGTGCTGGCTTCCGACAATGTTGATTGGCGGTAGCCTTAGATAGTGGTATGTTTGTATAATACTGTATTCATGAGTATATCAGTGAGAATATATACGTAAATTATTAAATAACAGATTTTGTACTTTGTTAAATAAAGTGGATGAGCCTGTCTAGTCTAAAAGTTTGAAACAACAAATATTTAGTCATCAATAAACTTACTGCAAAATAATTAATTAACATTGGTTTCAAATGATGAACGAATTCACAATTTTTAATTAAAGTTATAAATTACTGACACACTAAATCATAATTTTGACTTTAAGCTATAAATTAATGGCAACAGAAATTTATACATCTCATACAAGACACACATTACTCGTTAAACAAGTTATAACTCAAAATAAATTATAAATTTTTTCCGTAAGTTATAAAAAATTTGTAGTTCATCATTTTCATTCTAATTACACAATAGTCGTAAAATATTCGTTTCAAAAATGTTTTTAAAATGTGGTATTATATAAGTGCTTCAGCAAAATTCAATAATTAATGTTGGTAAACTATAAACAGTGGAGAGGGTAAATAAAAATCTAATTATTTTTTATGTACGTTTTGAGCTAAAACTGACGATTTACAAATAATGTGGAGTGACAATAAATAAATTTTCCATGCTAACATACCAAGAATGACTGTATTTCCCGATGATTATACTTTAAAAAAATGCATTTATCATGAAATTGGATCTACTAACTGTGTATAGTATAATATTTTCTGATAGCTGACGCAGACATCAATTGCTGCTAGCTGTTACTATTTTAATCAAATACTTAAGTAGCAAAGAATGGCTCTGGAAGTTTTAGTCACGATGCTGCATGCACAAATAGGTATACCTAGCATTTACGAATGCACCAACTGCAGATTTTTACTACGGTTTGATTATTAAAACTCATCCACTTTATTTAATAAAAATAGGACACAAGTTGTGACTCAATAATTTATGTATAGGTACAATCCTTATTGATATACTCATCTATACTGCATTCTCAGATCAGACTGTGAGGCCGACTGTAGCACGAATAATTTGACGCGTAGGCATACCACTATATAGAGCTACCGCTAATCAACATTGTCGGAAGCCAGCACGCCAGACGTTGTGGGCGCGCGGCGCGTCTAGTGTAGTCCTGCCGCGCACCTAAAGTAGTCACGCAGTGTCACCAATAGTATAGGGGAGCCTTTTTTCCATTGTATACACTAACTTTTCTTTTTTCCTAATTAAAAGCTGTATTTCCCGTAAAATTAACAATTTTATCGGCCTCTTGGGTACTGACAGAACAAAGTTTTTAGATAGAGTTGACTTTCTCATTAACTCTAACTAATTCTCTTTTAATGGCAACGTTTACAGGCAATGCTGTGAAATTCCCATGGGGGGTTGTTGATCTCCCTGGTTAGCGGAAGTCATTTTAGAATCTTTGGACAGTTCATTCTTGAACGGATACCGGGATTCCATCTGACTGTACTTGAGATATGTTGATGATTGTCTATTGGTGTAAAAACTGATCAAATAAATAATGTTCTAAATCTTTTTAATAATTTAACCCCTTTATACAATTTACAGTTAAATATAAAGTTAATAATTTAATTCCCTTTTTATATATTTATATTACACGTTTTCCTAATTCTGTTAGCACAATAGGTTTATATGAAAATTTCTTAGTCGTAGGTAGATTATTTAACTTTTTTTTGTATAACCCAAAATGCCAGAAGATTGCTTTTATTTATTTTTTGATTGACAAAGCTTTTAAACTTGCAGATCCTTCAGCTTATAAGATTCTTGCCAATAATGTTTATCCTCCATTCTTTATTAACAGATATATAAAAGCTAGAATTAGTTTTCTTAACAGACGGAAAAAAGGTTTCCAGGAATTTTGCACTTTAAATCTTCAGGAATGCGATACTAATGTTGATTATCGTTCATTAAATTCGTCAGTTCTGAACAGTTATGTGTTCTTTGTTGTTCCCTACTTCCGGTTGATGGAGACGAGTTTTCACAGGGTCTTATCCAAATACAATATTCGTATTGTTTACACAGGCTCTGGGAAATTGACTTACATTATTAGGCTGGGAAAGGACTCAATAAATAAGTTAGATACGAGTGGTATTGTCTAAAAGATTTCATGCAGGTGCAGATTATGTTACATTGACTAAAGTAAGAGACACTTCTACATTTGCGTGAGCACGATCGTCACATTAAAAACAGGGACAAAAGGTCGGCTTTGTATAACCATTCCGTACAGTGTCCGCAGGGTTTCGATTTTGAGAAAGTAGTGATTGTTGGTCAAGAACCAAATAAATACAAGCGCAAATTTTCCGAAATGATTCTTATAAAACTCATGAATAATAACATTAATAGACAATGAGATACACAAAAACTTAACAATTTTTACAAGAATTTCCTAATTTCAAAGATTAAATAAAAATTAAATCATAGTTCTTCTTTGTACGTTATTATATTTAGAACACTTTTAAAAATTCTATATTGACTATTATTATTATTGTTAGTTTGACACAATTTTTACACGTCTCTTTTACATCCCTGGTATTGGATCTTTTTTTATGTTCACTGCTCCCTCTAAGATATATTTAGTTTGTGTTTTAGCCTTAACTTATTTTTATTGGTTACATGTGTGCGCCATATTTATATAACTTTGTTGGAGTATAGAGACTGAATTAAACTAATATACATCAGGCATACCGGAAGAAATACTTATTTTTGACTATTTAAAAATTCGAGTATGAATCTGCAATAGTAGCACGGTTGCCAAGGTTTTGTCTCTTTCTTAAATTTACTTATTAGAGCTTCCACGCTACTAGACTTTGTCTCTAATGTTATTCGTTAAATCTAATTGTACAACTAGTCATGGATTTAAAAAAAAGACGAGATCAAGATCTAGATTTTTCTTAATCATGTAGAATTTATGATATAAGTTATGTCAGAAACCAACCTGGTTACGAAAATTTTTTTTTTTGATAGAAAATTTTTTTCAGAAAAATTCGTAAAAATAAACTTTTTACAAATAAACTTACCTTCTATTTCGATGCGACTTTCTTCACTTCTTATGTAATGTACCATTAAGTTGGTTAAGTTTTTGTATTCTTCATAGGACATAGTCAGCTTTTTTTTTGACAGTAAATGATTATCAGGATTGTTCAGTTTTGCTAAAACCAAAAATTTAAACACATTTTACGTTTTTTATTTATATTTACATTCACATAAGAACGTTACAGGTCAATTTTAATTTTTCACTATCATATATGTACATATATATATATATATATATATATAAAAGTGTGAGTTGTTAAAAATATATTACCTACATCTCAACGAAAATTTAAATTAACGAATACTATTAAGAAACAGAAAATACTTTTTGACTAAAAGTAAGATTTAGTATATATACTAAGTATAGATATGTTTTTATCTACTTATATTATATTGTTATGTGGGTGGGTTGGCAATAAATGAAACACCTCCTACAAATTAAAGGAAAATTGCTTTTATTTTTCTATTGTCTTAACCCAAAAAATTCCTACTAAATTTACTTACAATTTCTTATAGACCTTACCTTATTTCTACAACCCTCTCATGACCCTACATAATGTTTATGTTTTTTATTACGAAATACGTCAGTGTGCGATAAGTATGTAATTTGTATTTTTCTATATTATTAATAAATCTAGCAGAACGACTTTCTACTTATAAACAATAATATGATTGTTATTGATGATTTGATTAATCAGTTTTTTATAAAAATGGTACATTACGTCACTAGGAGACCAAGTGCAAACATAAGCGCTCGAAGGGTGCCGTTGTATGTTTGTATCCGAATCACGTATATTAATTTTTTTGCCAAGGACGCAAGGGTAAATTCGCGCCAGTGGGCCCACTTTGCGTCTAGTAAATTACTATTTAAGGGTTGGGTGTGCCCTCGGTAGGAAAACCGGTGTTCAGCACACAAGTGCAATCCATCCGGGGTTACTTCATGGTCCCTTGAACCTGCTTCGCAGGATCCTCGGGCAGCGAAATAGCCCCAGAAGCGATGGCACTTTTGAGCAAACGGTGTGTACTTAACACGGCACATTTGCAGTATCTGTAAGTAAATATATACTTATGTGTCTTTTTTAAATCTTCAAAGTCATCAGTCATGTTTTTATAGAATAAACTATTGTTACGAAATTGATACACGTGTACTAATTAGAGATTAATCACTAACTTCTGGAGTCATAATATTTCACATTTTAAAATGAATTTTCGCATAAGTTATACAAATGATTGTTATGTCAATAGGTTTTGAAGTTTTACTTTTATACGAGCGTTCTGCGCTATAGAGTCAACCAAGGATTTTAGAATTGTGACCTTGAGAAAATATCTTGATCAGAAAAAGTTTCTGGGAGCCAGTAAGAAGTAAAAGGTTCATTAGTGGCTGCCAGTGACTGGCCAGTTATGGCTTGCGATTGCCTGCTTGTCTGGTCCATTAATGGCAAGTTAGTGGCAGCTAAAAAAGACTAGCACGGCCACTTTCCTGCAAGAGAGTATACAGTGCACCTTATAGTATGGTACAGTTTCTCGCCGAAACTCAGGGCTCGCTGCGAGCCTTGAAGAGGCAAGCGGGAGCAAACGTATATATATACATGCACATCATATTAAATAGCATGAGTGGATTTTTTGGCAAACTTAAGTAAAAAACAATGCGCGTTAGAACCAATTCTTTAATGACATAATAAAAAAAAGTACATTACATGTCATACATTATTATTACAGCTATTATAATCATAAAGTATAATGTGCACACATGTAGTGTTTTTCATTTATTTCTACTGATAAACAGGGCTGATTAATTATTAGATGATGGTACTTCATCCAAACACTTTTAGTAGATTTTAAATTGCAAACGTAATTACACTGACGTTCTGCATGATGTGAAAATCATTAATAGTGTTAAATGAATACTGACTTTTAATTCCAGTCAAGGTTGTATTACGGGCATTCAAATCCTCTTCATAATTCTTTTTCGTTCGTATTTTTTCCGGATTCTCTATTGTGCACATCTGCGTTTCCGTGTTATTTAACTTACAAAATCGGCAAAAGTGAGTTGCTTAAATGATTCCACAAATCCAAAAATCAAATTAAGGCCGATATTTTCGCCCATAATCAAGACTAGCTTAAACTTAATTTTTACTGATTTATTTTGATGCCTAACACTAATGCCTTCACTTTGTAAGAAATTCAATTCGTTAATTATCGGATTAAAGATACGACCATTCCCCAATTTCTTAAAGTCAACTGAACGTACAAGAAACGTAAATAAAAGACGACTTAATTTTGATTTTAAAGAACACGGAAGACACGCTATAGAAGTATATGTTGCTCCAAATTTTTTGATTCCAGATCAGCTGCCTAATGCGTTTCGGGTTTCTAGTTTATCATAAAACAGCATTAAAGATAAAACAAGATTATCTGTACAAGCTGAAAAGTAATGCGACCAATTTTTAGTTTGAATAATGTTGGGTGCAATATTCTTTACTTGTTTTAAAATTTTCATGAATTCGATTATTTCGTCAAGATTATTGTTTAGTTCTCAAAATATTTTGAGTGTTTAACGAAGGGGCACATGTATACCATAACGTGGTTCTAGAACTATCCTAAATTTATTGCCTTTTAATTTTTTCATAGACATCCCCAATTTTTAATTTTTCGTAATCTACAAGCCCCCTTTCCTCATAAATCGAAATTTTTTTTTCTTCCGTATAAAATTGATTAAAAATAGAATCATGTTCTATGAAGCAACGGCATACTTCTTTCAGAGCATTCTTAGATACTTCATATTTTTTTAATATTTGAAAAACAGTATATAATAGCTTTGGTAAAAATATATTATTGATAAAGTTTAAAATGAAGTTTACTATTATTTAAACTATTTTACGCGGTAAACTTGTATCTGCATAAAGCATCAGTGTAAAAACAAGAATACAATTAAATATACTTTCATTATCCATTTTTCAAAATATTAAAAAATAAATGAACAATATTACAATTTTATAACCACTCTTCTTGTTCGTTCTCGTTACAATTCAACATATGAGATGTATATTACACTATTAAATAGTCTTTCAAATGGAGATCAATAGTCATTATAATTATAAAAAAAACGCAACCTTATAATGATAGTTTGTAACAGAAAAAAGGTTCGTAAAACTATTTTGTCACAACTTTCAGATTGCAGCGACAAACTTTTCGACTATTGGAACAATTTGAATGGTTCAATGCTATAAATGAGAGTTTGAATGATGCACCATACATAATCACAAACGTAAAGACATATGTCCAAAGCAACAATGCACTCACAACAAGCGTTAACCACGTTTAACGGATCAGTAAAGCAGTACTTCTGATTGTTTATGACGACGTATACTTCCTTGATGTTGTTTACCATTCCCCCAAGAATGATGTATGTACAATGCGGTAAATCAAACTTTGACAAAAAATTGACAACACTTTGAATTTCATCATCAATGGTGTCAAGGTCTTACAAAGAATTTTCACTTTATATTTTTAAAAATCTTAACTTAATAAAATCAAATTTTATTTTTTCTGGACACTTATTTTTTTGCGCAGTTTGGGCTTCGAGGACTAACCAATATTGTTTAGAGCGTTTTACACATTTTCAAAAGAAATCAATGAAAAATCTTATATGTTTTGTCAAAGTCAAAAATCTTATTTACCTTAACGTGTAACATAAAATTTATCGAAATGAAATCTTTTGAAATTTGTTCCGATTTAACGTTAGCAACTTTAAGATACTTCAGAATAGTCAGACATAGAGGTAGTAGAAGCAATCCTAACACTGCGTTTTGTGCCCATGGGGATTTCAACTACGCCCTTCCGGCGTGCTACTTTTATTTTATGCTCCAGCGACGTAATGAACTATTATTGCTTTAAAACTGTTTTTATTTTTGACTAAGCCAACAAATTTTTTTTTTTAGTTGTATAATTAAAATACAGCTGACTAATAAGTCTAGAGTCAAAAAATTAAAGCTTATATATTTTCTTTGATCAAAATTCTATGCTCTTTATAAATAATCTTTTACTTCTTTGATCTCCGAAGTTTTGCAGTGAAAAAGCATCTTTTTCGCAATAGTTAGCCAAGTTTCACTAAATTTGATTCAAGATCTTCTTAACTTGAGGATGATAGTACACCACTTTTTTTGTCTTCCAATAATTGTGAATAATTATTCTGAAGCTGCGATCAAAAGATAAATTATTGTATAAAAGATAAGCATATATTAATTATAAAAGTTGTAGCTTACCAGCGAGACTCCCAAAGGTGGTTGAATGCATGAATACGTTTCAAGGTACAGTTTTAAAGATACTATACAATCTTAACCTTTACCGATCAACAAAAAATCTCGTCTCAACGTAAATGTCTCTGTCCATTCATCAACTATGAAAGATAATGGAAAATATGCCTTGGGATCGTTCAGATTAGGATTTTTCGAAAGGCCTAAAAAATATATATATACATAGGTATATGTACGCATATACAAGTAGAGGAAGACCCCGTTACAAGTCTTTTACAATATAGATGTAAAAGTAGATGATATGTAATAATGATAATGTAATAGTGTTACTAACATCCATCTGATTTAGTTGTCGACGAGCGTTTTCCTGATTTCTCCTCAGGAGTAACGATAATGTCAGCCAGACGAAGTTCACCCCTCAGATGCTTGTGATGCGTCTGAATACACTAGCAGCGGAAACTTGCTATTTGTGTTTATTTCGATAAGAGGAAGTATAAAAAGCTCCTGATGTTTCAGTTGGAAACAGACTCACTACTTCTTTTGAGACCTTGATGAATTCCGTAAGATCTATTCTGAAAACGTTTCATTATTTTGCATAAATGGTTACGTAAATTAAATAATGAAACCTAAATGTGCATGTATCATTATTCGAAGAATTTCCATTTTAATTAAAGTCATACAGGATAAAATTGTAATTAAAATTGTCACTCTTACGTTAATTTGTAATCAATCAAGAACTGTCCAAAAAACCATCAAGCAACTTACGTGAAAATATTATCTTTAAATCTATCTAGGATAATGATGTCCTTTAATCTGTTGTAATCTAATGTCTTCTTCTCTTTACACTTGCTTAATACGATTTTTCTACTCAACCTACTATTTAACAGACGATAAATACTGTTGCCATCGTAAAAAGCTACATCATCAAGTCAAAATGTCGCATAAGAGCGAAGGCATTGCATACAAAGTTTATCAATTTTGATACTTGGAATAGAAATTAAAATCCAGAATTTTGAAATTATTAATGGAAAAAAAATTAAATAGTAAGCTAAATAATTAGTTTTTGAATTTTTTTTCAAAAGCAAATTAGACAGTAAATTACAATTTATAAAAACATTTTAGTAGATGCTGGTTAACTCTTCTATTACATGCACTTGCAACATATTTATATTTGTATCGTAGAAATTTTTAATACAGTTAATCATAACTAAAGAAGGTATAGAAATGGTATCTTTTACCATCAAGTTTGAGCTACTTAAAAACGATATCGTAATGCTCAAAAACTTCAATAAATATTGAAAAAGCCAATTCAATCGGTAAAAAATACAAAAGAGGTTGATTTTTATCATAAACGTCTTTTATTACCAATTAGTTTTTTTTTAATTTTAAAACTCTAAACGAACTTTATCAAAATATCAAAATAAAACAACCTTCTGCTCAAGGATCTTCACGGGCATCCGACATAGTTGGCATATTGCTGTTTTACTCATCATATAGATGAGGAAATAATGCATTCTTCTCTGAGTTATAGTCTGACAAAAATTTTTTTGCACCATCGTCATTTTGTAAAATGTCAAGTATATCTGACTCAACTAAATAAATAAATAATATTGCGTCAACTCTTTTCTCTACATTAATAAAAAACCTTTCGGTCAAAGATAGTGTAAAATTTTTGAATAAACTTTGCTTAACATGAAAAATTATGACACTATTTACTGTTTCACAATTTACCAAAATAAACATAAGATGTTCATACTGTTTATTGGAAATAATAAATCACTTTGATGAATTGTAAAAAAATTTTTGTTGACAAAATCGATCCAAGTAATTACATCAATATACCAAAAAACTGATTTTGCGGTTGTTTTTGCAATTTACTTACTAATTAACAGTGGACGCAGGTAATTTTAGTTGTATCGGTCAAAAAAGGAATTCATTTACTTATTATACAAGCTGGCACAATCAAAATATAATGGTTGGATTAAATCATATTTCTTGCTGAAGTACCGTAGGACGTATCCGATGAAAGTATTATCAATGAGTACATCTGTAAGCTTCAAAAAGAATAAAATCAAAAACCGTTGTTCACGTATGAAAACACAAGAAAAGAGAAGCACTTATTGTGTCTATCCACAAAACTTACACAAAAATGCACGGAATTCCTGCACTACACTGTTTCTTTATTTACTTATATAATTGCACTGCACAATTTTTTACGACAAGATAAGTTTCGTCATCACAACAGCAATATATTAAAATTAAAAATAAATGCTACAGTAGTGTTCATAAGAACTTTAAGTATATCAGACGGTCTCTGTAGAGGCACAAAATTAAAAAAACAAAATTATTTAAGTATAATATAGAAGCAGAAATAATAACGGGAGAAAAAAAGGGAGCAAAGTTTATATTCCTAGAAAAAAATTGAATACTGGCACCTCATCATTATTACTTTTGTCTTCTGTAGAAAACAGTTTCCTTTTGTATTAGCATATTCTATGTTTATTAACAAATCACAGTAACAAAGTTTTGATTCCTTAGAATTGTATATTAAAAAACCTTTATTCTCTTACGGCCAATTATACGTTGCTTTATTAAGATGTAAGAATCCAAAAAAAAATTTTTTTTAAATTAAATCCGAGAATAAATCAAAAATTAAAAATATTGTTTAGCAAGAAATTTTTCAGTAATTCAAAAATATGTACCTTTGAAGATTGTCACATTTAAACAGACGTATGTTAATTAATAAAAACCATAAAAAACAAATATGTGAAAAATGTGGAAAGGGTTTTAAAAGAACAGATGGGTTAAAACGACACATTAAATGTCACAAAATTAAACTAACAGAATGAATTATTGTTTCAAAAGCTTAATTGTGTTTGTCTATTTAATTATACCTCCTCCTGAATTCTGTCTCATTGTTAATAAAGCCCTTAGGTAATCAAGAATTTTATATTTGGATAAAGTAAACATGGACCAGAAAGAAATTTGAAATGTTAAAGTTCAATCAAGTTAAACAAATAATGGTACTTCAAAGACATATAAGGAGTAAGGGGGAGCAAATAGACAGAGGGAGAGCTATGATCAGTGCCTTAAAAAAACCCTAAAAAAGAGGTATGACTTGGGTACTAAATTACGTATATTTTTTAACAATTATGATGGTAAAACCTTCTATAAATATGTATTTTTTGGGGGAGGTAGAGGGGGGAGTGGAGGGGAAGCGGGGGGGGGGAGCTTACTCAAATACAATTTGATCAAAAATGACGTAAAAGCAAGCAAATAACTACGTAAATCAAGGGGAAGCTGAGGGGGAGCGGGGGGGGGGTGGCGTTGTAGGCTGAGACTCTTTTTTGTCAATACAACTATATAATATAGGGATATATATATACTAGTGGGGCTCCACTCCTCTGCGCACTCCGCGCCCCAACCCCCCCTTTTATTGTGTTATAAATGTAATTTTTTTAAAATAAGGTTTGTATTAATATTTTTTAAAGCCTTAAAAAATGATAAAATTAATTGTTAGTATGAAAATAATATGTTGAAGTATATTTTACAGAATTCGGAAGACTATGGCATTTTTCGAAAATACTCGGGAATAAATTTTCTAAGCTGGGGAATGATTACTGATCTGCTTTTAAGGAAATATAAAGAACAAGCTGCTAATTTCAAATCAAAGTGGTATATAGACAGAGAGATGTGCCCTTGACTTTTTATTGGTGAGCTTTATTATTTCTTCTAGTGGCTCCCTTTTTTAAATGAGCTGTCTATCATGTATGTGTCAATAGATACTTCTAAGCTCTTTTAACAATATATGCCCCCTGCGCGATTTGCACACCAACCCCCGTAATTGCAAATTAGATTTACGAAGTATGGAAAAAAACCCAAATTATATTAATTGTTACTTAAAATTTATAGATGTAAAAAATGGATACTGATCATAATTAATTACATGAATTTTTAACAATCACTTTTTATTTTCCCTGACTAGTAACAGCTATTTCTATGGGATTAGTAGAACACGATTTTCAAAACGATATAATTTTTGAAGAAGTGTGTAACGTTATGCTGCCTTTTCAACTACAAAAATTTTTCGCATGGTTTATTATGTCTGAAATTTTTTTTGGTAATATTATTTTGAACAAATACAAAAAATTTTTCATTGAAGATTGTAAGATCAAACTAAAGCTCTTTCACATTTAAACGAAATTATTAATTCTGAAAATATGTCTTGTAAAGATTTCAATTTACCAGAACCAACAGAAACGATAAAAAAAATATCGATACTGACAATGATGAAAGAATATTTTGTAAACATAAATTCCATGGAATTTTTTTACAACTCAGTCATGATCAACGTCGAATTTTTCAAGAAATAATAAAATTTGAAAAAAAAATTTCTTTCATCGATGGTCCTGGTGGATCTGGAAAAACTTTTCTATACAAAACATTAATTTATTATTTCATATCAATTAAAAATAATTCTTACAATGGCTTGGACAGGTATTGCTCCTATTCTGCTCCCAAAGGAAATGACTACTCACAGAACTTTCAGACTTTCTATAGGAAGTGCGTTCTTCTAGTTTGAGCCGGATAAACAAAAATTACGTAATGTAGAAGTAATTATTTCGGATGAAGCTTCTATGATACCGAAAAAATCGTTAGAAATCGTGGATAGGACTTTAAAAGATTTATCTAGTAGTAATAAACCTTTTGGAAATAAGATAATAATTTTAGGTAGAAACTTCCGTCAAATTCTCTGAGTAGTAAAAAACGAAAGCCAAATGACTATTGTTCAAGAAACCATAAAATTTTTCAATTTTGGCCTTTGTTTATTATTTTTTATTTAAAAAATAATATATGTTCGATTGATAAAAGTTCGATGCTAGCAAAAAAGTAGGATTACTCGAAAAGTGCAAGAAAATGAAAGAATAACTACCTTATTTGGGGGGGAGCTGAAGGGGAGTGGGGGGAGTGGGGGGAGCGGAGGGGAGCAAAACCTTGCTCTAACTCTTACGACTATGTAATATAGGAAGATATATATACATACTACATACCTGCCACAGTGACTTGGCAGTCAGCTCGCTCTGGTGCCAGGGTTCACTGAGAGCCCTGAAGCGGCAGGACGTGCGCTTAATTAGTAGGTGTGCTGTTAGCAGTGTGTTTGGGTGAAAGAATATCTCTGTAGGGTGAACGGCCGTGCCAGTCTTCTTTTCGTGTACGACTGTGGCATCCTAGAGCCATTTATTTATGTGGGCTAAAATACATAGATACTAGTGGGACTTCACCCTCCCTGCACGCTTCATGCGCCAACCCCCCGTTTTTAAATAAGAATGCTTAGACCCTAACAAAACCCCTAGTGGTTTTCTTTGGGGTTGATTGATTATGAAACGTGGACTACCGCATGCACAAATCCTTATAATATTGTATCCTGATAATAAAATAGTAACACCTTAAGATAAAGATATAATATTATTTTAGATGAGATTGATTCGAATAACCAAAAGCTTGCTAAATGAATCATTAAGCATATGCTCTATGCTCCTTACCGTAAGCCAAATCCGTGTTTAGATAATGTTAATCATAAATATACAAAAAAATTTCCAAAACTATTTTGTGAATTCACAAATTTTAAAAAGAATGATCCAGAGTATAAAAGAATAAATAATATTTGTGAAAATCATATTTATAAATCCAAGAAAAAAAATAAAATTCGAGTTGATAATTCAATGGTTACACCATTTAACAAATATTTGTTGAAATATAAATGTCATATAAATGTCGAATATTGTGCATAAATATAGAGCATACAATATATTTATGACGAAATTTATAAAGGCAGCGATCAAGCTTTTATTGAGTTACAAAAAAATAAGCAGTTCTGACGAAAATTCTTGGATAAAATTTAAAAATGTGTGGATGGTAGATTTAAGTCGAATGGAGGCTGCATGGAGATTGCAAGAATTTCTAATTTGTGGTAGAAATCACAAAGTTGTTCGGCGAACTTCCACAGTTTGAATTATTATTATTATTTCGTAAGTTTATAGATGATGCATTTATTTTTATTATGTCATAAAAATATATGTTTCGATCATTGAAAATTACATAGTAATAAAATAATACAAACGAAAAAAAAGTATAACGTTGCCTATACTTTACACTTCTTAAATATAAACTGTTAAGTTTTACAGTTCATAAATGTGAATATATTTGTATATATTCTACATATATGAATTCAATTTAATAAGTTAAGATTACTTATACGTTTAACTAATAACTGATAGAATTTGCTGCATTGACATTTTTTAAGTGTAAAGTGTGTCTATTTGTCGTATGGGCGGCCTGGAAAAATAAACTGATAACGATGCATGGCACGTTATAATGATGTTGGGGGGCATGGGGGGACTAAATGTGGGATTACCAAATTTTTCCGCTACGTCAAAATTACGTAAATACGAACAAATTTAACCTTATTTTGTGGGGGGGCCATTTATAAACAACTTTTTTTCGTAGGGAGACTGTGGGGGTTCGTGTATAATATTAATTTATGTATATATATAAATTTATGTCTATTTTTTAAGTACAATCGATGACGCTGATTGGAATTATTTATTCATTAGATAAGAAGTCTAGAAGGTAATTTGTTTGGATGTCGTTTTTAAGAGATCGTGTGTGTGTGAGTGTGTGTATGTGTGGCTGTGTGTACCTTATTCTAGTATATCGTTGTTTCGTGTGGGGCAGTCACAATATTACAGTTGACAATGGTGGTACCATGTAGTAAAATTTTGTTAATGAAATACAGATGCCAAATAAACGTTAAATATTAAATATCTATTCAAAGCATAAAGTACATATACGACTACTTTCATAATCGCAGTGATAGAGCTTTTATTAAATTTAAGATTAAGTAATTCTGATAATAAAATTCTAGATAAAGTTAAAAATTATGTTGATGATAGATATTACAGTCCCATGGATGCAGCATGAAGATTACAAGAATATTCAATTTGTGGTAGGAGTCACAAGGTTATAAATCTTGCTGTTCACCTTGAGAATGAAAAAAATTAATTTTCGAAGAAAACAAATTTAGAAAGATGATAAAGAAATGGCAAACGCATCTAGCAGCTTGGTTTGAGTTAAAATTAATAACTTTGCAAAATCTTTGAAGAATCTTAATACCTTAGAAAACTATATTTTTAACAATCAACTAAAAATTTGGGTAACAAAAAAATACTGCAATAGGTAGATTAAATACAATATCATCAAAAGATCATAAGCTACACTTTTTTAAATTAATATTAAATAAAAAAAAATTGAGCAACTTCATTAGAAGATTTTAAGACGTATGAAGATATAGAATAAAACATTCAAAGATACTGCGATTGCCATGGGTTCAATCGGGTATAATTCTCCGATCGACAATATTTTATAAGAAGCTAGTAGTTGCATGGTTCCTTATCAATTAAAAAAATTTTTTGCATGGTTTTTAATATCAGAGAATATACAACGTGATAAAACTTTCAATAGGAACAAATACTTTGTTTGCGAAGATTTCATTAAAAATAAAAAAAATTATGCTCTTCTGCACATAAACGAAATTTTTGAACTTGAAGTTAAATCGTGTAAGATATTTAATTCATCTGTACCATTTAAAATTGACCTACAAAACAATAATGACACAAAAGGAGTTGCATTCTGTAAACATACGTTCAATTTGATGTATGCCCAGCTTAACAATAAACAAAAAAATATATTCTAAACTGTATGTCAAAACGTTGAAAAGATTTTTTCTATAGATGGTCCTGGAGGATAAAGAAAAACCTTTTCATATAAAACTTAAATTTATTACTTCATATCACAAAGAAAAAAAAATTGTCAACGGCATCGACTGGCATTGCGTCAGTACAACTACCAAAAGGTATGACCAGTTATAAAACTTTTCGCTTACCTTTGGATTTAAATAATATTGAGCCTGCATGTTTTTTAATTAAATCTGAAAAAAAATTACGTGAAATCAATTTGATGATTTAGGATGAGGCTTCTATGATTTCGAAAAAAGCTTTAGAGAAAGTAGATAAAACCTTGCGTGATATGTGCAATACACACATACATTTTAAAAATAAGTTAACAATTGTAGAAGGAGATTTTCGTCAAACACTTCCTGCTATAAAAATGGTAATACAAGTTTGGTTACATTAGAAACTATTAAGTCATTATTTCTTTGAAGTTCTATTTATGTTTTGAAATTAAATACAAACATTCATTAGGTTCATGAAAATTTTTCGAAATTGCTTTTAGATATTTGACAGGAAAAACTAAAATTAATGATTATTTCTGAAAAATGATAGGTTAATGATGTCTGTTCAAATATTAAGTAAGAATATACAATCTTTATTAAATAGTGTTATTCCCACTTTTCATAATGAATACACTATTTTTTTGGATAACAAAATTTTAAGTCTAATAAAAAGAAATGTGATAACTTATTTTAGCATGAATCATGCCACGTACAAAGGCGTCAGTAAATCGGATGATAACATTTACATAAATTTTCCTATTAAAATATTAAACCATATTTGTGAAGATTTGCCGCCACATGAACTAAATTTGAAAGTTGGAGCAATAGTTATGTAAATAAAAATTTTTTTTTTAGCACACAGTTCGTACAACGGCACACAAATAAATATTAGAAAATTATCAAGTATAATATTGAAACAGAAATTATTACAGAAGAAAAACTTGGAAACAGAGTATTTATACTGAAAACAATAACTTTAAATACAGGTAATGTAGTACCTCGTCGTTACCTTTAATACTTTACAGCAAGCAATTTTCTTTAGTCTTCACATTCGTTATGACAATTAACAACTCTCAAGGGAAGAGTTGCGATAAAGTCGGTATATACCAAAAAAGCCTGTATTTTCTTATGAACAATTATACATTTCATTATTAAGATGCAGAACTAAAGAAGGAATATTTGTACAAATTGAACTTAAAAATAATTCGGAAAAAGAAAATGTTGTTTGGAAAGAAATTTTCGATTTAGAGAAAGTACACTTTATGGAAAGAAAAAAAAATTAACGAATTGGAAGATATTACATAAATTAAAACGACATTTTTATGTTACAATTTTATTAGAAATCATTTAAGTATTAATTTTAATGATTAATATTAAGTAAATAATTTTTGTGATGAATTCGTATACGTATTACAAAACAATAATTTAAAAAAATTAAATTTCAGATTCTGTACTAAAAATCTTATCTTATGAAAATTTGAGAATTAAAGTCATGTATTAAATAATAACTTTCACGTATTATATAGTTTTTTTTCAACATGTTACATAAAAAGTAGTAGGTTTAAGAGGGACGGGCTTGAAAAAAAAAATTGCAAGCGAATGCATAAAAGTATAAATAAATTATTATTTAATTACTATATTTATTAATAGTTATTTCTTTTCCTTTAAATCAAACATCGGGGCGCTCTGTCTCTTTGTGGTTCTATAAGGCTACTGGCGATGACTACCATAGTTTCTATCATTTTTTCACTACTTGAGTTTCAATAAATATTTTGGAATCATATCATGTCATACGATTATACGTATTAATTCAAAACTCAGTGTAAGAAAGAAATACTACAAAAAAAAAGTCAACACGCTTTAGATTTTATACTTATCAATGTTTATATAAAGAAATAACTGTATTTGGTATTTTTTGTACTCGTTGTTGCTAAGTATTAAATTGATTAATTTGCCTTTTGGGCAGTGTAGAAAAAACAGCTAACTATATATAGCTGAGAGCTTGTTTATCGTAAGTTGTAGGAGCTGCCACTTGCTATAGCTGGCTACCGTTAGTTTCAGCTTATGTACAGTTTGTGTATACAATAGCTTCTCGATATACTATAGACTGAGCTGATACAAATCTGTAGAATTATCCTTTATATTGCAAGGGGTGCTTGATCGCGTAGGGGTGGTAGAGGGGCGGGGGGCACTTAAAAATGTGCGGGGGGTCGTGGGGGGCTTACAAAAAATAAGGGAGATTTTTAATGGGTCAAAATAACGGTAAAATGACCGGAATTTTTCTTTTTTTTGTGAGGGCCATGGGGGGGGGCTACGGAGGGGTATGAAGGGGCTTTGAAAATTGTGCAGGGGGCCGGGGGGGGGGGCTCAGTGGGTCTTCAACTAATATTTTGTTATTCGACTAAAATGTTATTTACAGTAATCAAGTTCTCCCTTATTTTACAAGGAGGTTGTGTGTGTGGGGCGGAGGGCTGTGGGAAAGTGAAAAGCCCCGCCCTTACAACTATATATTATAGGAAGATGTATGTATATGTATGTCAAATGTCGCTATAATTATGTACGTCTTTTATTTTAACTTAATGTAACAGCAGTCGCTCCTCCAAAACGTATTTTTATACAATAATTTATCAGCAGCTATACAATTAACATGGATAAGTTTAAAAAAAAGTAAATTACATATATTAACAAAGCTTATAACTACTCAAGCGATAGCTACTAAGGGTGCAAATTATTTTTATTGTATTATATGAAATATTATATAAAAAAATAAAAAAATAATTATCTTTTGGGATACTTCTTGCAACAATCAATCTCACCAACAAAAAAATAGTAACTAATAATGAGTATTAGTAATAATAAATTGTTACGCATAATTGTGAAGAATAAGTTTTATTAGTTATATCTAAATCTAGACTTTATCAACTATTTTAAAAATAGTTATTAGCAATAGAACGGAATTATTTCCTTTTAAGAATGAAAGAAATATGATTAGCATACTAAGAACTTTCCGTATATACCGATGAGATTCACAAATGCTGTATTAATAACTGTCATGATGATGATGATGATAGCAATGACTAATCATGGTGATAATGGCGATAATTAACATAAGTTTCAGAAATCTAATAAAATGAATTTTTTTAAGAACTGATCATTTTTTCATTTTTCTTATCAACTTTTAAGTGTGTATTTATGTACATGCTAGCAGCTGCTTTTCACGGCTGCGCTTTACTTGGCACTAAAACACATTTTTAGAAAAAGTAAATTTCGATTCTTACTAAATTTCAATTTTTCATCCTGCAACTAATTTTCTTTAACAAAAAAACACTTCCCTCGAGAATTTCGCAAGCGAGCCAAGTATTTTACCCACTCTACCACGACCTATCTTGATATAGGAGAACCTCTTACATCTTCTTTAACTGTGGTTCGTCTCTAATTAGTAATACAATATTTATTTATTTACTATTTCTTAATTTAATTGATTTTGATTACAAATTACATCCGTTGATGAATTATTTATTTCATTCAGTGATTTTTTGACTTAAGCTACTACATTGACATGCAGCACTACCCTATTCGAGATAAAGCGGTACTACAGAATGTTTTTTCTTAGTCTTTTAGATAAATACTGTGGGTATTACATACGCAACTAAGATTAAGTATATCAGCTGTCAGCGAATGTGACAAATGTGAGCAAGACACTAAATATTTGATTGGTGTAGGCGTTAGGAAGTTATTTTGAAATGATCGGAAAATTCGAAGAAAATGCACGGCCTTGTACTGGGCAGACTAGCGGCACGTCGTAATATGGGTGTACTTTGAACTTTTCTTATCTAAATATTACATTGTTATAATTATTTATTCATTTAGTATTGAAACATTCATTGATACTACGCCAAATCGCCAAATATCCTCATAGCAATAGATTTTATTAAAAATATCATTTCATAGAAGGTCCATTCATATATTGTCTGTCACAGAAGGTTTAACTTCATACTTGGGTACCTAAGCACTCACTCACTATTCTTTATTGTATATTATTAACACCAAAAAAATTTGGGTGTTGTTAAACGGTTTCAGAACAATCCTAAATAGTTTTAGACTCCAAATCGTGTCAGCTAACGGCCCAAAAAATGGTGATAGTGGCCAAAAATGGTTTTTTGTGTCTAGAAAAAAACTGGAGAGTCGGACAAAAAAGTCAAATCGGTAAAAAAGATGAGCGATTTCAACACGAAAACAATGAGGTCTAGTGGAATAAAATCAGTCGAGCCGTTTTTTCGCAATTTGCAATAAAGTGCTACGTAGGTCCGTTTTTTTTTTTTTTAAATCTCTAACTCACGTTACTTTAAATAATAAGACTTGAAAACTGTATACAAGGTATATTTTGTGTCCTTTAACATCCACACTAAATTTTAAGACGATCGGTTGTAAACTTTTTGCCAACTGCTGCAAAATGAAAAAAATGGTGCCTCTACAAAAAAGTTGGACGTGGCTGGTTTTTCAACATATTGACATTTTTCAAACAGCATTGTACTCGTAGAGAGTTACTCTACAACCTACCAAAACTTCGTTCCGTTTGATATTCCAGAAGCATGCAAAAAATTGATGTCAGTAACCAGCTATTTTCCGTGGATGCAGCGGCGCGGCAAGCCACCACCGCACAGTGGGACCAAATCCAAAAAAGCTGGCCAAAAGTCGAAAAATCAAGTAATCGATATAAAATTTCCTACTTAGGGGTTTTTGAGGTCGCTGATTGCGAATTTAATTTCGGATCTCCTACATTTCAGCCCCTTTACCCCTAATTCACCACCTCTTTGCATAAAACATCCCATATTTCACATCAAACTTAATTCACCTATTATTTTCACGGTTTTCGAGGTCGATGATTACGAATCTGGTTTCAGAATCGCGATTTTCCAAATGGCGGACTCAATATGGTAAACATAACCTCTTCAAGGTGTGAAACACTTCAGTTAATGATATTTCAACATTTCACTTGGGATTCTGGATGTCGCTGATTACAAATCCTCCATCAGAATTGTAGAAAACTATTGAATATGGCCTGAAATTTCGAAATATTTTCCTATATTTGTTAAATAGTAAGTAGCAAATCAAAATCAGAAAAATTTTTAATAAATTTTTTCCATCAGTCTGGCAGTTATTGTGCATTAGGGAGGTAAAAAAATATTTGTTAAAAATGCAATTATTACAAAATTATTATTTTTTTCCAAGAATTACAGAAGAAAATCATTGTGAATACAAGTGAAAGTTGTATCTGTATCTTATTATTATAAAATTTATTAAGTGAGTAAAACAAATTTAGCAGACACTTGTTACATTTTTTATTTTTATGCAATACATATACCAGCAGATGATTGTTGTTGATCTAGTTCAAATGTAAATTTTAATATTATTTTTTATGAAAGATAATATTTCATTCATGAATATTAAATTTTCTAAGGACACTTACTTTTTTAATGTATCCTACTAATGTGCCTCTTTGAAACATAATTTCTAGAGAAGCATTTACCACATTCTTAGTCAATTTTTTTTCTAATGAGTTTTGATTTTTTTCAAGTCCATTCAAATGGGTTTAAAGAGTCAAATGACGAACAAATTATTTATGGTTTTTCATTACGACTTGACAAAGTTTACATTAAAAATATTTCTTCGTATGATTTTTTTATCAATATTTGGAGCTTTACTTAAGGGGGCTCCAGCGGGAGGAGTTAGGAGGTCACAGGTAGCTTAATTGATAGATAAAAACACGCTGATTCCAACGGTGTCCTTATTTACCCCTATAACCCTGGAAAATTTTGAGATATTTGCTCTCAAAGTTCGTACATTATACATAGCCTCATATAGAGCAACGTGAAAACATCGGTATTTTCTAACAATAATTGAGGAGTTACATATCAGGACTGTAACTGTTTTATAGAAAAACATTTCAGCTTTCAGATGGTACCTTGAAAAATATAGGTAAGCCTGGAAATATTTGAGATATTTTGTAAAGTATTGATCAAGTCATTGAATTAGCAGGGTCATGACGGGATGCCATCTTGTTGTTTGTAAGGCGCGCGCTTTTGAATATTTCAGAATTACACTGCATGTACTTACATAAGTTTCATGTCATTTGTAACTCTTTTTTAATCGTGTTCTCCTATGGATTACTTACACTTGTTTTTTTTAAGTAAAATAGAACATTGAAAAATTTTAACTGCAATTACTTTTTATTTTATCAAAAATTGCGTCAATAATTTTTTTATTTGAAATAACTCTTACTTTATTATTTACACTCATAGATAATAATGAGGTGATGCCATTTGTAGGATCTTTTTTATATGCATCTACTAATACTTCTATTGATATTGATTCTTTGGCCATTTTATAAATTATCTTATCATTAATAATACATTTTAATACAATTAATTTTTGTTTGTTATCACCAATTACTTTTTTATTTCTTTTTTGCTGTTGCAAAATCATTTCAGCATCCTGAAAGTCTTGATGACTCTTACAGCGATGTGTGACTTCTTTTATTTTTTATAACACAAAAAAACTAATTCTAAATAAAACGCTCTGTATGTGACAGAAGCTGCTGTTTGTTTACCATAGGTACGGACACATCATACATATAGATGATGGTGCTCGCTTATATATACACGTATATATAGATATATACTCACAGAAGTGATACCAACTAACCGAATAGTTTTCGGGTTGGTACCAGTGCTCACTGGAGCCCCCTTAACAATACTTGAAAAAACCTTTATCTTCACATAAAAAATTATATGTAGCAATATCAAGATCCGAAAAAAAAGTTTATACTAATTGAATGTGATAACGATTTGGAAATAGAAAATTTAGTTTGGAAAGAAATTTTCTATGACAAATGAATTACAAACAAAGATTTAGAACAAAAAATGTAGTTTTCATATGAATTTAAAGTAGAAACGATTAGCTGTAGAAAATACTCTTCGTGCAATAAATTTCGAATTTAAGCACATAATAAATAAGGGTGAATTTGTGTATAGAATACATTTAAAATTTGAATAAATTATTAGTCCGGCTAAATTTTTTAATTTTTTAGTTCACTTAGAGGTAAACGGGATATTGTTGCGGTTTTTTTTAGTGGTTAGCTTTAAACGTTTGTCTAAGAAATTCAGTTCGTTAAATCATTGTGATTTTTTTTTTTTTTTTTATTAATGTTGGACTCAAAAACTACTAAATTGCACTTTTATAAATGTATAAACTCATGAATATCGATTTAAAAAGAGGTTTTAAAGTTCAGTTGCCAATGCTGGTATTATTGCTGGCTTGTGTGAACTATTGTGCTCGTATTATTGTGGTCAATTTCAATGCTACATCAACGGGGTACCCGTAATAATACCATAATAGTGAAAGAGGTCACGTGTGCACCAGTTATTGCGAACGTGATTTTTTGTTATACAAATGTCAAGTTTTTAAGGCTATTTTAGAACTGAAGTTCAATGAATCAAGTACTATATAACTTGATTTATTGATTTCAAGAGTTTACTCACCATAACTCATCAGTTCTACTACTTTACTACTAGTTGTAGTATTACTATTATTATCATCGATATAACTACTATTTTTATTAGTTTTATCTGTTTGTTTCATTTTTGATTTATAGAATTAACAGGCTCACCTATAAATTAAATAACAAAAAAGTGTTAACGAGCGCAGCCCGCACAACAATGTTTACAAGGGTGTAGGCTTAAATTAATTATAGACAAATTAAGATGTAAAATATAAATATAAATGTTTATATGTATTAAAATAACGTAAAAAAATGTATTAAAGCATGTAAATAAATTGTAACAGAAGTAGCATGAAAAGAAAGAGATCAGGTGACTGTTAATTAATAGTGTAGTTTTTGTTGAATGCGTAAGCTAGTTGACTAGTTAAAAGATGTAGGCTAAGAAATAATTAATTTAATACTATGAACTCAACATTAGCAAGAAAAATAAAAAAATGGGTGAGTGGTAGGGTAAGATGAAACTGGCTATTGCTTTAAGAGTAAGATTTGACGGAGATTGTTCTTGAACACACGTATGCTATCTATTTCAGGCAAATTTTGGATGGTGGCATTGAATAAACATCTGAGGCGAGGTATAAAGTGGAAAAGGTAGTTTGTAGTATAAGTTTGTTCTGTCATGTATCAGGTATTCTGTGGACATGTTAAGTATTTTTAACGGAGAAGAGTGCAAGCAGATTAGGACATTTGATGAAGTTATAAGTAAGTCAAAAAATAAATAGTGCTTCGTGATAAATATGTGAATTTTTACTGGTAAGGAGTAAGTAATTCGATAGATAAGGAGAATTATTGTGGTAAGCATGTACTATGGAAGACTCTGTTTTATAAAAGGCAAGTTTAAGAGTGCGGTGAAGTATATTGTCAAGTTGAGAAAAATATTTGATGAGCGTATGGGGACCAGATAATCGATGCATAAGTTATTGTGAAAGTATTTAGGATTTAAACAAGTGTATAATGGACTCTACTAATAAGAAATCATGCATGGTTCTTTTTATAAAGCACACAAGCTTATAGTATTTGGAAATGATTTTACTGATGTGGCCTTTAAAGGTTCTTGAGGAGTCGAGAGTTATACCCAGATCAGTTAGTGAATCAACGCGTTTGAATTCGTTGTCGTTAATTGATTAATGATAGTGTGATGCAATTTGGCATTTATTAACAGATAAAACCTTGTACTTATCTTCATAAATCGAAAATCAGCTTTTGGAACACCACAAGGCCGCATTTAAAAGATTAGACTGTAGAAGTAGATAATCTGAATGTAGAGAAATACGTTTAAAAATTTGTACGTCGTTTGCGTAAATTGAGCCTAAAGAAAGGCTGTTCATGAAAAATGTAAATAATAGCGGATTACGAGCCCTGTAGTATCCTAGTGGTGACTACAAACTCATCCGACAAAGCGCCAAGAAGGCCAACTTTTAAAGTTCTCCCTGTAAGAAACGAAGCCAGCCATCTTTATAAAGTATTGCCAACACCAAAAGAGTTAGCCCGAGGAAGAAGTATGCCATAGGAAGCACTATCAAAAACTTAAACCATACCCAGGAAAATAATATCAATCTGCGCACCTGACTCGAATGCAGATAATACAAAATGGCTAAGCGTTGATAAGTTTCTGATGGTTAAACCACCCTCAGTAAACCCGTACTGTTGTGAGATAAATAGTGAAAGAAAAGCAGAAAGGCTTGTGTGTACAAAGTGATCAAGCAGTTTTGGTATAGACTCGGAAAAACGATAGATCTGTAGTTGTTAATCAGTTGTAGGTTTCTAGATTTGTAGATAGAAAATATATATGCCGGTTTTAAAGCACTTGGGAGGAGGTTTTCAGCCAGAGATTTAAGAGTGTTAAGTGAGTGTTAAGACGTAGTGCATCTGAAAATTGATTGTGTTGAAAGCAAGCCTCGGAGAACTTCTAAAGTTTCTGTATATTATATCTTAGGCCGAATTACGATTTCACTATGAATTCTTTATGTAATGTTCGAGAAAGCCTTAGACATTTAACTTTCAGTCTCTTAAATGTAATAAAATCTATCAATACATTGGTAAGCACTTCTAAACCTAATAAGCACGTCTTTTATGATGGATCAAGTCAAGCAGTTCTTGCTTAAGCCATACGGGCGACCTGAAATGTGTGACACGACAAATAGGAACGAAATTGCAGATGAGGCCGTATAAAATGTTATAAAATAACTGAATACAATTCTCAATAGATCTCTCGTGGAATAGTTGTGATGCTGGCACCGTGGAACATTGTTTTAGTGACTTCCAGGTACAAGCAGGAGATCCAACGTGTAATCATGACCAGAAATAGGACTATAAATTTTTTGAAGGTCCAGAGTGTTACAGGCGTTAAGAATTTTGGAAGCGGCTCGAAGTGGGTTCGGTAGAACGTAGCCTGTAAGATGCAGAAGAAGCAGATAATTAGTTCAAGAACATTTGGCTAGATTGAGGTTACTACGTATAAAAAATTTGCAGGAGAGATATAAGTTCGTGAGTGACTCAACATAGTTGTAAAATTCAGTGTAGGCTGCTAGAGCAGAGCTCGAAGCAATGTAGACCACTATTAAAATAAGGTCCAACGCATTCCCCCACATATGTACAACCAAGCACTGAATGTTCATTTCTAACAAAGTTCTATTAGATAGTATTTGTCTATTGCCACCAAGACACCGCCACCACATCTATAAATTTCTTAAACTACATGCCTGTCCTGTCTATAGCTATTGCAGTAGGGTAGATGCAGCTCGGAGTCAAAAGTATGTAGTTTTAGCCAAATTTTAGTGGAGATTATGCCTTGAGTTGTAGTTGGTGGAAGTAAAATTGATTCTATTAAAGAGAGCTTCTTGTATAGAGATCTGACATTTTGATAGAATACGAATATATTGTCACTCTTACTACTATTTTAGGATTTGCGTCTAAATGAAAGGACTGTTGATTATCAATTAATATTAGTCACAGTGTCTTAAATGTATTTGATTCTTTTCTTAATACCTGGATTGGTTGAACTTTCCCTCTTTACCTCATCCACCAATTGTGAAAGATGAGCTCGTTGTGCATTAGTTTGATCAGAGGCAACACTGACATTCCAAGATAATTTAGAGCGTTGAGAGATCAAATGCATCACACCTTTCCTGTTAAAGAGAGAGAGAGACCAGAAAAGGGCTTGATTTGGCTGCAGAGAAAAATTTTTACAGACGAACCATCTGGTTAATATCAGTAATTCCAATATTTAATAGTTTCTTCTTAGCAGTGACCTCACACTCTGTACCTTGACAAAAACTAGTTGGAGGTTCAGGGACATTATACAGAATGATATTTGAAGACATGTTGAGTTTGTTTTCCATCCCCGTTTCAAAGCTATCCAAAGTTATCTCATTGGAAAGAAAAGAGCGGCTATCAACTATGGCCAATCTGTCTTGAACATCTTTCAAACTCTCAGCAGCAGGAGAAGATTGCTTCAAGGCCTCCACCCTTCACCTAACACACAAGATGGTAAAGTCTCTAAATTTTTTATGCCTTCATTCAGTTTATTAACTTTAGTCTTGATGGTAGTGTTGCTAGCATAAACCTTGTTTCCATTTGATACATGTAAACAGGAGCAGATGAATTTCCAACAGTAGTTAAGGAACTTTAAAGATCAGGACGCTGTATCATTGACTGATTCGAGACTGAAGATAATGAAGATAGATATGATAGAAAATGTTAACAAAAACAATAAACTAAGTGAAGCTTACATGTACTGCGAACGACACAATATGTATACACATATGCTGCTGCTGCTGGTACTATTGTTATTATTATTGTTATTATTATTATCATTATTATTTTTATTATTATTATTATTGTTATTATTATTATTATTTTAAAAAACTTAGTTCTTAAATAAGAGCATGTAAACTGGTATTCTGTTTATTTTTCAAAATAAACGGAAAAACGAGGGAAGAGAAAACGTGTGAGAGGTTCGAGTCTTCAGATAGAAGTGAAGAGGGAGCTGCTTCTCCTTGACAACATAGTCACTTTGTTAATTTGCCTGGTTACCATGTGATCTGCTGTATAAAACAATTGCTGCTATAGCCTCCCATCCATGAAAGAGCCATTACCTCCCTTGCCCTGGTGCTATTTTTATTTTTAAACAGGAAAATGCGGCCCCAGACATTTCAAACGAAAGCCGTGCACGCGACTTTTCAAAACATCAACTTAACGATTCACGGGCGCGGTTTGTACAAACAATCGATAACACATAGTACTATAAAATCGAGCTACTCTCTTTTTCTCTTTCATTCTTACATTCTTTACATTTCTTCTGCTCGTACAAAACTTTATTGTGTACTTAAGCATACTTGACAAGTTTTCTCGCTGGTCTCGTTAATGTACCATTCGCAGTTCAAACTTTAGAAGTACGTACTTGACTGTCATCACGTTTCACAAAACTTTGGTAATTATACCCTTTTTGAATATTTTCTTTTAACATTATTATCTAAATTTATTACTAGATCACCCTTTTAGAGGGGTGTTTCGTTACCAACGTGTCTTGTAACTTATACATCGTCTAAGCTATTTTCTAGTTTTCGTCATACATCCGAGTTTCCCTTCTCTGTTTCGTTAGAGAAAAAGAGCAAAATAATGAGCACACACTCTAGCACGAGTCCAGACCCGGCCAACCGCGACAGAGGCTCAAGGAGCGCACCCACCGCAGAGCCCGCGCGGCGAAAATCTAGGCCACCAAGGTACAGCCGCTCATCGGCAGGAAGGTGATATAGCGAAGCGGTCCACAGAA
Source organism: Copidosoma floridanum (assembly GCF_036245765.1). Classification (NCBI taxonomy): domain Eukaryota; kingdom Metazoa; phylum Arthropoda; class Insecta; order Hymenoptera; family Encyrtidae; genus Copidosoma; species Copidosoma floridanum. Next base: position 20,991,624 of record NW_028321881.1, read on the forward strand.
GCCTGCCCGCATTCAAGCACCCACGCAAGCCCCCATACGGAACACCAACCGCCCCGCAGCCACACCTCAGAAGCCCAGCCCCAGAAAAAAAAAAAAAACAAAAAACAAAAAAGTAGGGCAGCGGGAGTGAAGCAGCCAAGAGCATGGGCCACCAAGCCGCAGCTGCTCATCGGCAGCAAGGTGATAGAGCGAAGCGGTTTAGGGGAGTCTGCACGCAATTAAGCACCCACGCAGGTCTCCATCCCGCACACCGATCGCCCTGCGGGCACGCCCCGGCGGCCCCACCCCCGAAGCCCCGCCACCGCTCCCCCCCCCCGAACACCTCGAGCGCCGCAGCAAAAACACTACCCAACGCCCCTACGATGGCACCGGATCCACGCGCGCACCACAGAGTGCCCAACACCTCCACTCAGTCGTCTAGAAAACCGTCCTCCTTTTTGGCCCGGAGAACTGTATGTACGTATTGGGCTACTGCAGTCTATTTTTCTTCGTTGAGTAGCCTTTTCTCTATGACGTTGTCGGGATTCCAAATTCTGATCCTTTCTTGCAACACGTTTCGTTCGGCTTGCTACTTGGTGCAGTCAAAGAACGAATGTTCTGCGCCATCTTTGTCGTAGTCACAGTACTTGCACGCAGCCGTATATGTTTTTCGAATCTTGTTTCGGTATGAGCAAAAATACCCGTGATTTGAGAGGGATTGGATCAGATAGTATTCTACTTCCCTGTGTTTTCACACAGTCCATTGAGGGGAATGATGGTATCTATCTCTTTCCTCGTCAATAGTGCCATCTCCGTCTTCCCTTCTGCAACTTTGAGCCCGTGGATCTCCATCCCTGGATCTACTCTCCACATAACCTAGTTAAGTCGTATCTGGACAAGTTTCATCATGCGTTTAACGATCACTACAGTAGCATCGTCCGCGTATCCCACTAAGAACGTCTCCTCTGGCATTTCCTGGCGGAGCAGTCCGTCGTATGACACGTTCCAGAGATCCGGTCCAAGTATGGATCTCTGGAATTCCCCTGTAGTTATTTTCATCTTTGTTTCACCTTCTGTTGTCGTATAGGTCAAGGAGCAGTCCTTGAGATAATCTCTCAATACTTTCAAGAGATAGTCTGGTGTTCTAAATGTGTGTTTTAGAGCATGAAGCATGTCTTTTCATTTTGCTGAGTTGAAAGCTTTCTTTACATCCAAGGTCACCAGAAGAACGAGAGGTCCTGCTCCATGGCACAAGTCTCTAGTGCTCTGAACTGCTTTTACTACTTCTTCTACTGCTCCTATAGTAGACCTTTCTTTAGTAAATCCGTACTGCCTGTCGGATAAGTCTACCGCGTTTTGTATGGCCTGTAGAAGACGGGCCTTAAGCAGCTTTTCGTATAACTTTCCAGACGAGCCCAACATGCATAACGGCCTGAGTGATGACAGGGAGTTAGGCTCCCCCTTGCCTTTATCGATCAGTACCAGCCATGCGTTTTTCCAGGGAATCTAGAACAACCCCTTCCGCAAACATGCGTTGTGTAGGTTCAAGAGCAGCTGTGGATGTTTTGCCACCACTGCCCTAATGACTTCTGCCAGTATACCATCTGGTCCAGAAGTTTTTCCGTTTTTAAGTAATCTGGCTGCTAGCTCCAGTTCCTTTTGGGTAAATAAAGGTACATTTTTTGTAAGCTTCAAGTCTGCTTGATCCTCGAGTTCTGAATGCGTCGGGAATAGCGTATCCACAATATGCCTCATGGTATCCACGTCTTTGTTTGCAGTTGGTGCCAGTCTTCCCAGTTTCCCTATCACTATCTGGTACGCTCTGCCCCAAGGTCGTTATTTACTTCCCGGCAAAGAGTCTGCCAGCACTGCTTTTTGCTGTTCTTAATAACAGCTCGCATATCTTTCTTGTAAGCTGGTACTTGGAGTGCTTTTGTCCGGCCTTTGGTCTGTTTCTGGCCCTTTGATAGAGGCGTCTGTGTTTGACACGTTTGCCGTTCCATCTTTTTTTTCTGAGCATGGAAGCCTCGAATACGGTTATTAGGAGTCGCATGGTTGCCTCGGTAAACTTCTGTACTCCTTCTACTGTGTTCAGGTTTCATTCATCACTTTGAATAGCAGCGATGCCATTCTCAACTTTTTCCCCTGGTCGTTCTGTGTCCAGCTTCTTAACATTCCATCCTGTTTTGCGTGCAATTTGTTGCAGGCATTCCCCATTCCACTGCTCTTGCATTGAAGTCTCCAGGAACTATAAGGTCGCCTTCCATGCCATCCCTGACGGTATCTTCGAGGTAATTTATTCTTCTCCTGTATTCCTCGATACTAGTGTTTGGTGAAAAGTAGCAGCTTACATACGTAATGCCTCCACTTTTTAACCAGACGAAACGTCTTTTCGATCCGCTTGCATCTTGGCGGATTTTGTCTGGTCTAGGAACTGAAATGGCCAACATATTTGTTGCGTTGCTGAGCCACATAGGCAGCTTATAGTTCCTGTACTGCTCGCTCATGTAGTATGTTGTCATCATTATCATTATTATCATTATTGTCATTATTATCATTATTATCATTATTATCATTATTATCATTATTTCCATTATTATCATTATCATTTTCATTGTCATTATTATCATTATTATCATTATTATCATTATAATCATTTTTATTCTTATTATCATTGTCATTATTATTATTTTCATTATTGTTATTATTATTTTCATTATTGTTATTATTATTATTATTATTATTATTATTATTATTATTATTATTACCATTATCATGATTATTGTTGTTATTATTATTATTATTATTATTATTATTATTATTATCATTATTATTTTTGACTTATCTTACATGATTTAACAGTTACAAAAAAAGATGAACATTTTACTTTAAAAGTTTTGCTGCAAATGCTACTACTGTTCAATATCAATCAATTTCTTTCGATTTTTTTAACTTGAAGAACTGGATTGTAAAATAATCAAGTGATTAGCTTTTTTAGAGTATAGTATTTATAAATGATATTAAAATAAGTTTTTTAATTTAGCGCTTGAAGAGATTGAGAGTGCCCAAATATTGCGCGGTGGTTCAGTCGGCTAGGTTGCGGGTCTGCACGCTAGGCCGCGGTCAGAGACCGTGGTTCAATTCCCGACCAGTACGACTCTTGCGAGCAAGTACCTCTGTGTGCTTTTACATGTGCTTTTTTACCACGCAATGCTCCTCGTGAAGGGATGGGGGAATTTCTTGCAGAAAAACTGCCTATCACTTGGATTCTTTACTGAAATGGTCTATGAGACAGTATCACCACACCAACCAATTGAAAAACTGTATCCAATGTTTGTTTTAGTTTTTTTAAATTGGAAAATATGGATCAAAAGAAGTTAGAATGCTAACTAGGCTTTCATTTAATTTTTTGAATATTATGATCTCCAATATTAAAAAAAATGTTTCTTACTTTTGATTGTACACTATTGATAAATTGTTATAAATTAATTCTTGCTCTTAATAAGTTAAAAAAGTTTCATTAAAAATGTAATATCACAGCTAATTTATATTGTTATAACTCTTTTAAATTTCAGTGAATGATAAAAAGAACTTAAATAAATTATTTCACCAGCTTTGGGAATCTGCCTGTATAGCCAGAAGTGCAGAGAAAGCAAGCCATTTGCTAAATGCATCTTTACAAAGATTATTTTTTCATTTAATGCACTCTGTACGTGTATATGAAATGTCGAGTTTTTAACTTAGATTATTAGAATACACCTAAATGAATACAATCAGTTTAGAAAGGAGAAGAAAGTATTAGTGCTTATAATCTTATTTTGGTGCTTGCACTAAAAGTATGTTTTGGTGTTACAAAAAGTAAGTTATTATTATTGCATATTTTTATAAAACTTTTTAACTGTAGCAAACTAATACTGCGTATTTATTTCTATGGTTAAGTTTTGTATTTGTTCTATAAAGGTGATAGCTAATCAAGCACATTAGTAGTTTTATATCGTGATTTTTGAGGTTGATTTATCATGCGTTGGCTTCATGTAGCAATGTTTTTTACAATATAAAATTGATATAATCAACTGTTGCAAGAAAGAAAACAAATAAAAAAATGTTCTAATCATTGTTTATTATTGAGCAATTATATTACAATAACTATTTTGAAACAATGAATGAAGAATTTAGTTGTTTTAAAAACAGTTTATTTATGAATTAGGGGTAAGTGGAGGGATTTTGTCAGGTCAGATAAGTTACAGGTCTTCTTCCATTCTTTAAACTTAATAGAATACTAGATGCAGTGAACGCCTACAGCTATTCCCTACATCGTTTGACTAATTTTGCTAAAACTTATTTTCTAATTTACATTTTTCAATTTTAAAAAAGCGTGCATTTAATAAAGATTGAACTGCAAGTAAGTAATAATTTAAATAATAAGCACACTTGACCAATAATATTTGATTTTGCTACTCAATTTTTAATAACTTTTGTACTAATTCGTTTTTTTTCAGTTTTTGAAAATTTTATAATTGATCCAAGTACTAAAACAGCAAGCTGCTCATTATATCCACTTAACAATTATAAAAAATGAAGTAATTTACAGTGAAAGAATTCTATACATCACTTTAAGCAAGAGAACCATTAATTCTCTACACCTCAGCTTAAAAATATCATAGCACTACTTTTTTTTAAAGCAATCGCATTTTTTTTAATTCGACGTCCTTTTTTGCGGTATATAATCTAAAAAATAAACAAAACGTTTGCACTTGTTCAATTTCCAAAAACTAATTTTTAGATCGAACAAATCAGGGTTTTAATGTTAGCAATTTTTTACATATCAAGTTTGACGGTCTTACTTCCAATTCCTGCGGGTATATATTTCCTAAGGAGATTCAAGAACAATAATAAAATACAGAGATCACGATGATTCGGATTTCTCTTGATAATATAAAATGTATTCAACTTGCATGAATTTTTAAAATATTTAATAGTTCACTTTTAAAAGAATTATACTAATGACAACTGTATGATTGACATAGGCTCTGATGAGATGTGACCTTAATTTTATCGTTTTCATAGACAAAGATTTCTAGAAAATACAAAAATACAGAAAAAGCACTTGCGTACGAATAAATTGTTGTTCTAGGGTTTAGTTAGTACAAGTTAAAATAATTTCATAATGCATTTTAAACAATGCTAACGTTAAAAGTAAGCAAAATATTAAGTTTACAAGCTGCTCCCCATCTCGGCTTCTACTGACACTCACTGAATGGAACACTGTGGTGTGTTGACATGTAATGTAAAACGTTTTCAGTTAAAAATTTAACATCTATTCTTGATATTTTTGAGAACAAAAAACGTCTTGTTAAAAAATATTCATGTTCGGAATCCATGAAATTTATTTGCCATTACCATCTTACTTCTATTGCAGGTAGCTTCAATTTTACTTTTACAGACCTAGTGGGCACTATCGAATTAAAACAAAAAGATAGCGTATTTTTGCAAGACTTTGAGCTTATTTATAGCTTTTGTTGTTAATTCTTTCAAGATGAAAACTTTACTAAAACCATCTAGCCAGTGTCAAGAATCAGTATACAAAATTTCAGCCAGATCAATTGAGTAGTTTTCGCGGTTACCGATTACAACGGTTTTAGCGACTTTTTGCGTTATATATTAGTAAGATTAAAGGTTTTTTCCACACCATATACGCTCAGAAACGATCTAAATTTTATGAGATATAAAATTTCATGAGATGTGTTATCACTCAACATCGACATGTACTGATGTGCGTATCACACGTTACTGAAGCCTACTACAAACTTTTACTTATTAAAGTAACTCCATAAAATCGATTACGGGAGCGGCTCAGTTAATTTAAAGAAACATTGAAAACAATAACAGCTCAACTTCTATCGGTCAAAAGTTAAAACTCTTTTTCAGAACTTTTTTTTAGTTAGTTTTTATAAGTAGCATAAAAACATTTCTATTAAAGTTATCGTTAATTTTAATAGCCTATGACACATTAAAAGTTGAAATTGAACTTCTGTCGAAATTTGAGATCGATTCGTTTAGTGAAATTTTCGCGAACATACAAACCAACGCTGTTTCTTTATATAATAGTCAGATTAGGTATAAGCAGTGTTCGGTAACAGAGACCAAACTACGTGGGACCCCCTCTCCCACCCTTCTCTTCTTCTTCTCTCTAAATGATCATCCCGAACCACTTTCTGAAAGAAGATTACAACAAAAAACTTGTAAATAAAGAAATTTTCTGAAACCTTTAGCAGGAAAGATGTGAGTGTTTTTAAAAAGTCAGAGAATTAAAAAAAAAACTTTTTGTGCAAAAATCCTCTCACATGATTTCAAGTGTATTAACAGCTGTATGGCACATGTGTATTCAATTTGACACATAGGGGTAAACGGAATAACCCTTTGACCTCTAACGTTGGGCACTAAACACACAGCTGTAAAAAAATTCAATTATGGTGAATAAGATTTTTTAAATATTTTATAATGCAATAATTAACATTTATCTTAAAAAAAAAATTTATTTTATAAGGCAAAATATATAAGCTCTTTTTATAAGCAAAAAAACTGAAAGTTTTCATACATTATGTATAAATTCAGTTACTGACTTGTATTGCTTAGTGATTAGCGATATTCCTGCAATGACTAGTAAAACATAAGTAATGAATTGAATGTGGCACGGCAATTATCCGATAGATTTATTAACAACTAGCGGCCCCACCTCAGCCTCACCCAGTATTTACTGAGTGAAGCACCTTAGTATGTTAACCAGTCATGTAAAATATTTTCAATTTATCGATACTTCAAAATTTTGCACTTATTTTTGACTATTTTTAGAATGAAAAAAAATATGAACAAAAAAAAATTTTGTTTAGAATCCATGCAGTGTGGTCAAATGAAAAGAGTGGAAAAAGAACAATACACGGCAAAGAGTATCTGTACTACCTACCTACACATAGGTACATACTTATGTTTAACAGTACGTTCGTATGCATTACTTCCTCTGTGTCTCTATCTCTTTTTGGATAACTGTGCATAGTTGCGCACGTGCACGAGCTTTCTTATCTCTTTACTAAAGGCGGGTTAACATGGAGTTTGAGTGAACACAATCGGAAGATACTGGGACAATTTTGAATTTTGGTCAAATTTTTATATTTTAAAATAATTTTATGTACCAAGAAGAAATTTTGTAAAAATGATGAAAAATTAATACTAATTCTGATATTAATTCATCATTTTTCACAAGCACAAAATATTAAGAAAAGCAATAAAAAAGGCCTACCTGCATGAGTGCGATCGAGAGAGCCAGCGCGACAGCAGAGGATCAATGGCTCTTTCTATCTCACTCACTTTTACAGGTACTGCTAAAATAACTTTTTCATTTTTTTTCTCAACATTTTGCTCTTGTCGAAATGAAAGTAAAAGTGCTTATTGATAGAAAATTTTTCGTCCTACACGCTGGTATTTTTATTTTTTCTGTATCTCAAACCATTAAAAGATATAAGCAAACTGAACTTTCAAATACGATTCTAACGTTTTTTAACCACTTAAAAATAATTATAACTATTTTACTTGCAATCAGCGGGCTAAATTACGTATAATATAAAAAACGCCCAATTATCGATCAATTTTTCACTTCAGAAGTTTTTCGGTTCGTATCCGTAAGTAATAAGAATAGAGATCAGATCTGCCTAGCACGATCGATAAAATCCGCAAGTACCAATCCGAAGGATAGGGTTTCGATTCTCGGGATCTGTAAAGTTTGAATTTTTTTTCAACATTTATATCTATTTAATACATGTTCACTTTTATTCTTGTACATACGCTTTATAAGTACAATGTATGCTATACATATTGCTCAATTATATATGGCTATATATACGGTTAGTATACTTTAATACAAAAAAACTACATATAAACGACAATATACTTATATTTACCATATATACATATATGTAGATATATAAGTTCCACCGCGTGTATACGTAGAGAGGAGTGCCCATGGAGGAGTGGTGGGGTGAACAGCAACGGAGGAGCAGACCAGACCATTTGTTGCATATTTCTTCTCACGCGACTGTTTACTGCCCACCATAAGAAGTGTCACATCAAAAATTTTTACGAGACACACCAAATTAACATTAACTATTGACCTTCCTCTACAATCTCTACAAAAGAAAATATCGAAAAATTGAGTAGCAAGATTGTATTTTGCAACAAACTTTCAGAGCGGTTCAGCGCGCGCAGCTAGCAGCCCCCCCGTCTCGGCTTTCTCAGAGATTCACTGAGTGGAATGATAATGTGTTGATACGTAATTCTAATTAAAAAAATTTTGGTTTGGAACCCATGCAGTTGTAGTCAAATAATCAGCTGTAAGGAAGTTTGAAAAAATGTAATGGGGCTGAAAATTACCGTGCGTTCATTACGCCATAAAATAGTTGTTGACCCTAAAGAGCCATAGATTTGTACTTCCTTACGTTATGATAAATTAAAAGGGCTACTCACTTCATGACTTCTTTATTCGTCGATTTTGACACTGCTGTTTCAATATCGACAAATGTTCTGCATCAGTTTCTTGATGCCTCAAATTGTATGAATTTAAAGCATTTGAAATTTTACTTCCAGTTTGCCCTTTTGCGACCATAAGCATTATTCAAAATTTTATGAGCCCTCTGGGCTGTTTTTTGTCAACTATGATAAAATGTTACATATTTGTTGACAAAGTAGTACACATTCGATGGATCTAAAAAGGACCGGTGAGCTAAGCTCTTTCGGCAAACATGACTGCTTAGATACCTCAAGGTGGTCTTCTCTGGCCCAATAGTGTGGCACTAGACTGATCAAGAAAAAAAATAACAACTCTCTGAAAAGTTGGAGCTAGTTGTACGGCTTTTTTTCAATGTCTCTTGGTGTTACGTCAGAGACGTTGGCATCCAAAGCACCTTTTTTTCACAGTGCTCAGTCGTTTTGGTAATCCGAAGTAAGGAGATTGGTTTGTGACGCTTGCCTAATGTCCTGTTTGCTCAAGTTCATTTCTCTTTTATACCTTTACTGTTAGCTTGCTGGAGGATCTAGAAGCACGACTAATATCTCTATTGATGATGTACTGTTGGTGAAAGAATAACAAAATCGACCATTTGCTCAGGGATATTATAACCAGACTCACTTGCTTTGATAGCAGGTGGCTCCGATTTTACTTTGACACTATCTAGTAAACCCAACTGAACTTAAGTCAAAAGCTAGAGTATTTTTGCAAAAATTTGAGCTTGTTTACTCATATTATTATTTGTTTATTGCAAAAAAGATCTTGCTACCAAATTTTTTGAAATTTTCTTTGTTGGAGATTATAGAGTGAGGTTGATTATCAATGTTTGTGTGTTACAACATATGAAAATGTGTTTGTTTAGCACTTTTGTGGAGCTCTGAAAATCGGAAAACTGCATTTTCCGAAAGTTTGGAAACTTTTTATTTGAAAACTGTGAAGCTGAGGTTTCAACATCTCTTTTAGTTTTTTGTTCTAAATGTGCCAAAAATTCTGAAAATATTTTTTTCAGATAAAAAAAACAACTTCGACGCAATTTTTTATGAAAAAATCGTTTAAACAATAAATGACCACATTTTTGAGTGGCAAACTGAATTTTTGGTAGAGTACTACATTCTGAAAAAGAAAGCACAACAAAGAATAATTTTTTCCGGTTCGTCACTGATTGAGCCTGGTCTACGATAGACTACCAGAGTGCTTCAATAAAGCTACCATTTGATGATAAAAAGAAATTTTTTTTTTATACTTAACAATCCACTTAGCTATCTCCTTCTTTTTGTTTAGTACCCTGCATAATAGACTAGTACAACTGTCAAAATCGACCCCCTAATAACTTAACTCCTGATTTGTTTCTGAAACTGCTTTTAAATGGCGATTTACATGTCATATTCAAAAAGTAACAATGAAGTCTGACCACGTGGTTTGTGACTAAAAAATAAGTCGTGAAAATCCGATTAATTTTAACTTCCAATAAATATTGAAAGACATAACTACATTTTGAAGAATTTGGAGCATCTTATGGAATTGTAACAACTTTTATTTAATATCTTATTTAATACAACAATTTATTAATACAATTTTAAATTGTAGATAATTGAGCAGGCTACAACTTTTACGTTTAACTTTTTAGAATACAACCTACAAATTTCTTAATATTTAGTAAAACCTGAAAAAAATAGTATTTTTACGACTGATTTGCTAATAACAGACGATGCGGTGGAACTTAATTATTATTTTTTATATACGCTGCAAACAACAGTAGTTCAAAGCGATTACAAAATATTAGTAGTTAGGAGTTTAAACAAGAAATTAACAATTAGACGTTTAATTCTCGTAATTTAATAGAGCTCCTCTTCTTTATAGACTTTATGGTATACAGCTCCTTCTTTTACTTTCGATATAGTTTACTATTATTAGTACATAACTTTAAAGACACAATTTAATTAATGTCATTACTAACACAAAAAAATACAACTTATAAAAATAAACTTTTAGATATTTACAAATAGTATAACTAACAGACTTTTTCTTTAACAAAATTAATAGTACACTAGCTAATATACAGTATTGATAAATAAATTGAGATAATTGCTGTTAGGAGATGACTTTTATAAAAACATTAATTATTTTTTTTGTAAGTGTGTTTTTTTTCTTTTCTAATGATAAAATTTTTAAACTTTACAGAGTCATTATTATCGAAAGTCGCCCACGAATAAAGCTGACTGTGTACTTTGTAACTCTCGGAAGTGTTAAATGACAACCGAAGTAAGCAACGAAGCCCAAACTTATCGAGTCAGCAAGATCCAGTCTGATGATAAGTAAGTAAGATAAAGAATGTAATAAAGGCTAAATAAAGGTCAAAAAAATGAAAGTTGAATACTTTTAAATAGTAAAAAAATTGCACCTTATAAATTAGTAATTAAATGATGGTATAAAAAGAAAACAAGGATTAATAAGGTAAATAAATCTCTACAATAAAAGAAGGAAAGAAAAATATGGTTAACCAATTTTATATCCCTGATACCTCTTTACGCACACAGTCTTACTCTTTTTAATTTTTTTTAACAAGTAAATAACCAAATAGCTGGACGTACTGCTAGTCCCACGGTCTATCAGGAAGTGTGAGACCCCAGTCTACAAGTATCCAGTTTTTACTGGATGATGAAGTTAAATAATTAATACTAATCATAATTATTTAACAATTTCTATGACGCCCACAGTCAAAAAGACTAGGCTAATCGGCTATGATTAGTTAGTTGTACACATAATCATAATCTAGTGATTGACGAGATGGCCAATAACTCATTTTGAATTTTTGAGATCAGTCGTTGATTACCACATAATTTTTTATATAAGCTAAAGATTCTTTAAAATATTCGTCAGAAAAATACTTTATATTGTCTATTCATTGAATACAACCCTTTATATTTTTATTTGTAGTAAGATATGTTTTTAAGTAATAATTTTGACATCAAAATTATCATATTTTTTAAGTACGAACTTAGTTAGAGAAAAGAAAAGTTATTAAATAACAAGTACTCGATTATCGTAAAGTAGCACTCACCAGAATCTGTAATACGAATGTCACTATCTAGCTTGCTTGAATCATCTATTATTTGCGGGAACCCACTACTTTCTCCATGGTTATGAGTGTTCTCCTCAAGATCAATGTCTGGTCGTTCTACGCGAACAATACTTTTGCTTAACAAACGGCGTGCCTCCTTTACATGCTTTTCCATTACTTCATCCTGACACTCGATTTTTGCTAGTGCTTCTGATAAGCGAACCAAGCTTTCCAGTTGTCTTACAGTCACCCGCCAAGTTGATTTTTTACCATTTTGGCTTTCTCTTTGCCGTAAATCAGTATAAGTTGTAATTAATAATTTCCCAGCAGTCTGGAAAGAAGAAATCAAAAAGTACATACAACTTATACTACATATCTTGGAATGATTATGCCAACATAAACATCGAATGGACTCAGTTAATGAAGAGAAATGTAACCTCAAATAATACAATATGGGCCATTCAGCATTTATAACTTGTCATAAGCTACATCGATATCAGTCATTGTGTCATGACATAACATAAGTCTCGTAACATAGGGACTTAATTGATACTTGTCAGACTGTTAATTGTTTAAAATTTTTAGGATTTTAAAGTTTCATGAAAACTTTTTTATGTCTAATTTGTAAAAACATTATTTTTTATGAGTGAAATATACAAAGTACCAAATCTTCCTTGTATGCTAATTAACAAAAACGTGTATAGTAACAATATAAATCATAATAATGAAGATAATAACTTGTATAATGACGATATTAATAATGATAATGAAGATGGTGATGACGATGACGACGACGACGATGACACTGTTACATTTATCGCATTGAAAATATTTTTTATATTGAATTTTTCTGTGAATTTTGAATAAATATTTATAATCTCTGTAACATCAGCACAACGAATTACTCAAGTCTAAGCTTGCGCTTGATAACTCGGAACTTACAATGAAAGTGTAGGTGGGACGCAGGGATAGAGAACAGTTGAGAATACGTGGTAAAACACCCGAAAATAAGGGACAAAAGCTTTCAATCAAAAGGAATCAAGTTGTAATATCTTGAAGCAGCTGTTGTGTTGTATCGCAATACACTTCTTCGCGACGCGCTTGGGGGTTGTCAGTACTACCCGGAGCGGTGTATAGAAGGTGTCCCGTTTCGCGATCCAGAAGCTACCAATACCGTCACTTGTTAAGATAATTGTCTTAGATCTTATGTATGAACAACTGATTTATTTATTCCCGTGGTTCAGAGAGTATCGATACTGCAACGATTGTCAGAACGAAAGAACAAAAAGAAAGGTTTAAGCAACTAAATAATTTTTAACAACTTACTTTCATTTTTCTGAGTCAAAAATTGAGTACACGTGGTGAACCAGCGCGAGGTGTCCGATGCTGAATGATGAAGATAAATAGTACTGCACCTGTCGCGAGTGAACATAATTGGGTTTATGGGTGGTTTTGACTGATTATAATGATGCAAAAATAATTCAGAATTTGAGGTAGAATTTTGGACATGTTTTTTGCTGATATTCGTTGGAGGGGAAATCAGCACACGTGCCTAGGGGAATAATAAGTTCCATTACCTGTGTTGGAGGCAGGTATGCGGACTTTCTCACAATATATCTGAGTCAAGAAAAGGGGAAAGAGCCAAGATCTTCCTGTTTTCCTTTACAATTGAAAGAGTAACAAAATTTAATTGTATCACAAAGTAGGCTATTGCAGTTGGTTTATAAAATCATTAGTGCTGTAAAAAGTAGTTACTCCGTAAATTATGTGTCTGCGAACATGAACGGTAAAAATCGGAGAATTCCTTGAAAGTTAATGAAAGTCTGCTAGGTTAACCGTATTTAATACTTCTACATGTTTCCTAAGAATTGCTTGCTACAGGATAAGCATGTATGGGTTGTTTTGTGTTTCAACTAGTCAATAATAATTATTTAACAACTAAAATAATTTTTTTTAATCCCAAGTAGCATGTTCATAGCTAATAATACTTTTTTTTTTAATTTTATAAAAATAATATAAATTTCTAGTATGGCATGAATTTAATGTATGAGTAGGCATAATGAATATTACTTTTTTTGGTGCTGATTTCAAGTACGTCACGAAATAAATTGATATTCGAGAAAAATCGCAATATTTACTAACAAAATACAACCGTGAAAGGAGAAAAAAAATTTTTTTTGTTAAGGCACTATTCAATAGGTATTCTTTGGCCAGAAAGTATACTCAGCACCTAAAAAAAATTACATCAGTTGTTAAATATTCGTTACTGTTAAAGCAAACGCTTGTAACAGATCATTTTCCATAAGATGCTGTGTATTCTTGTTAGTTAGCATCGACAACTTTTCCCCTGTAGGTGGCGTTGTTTCAAATTACTGCACGAAGCGAATGTGTCATAATTCTAGCATAAAATATTATTTTCGTTAACTCTAAGTTATTCTAGCATTATATTTCAGTGCAGTTGTCCCCAATTAAACTTTTGCATTTGTTGTTTTTTTCTGAAAATGTTTTTAGCTATTTGTGTATGGAATAATATTATTTTCCTATTTCCGGTCAGCATAGGCCAACGTGCATGTGCATGAATCATAGTTTATCATTGGGCACGTTGCCGTTGGTCCTCGTAGACGAGGCGAAATCAGCAATCGACCGGAAAAATTCATTCACCCGCAATTTTTTTGCACCGTCTTGTTTAAAATGTGCTACTGTATGGGGAAGTAAAGTTTGCCAGGCGAAAATGTGGTCAGAAATTGTTTCAACAAATTTTTTTAAAACAAATTATAAAAATAAGTTTTTTCGAGAAACAAAAAATAGTTTCTTATTCTTTGGCCCATTTCGAACAAATAATCAATAATGTATGTATCTTAACCCCACAGTTTTTGAGTAATAAAATTCCCAAAGTTTTGAAAAATGCGTTTTTTCCGATTTTCAGAACTCCACGAAAGTGCTAAATAAACTTATTTTCATATATTATAACACACGAACGTTAACTATCAACCTTCCTCTACAATCTCCAAAAAAGAAAATGTTGAAAAGTTGGGTGGAAATATTGTTTTTTACAATAAACGCTCAGGGCGTTTTAGAGCGTACTCACATGTTAGTGTACACCTATATATACGTTTCGTGTCTCAGCGTGTAGTAAACATTGTTTCTCGAAAAAATTTATTTTCACAATTTGTTTAAAAAAAATTTGTTTATATAATTTCTGACTACATTTCCGCCTGTCAAACTTTACTTTTGCATACAGTAGTACATTTTAAACAAGATGGTGCAAAAAAATTGCGGGCAAATTAATTTTTCCGGTCGTTTGCTGATTTCGCCCTATCTATTGCTCAAAATGCTTTTGAATTAACATGGTAAGTTCTGAAGAAATGAGGGAAAAAAAATTAATAGATGATATATTAACGATAGTTTACCAACAATACACTTTTTAAGTCATTAAACAGTATTAATAATAGGAAGTGAATAGATCTTGAAAAAAATTTTGTCAGATTATTGACTTCTCTTTTTTAATAAACCAAATCCTTAATTGAATAGATCGTTGTCTTAAAAGGTTTAAATCAAATGCAAATTTTTTGTGTATTGAAGATATACTTATACCGTAAGATTTTCATCAACTTTTTACTATGATAAATATATTTAAGTATTTTTGATTCTATTAGACTTGATCTTTTTGTAGATTCAACATATAAATGTTGTAATGGAGGTGGTGTCAGCAAGAGTTACTTTCGACAAATAAGAATTCGTTGTATTTAATGCCACAGTATTTGGATATTATATAATTAACTGTACTACTTAAACAATTTTACGCCACGATTTTTGAAATAAGCTAGAACCATGAATTAATTATCGAAGCACAAAAAAATTCCCTTTACCTCAAAAAACAAAAAAAATCATGTTTAGAATGACACCCCTCCCCCCATGTTCAAATTCTGTTCACTTCTCAACAAGTTTAAAATTTTGAGACGGTGGAGATGGATCAAGAAGAGGGGTGGAGGGAGAGCTTTAGAGGAGAGTGTGGGGATCGAGCGGGGGAGGTAGGAGGAAACTTGCTCAAATCTAATTAGAGCTAATCACGTAAAAATAAACAAATAACTATGTAAATTGAAGGGAGGCTGAGGAGCTGATGGGAAGCGGGAAGGAGTGGAGGGGAGCAGGGGGAGCTGCGATTCACTTTCTTCCATACAACTATAAAGATATATTTACCTGAAAAACTTATCGCTTAACAAAAATAAAACGTTAAGTGAGTTTATTGTGTTTAACTTATACTTTTACAAGAATTTGTAAAGCCTTTATAGAGAGAAAATGAATAGTATCATTTGTAAGGAATCGTCAGCTTTGAAAGTTGTGAAATCAAAAGCTAACAAAGGTCAATTTTCAAGTAAAAACTAATACTTAACATTAAACAAAATTTATCTCGTTAGTCGAAGAAACCTAGTGTACAAAAAAATGGATTAAAGGACGTGGTTCGTACAAGGCTATAATGTGGTCTTATGAGTAAGCATTGCCACTTTTTCCCCTGTAGGTGGTGCTATGTCAAACTGTTGCACAAAGCGCGTAGTCCCACTGAATTCATTACGAAAAAATTTGTGGAAATAGTTTGAAATTATGGTGAACTATGGTATGATATAGTATGATATTTTATTTCTAGGGCTCTTTTTGGCTTTTGCTATATCAGAGATCTTTTTACTTTTAATTTTTTGCCCTAACAGCACGATGAACGAGTCTTTCGTGTGGGTCCCTTGCAAAGTTTTCCTCAGACGACTCGGTCATCCATACTTTCTGGGTACTTTTTACGGGGCGCAGCTATTGTCTCAAGCACACCCCAGCTATTATCAAGTGTAATGGAAGAATCTTTTCCAATAAACCATCTAATTCGCTGTATCAATCTCCTTATAACCGACAGTGACTTTACCCGATGAGCTGGCCAGATGTTGGCTTTTCTTCAAAAAGAAAGCCCCCAGAGGTTCAGGCGTCACTAGAAAAATCGATTATTTGTTTTAAAAATCGGATAAATGGTTTTTAAGCATCCTGGGTACTTATCTCATCGAAAAAGACCAAGAAAAAATCTCGACGATTTTTGACGGGATTCGAACGTTCTCCTGTTTCTAACTATATATAGGAAAACAAGCGGGATTTTGGTAAGGTTAAATGTGCGTTTTTGCACTTCGAAAGGAAAGTTTCAACTGTAAAAAACTAATTGAGTTGGAAAAAAATAGCTAAGGTATTGTCATATCCTCAAAAATATGTTATTGAAAGGCTTTTATCGTATTACAATCGTTGAACGTGTAAAAAAAATAAAAATAGAATTGCACTTATAAAGCCTGTACTATTTTTCCCCCAAGTGACTATATATACCTCGAGAGTCACGTGACCTTTTGGAATCTCAGTACAGTTAGTACTGTATATTGAAAATACTTCAATATGACAATTATAAAAATGACAATTTATTCGACTAGTTTTGATCGTTTAGTTTTTTATAGATTAACGAAGTTCAAATATTTTACATGACAGTGATTAAATAGTGTAATGATCTTAACAATCAATCATTACTATTTATCACTTATGAAACCCCTAGAAGCGATGTAAAAGTTACTTGTATTGTTGATAATTTTTGTATTAGTGTTTTGTTCTTTAACACTAAGGTTTTGCTGGTCAATGAAGTTCAGGTCTACAGTTATTTTATCAAGAGCAATTCATAAATAACTTTCTTATCACGAATAAGTTTCCTATCTTATCGACCAGATTACGTTGACACTATATCCATCGAAGACATGATTTATTCCTCTGTTTTACTTCAAACCACTAAATTTTATGATTAAGCATCAAACTTACAACACACGGTAAGAAAAATAAAAGATAAGGTTATGTGTTAACTATCTCTTTTTTCACTTTTCTCCATAACCCCCAAATTACGTCACCGAATGCAGGTTTGCTCAACTATTCAAAATGATAAAACTAAGCAGCAATACTACTTTTCTAATAAAATAGCTATTTATTTGATTATGTAAGTTAAATAGCTAAAAAGTTAATAGGGTATTTGTTAATGTAGATAACTTTAATTATCTTTTGACTACCCGTAATTAATTATTTTTAATTTGTATTCATTAAAAAATCGTACATTTTTCAAGTTAATTCGTACTTACTACCATTACCAGAGATGAGTCAAGAGATTGTTGACTGCAATGCTACGAAGTGTGCCAGCTATTTTCCACTGGTTTAGGCGACTTATTACAAAAGGCCGAACCAGGCGCACGATTTTTTTTATTTGAGAACCATGACAGGGGCATGCGTAGGGTGTCGATCGATACGGAAAATCCAGGAAATATACGGGAATTGTATCGAGCTGAGAAAAATACGGGAAATATACGGAAATTTAAGAAATGGTACGAAAATTTGGTGGAAAATATCACAGTCACTTTTACAGCCATCGAAATACACGAAGGTATTCCATAATATGTATTTCACCCATACTTGACGAATTTCTGAAATTTCAAAAGTGATTTAAAGAATTTTTTCAGTTACGTATTTATTTTTAATGTTTTCTCAAGAGATGAGTATGTGCTTGCTGAATGTTATAGAGAAGAAGCAGAAGGAATGCTGGGATTAGTAATTGTGCGCTATCACCAGTCCTCAAAATAGGTATAGTTATATGAGACAAAAAAAGAGGAGAAGAAGATATAGGAACATGATGATATAAAGAGACAAACGATAAAAGAGATTATTATTATAATGACAATAAAGCATAGAATCTTGAGTAGACGAGTATGGAGCATGTGGGTGTATATGTGCTCACGTTATCATGAGGGATGCACGTGCCCAGTTCGCGCGCCCGAATGATACAAAGTAACCAACTAATGCGTTGAACATCAATCCGTTCCACCGCACCTGTCAAGATACTTCACGACACTCAGAATATCCAGCTAAAACTAGCCAAGCCACTGGTCCGAGAGCACGATATAAGAGCCTAACAGCGATGCAGAAAAGTGAAACCGATAAAACACACAGCAACGAAGAGGTCTGTAGTCTAGGGGTCTTTACGGAAGATATTATGCGAGCTGTTCTGCTGCAGCTGTTATAGATCACGACAGGTGAGTGAGCGCCAAGGCACGTGGGCTTGTGATCACCAGGAGTATTGAGACAGAGGGTGTTCGTAGCAGCATTGTGAAGTAAGACGACAGCACGGTATAACTTTCCCAACTGAAAATATATGGATATATATATATATATATATATAAATATATGTACACTTACACATAAAAATACACATATATTGTTTGGTAAAATTTATACGTAAAAGTATACGTATGTACGTATATACGTATATTTTATACGTGTGTTCATATAATGTATATGTACATGGGTGTTAAATCTACGTATCAAATAAATTAAAAAAAAAAAAATTTTCTTTAGTTTAAATTATATGTTCCAATTGCAAAGAATAAATATATTGTTGGAAACAAACTTACTTCTATTTTTAAGGAAAATTTTTATTCCTTAAAAACATTACATACTGTATTTACTTCATACATAGAAACTTTATGCTTATAAGGATAATAGTTTTTTTTTTGTTTCTTAACAAATCTATGGAAATCTGTAAAGTAAAAAAAAAAAATGCGCGTGACAAAAGACACTAAAAATAGAGAGAAGTCAATATGTAAGATTATAGGTAATGCTCGATAATGATGTATTACAAAGAGTAACTTAACCCTCTAAATTTTATGTTACACAAAGTCCGTTGACAACAATGCAGCTGATTTTTCAGTTAAAAAAAAAAGATTGAATAAGCGTAGGAAACTAGGGAGAAAGCGGCACGTAAACGAGCCTGCGTAAAGCGAGACTTTTCTCTCAGTTTGTTCGTATTTTGTCTACGAATTTCTATACTTTCAAAGTCTTGACAAGATTAACATTGTTATTGTTATCCTGGAGTTTCAAAATCGAACTTGCTATTTTTATAAACTGCATTAGTATGTTTATGAACTGCATTAGTATACATTAACAATCTAATTTGAAGTAATCTTAATCATTATAAACTGTTTCAAATTATTTAAATAATTTAGCAGTATAAGTGTGTATATGCATGTGCACGAAGTACGCAGTTTAATTCGATTCATCTGACGATGTGTCCTTTTGTCCAGATGCTGTAAATTTTTTGTTACTTTGACTTTGTTCTGTAGATTCATCATCGGATTGGCATTGTCTCTTCTGACGTGTTAAGAATTCATAATGAAAAAATAAATCTTTATACATTATTCAACAACAAAAACGTCACATAAATTATTAATGTTACCTGGTGCTGTCTTTATTTTGTTCTATATTTTATTAATGCTACCGCTTAAGTGTGAAGTCCATGCATTTATAGCTTGTACTTTTTCTAGCATAAGATCGTTTTCTGCTTTTCACAGATCCTTTTGTTTAATTAAACGTTTTTCCTTCGCATAACGCCAGTAGCTTTCTAAATCTTATTTACAGATTATAAAATCGTTTTAATTTTTATAAATGTAAAATCTGAAATTTCACTTATTTTACTAACTCTTAAGTGTTATGGCTTTCTTTAGGGTATTTTTGTTTTTTCTCGCACAAGCTTTATCCACCTCCATTGCACTAATCACCAAATCCCGTTCTCCATCTCGCCATTCTTGCCACAGTAGACTGCTTAAGTAGATCCACCCATTCACTGAAGTTCATAGAATATCCATAGCATACGTGGAACATTTTTATCTGTCAAATTAAAAACGTAATAATTTTAACATGATGATACATTAACTTTTTTTAAATAACCTTACTTTCTTTCCATTCCTGTCTCTCGAATCATATGGGGTGAGATCATTGCCATCATTTGTTAGTCCATTACATCGTTCCTCTTTATCAGAGTCATTCAAATTATAATCAGTAGCATGTACTTTAGTAAACTTACATTTTTTAGTCTTCATTTCTTTTGCTGGTATATCTTTTCAATGAAATTTAATAGACTGTAATTTTAAGGAAGATGACTGTAGCGCTGATGAGTTCTTTATTTCCATCAATCTGATTTTGCCTACAAAAATAGGCCAGTACAGAATTAATTTTTCAATATAATAAAAGTATGTATATAAAAAATGTGATTAAATTACGTACTTGTCTTTGCAACTATTTTTCGTTGAGGAGTTGAGAGTGTATACACTCTATATGTTATAACAGTAGGACACTCATTTAGTTTTCCTACACAATTTCGTACGTCTTGGATATCATTCACATGACCTAGAAGAAAAAACTTAATTAAAAAAAAAAAAAAAAAAAAAAACTACTAAATACGGTACATACAACAGATCAATACGTAGCTTTATACATTACAATACGCAATAATATGCAATAATTCAATGCATGGTAAATTCAATATGTATGTATATAAAACAATACAACCATTACTTGTAGCTGAACCTGTTTTTATTACAGAACGTATTGTACTTTGATTTGCATTACTTGTCTCGCTGAAGTCAAGCCTTTTTAAAACATTCCTTGGTAAACTTATTCTAACCAATTTTATAGACTGATGGTGATCATTTTTTTTGCAATTTTGCGAATCTGACTGTTACAGTTCTTCCATCCATTCGTTATTGATCTCAATACAATCTTCTTACAAACTGTATGTTTCATTTAACTCCTTTCGTACAGTGTTAACTTGAAGCATTAAATATTCTTCGTTACACTTCAAAGAACAAAGTTTTAAGGAAAAATAGTTAAGCAAGGGTACTTACATACTTCATGGAAAAATAATAGACTGCGATCAGATAATTCTTACAGTTTAACAGTAGATGAAGATTATGGTAAACTTACATGATTTCTCGTAGATACGAATGAATCATAAGAGTACGCACTTTGTTATCCATAAAAAGTGGATCAAACTGATGATCCTTCGAAGCAAATAATCAGCGTATCGCAAGTATTAACAGCTGTTGATATTGATAGTATTCAAAAGGTGTGTGTTCATCTCGTCTCAGAGATGCTCCTATCAAAGTGCGTTTGTGCTGTTCCAAACTTGTACGTATAAAGGCTCATTCTAGTCTTCACAGTTTATAATTTGTATTAGCATTTTTCGTACCATATAATTACATAGAAATTGTATAAGAAATCAAAACTTTTACATCGAATATTTGGTAAAGAAGACGTTTAATAAATAAAAAATATTTTTTTTTTTTAACTAAAAATTCATACCCATCATTTTTACTAAGCACTTACTAGTCACTTAACTTAATTAAAATAAATTAATTACTACAAGCGCTAATCCCCAACCAACCCAGAGCGCTTACTAGTCACTTAACTTAATTAAAATAAATAAATAGGATATATTCATTAAAATCTCTGAAAGCATGGAAAATTCAAGTAACAATCGAAAAACAAAAGTGTGCAAACTACAACGTCCGCTGTATGGACTGAAAATAGGTCCCAAACGCTGAAATGAGCGTTTTACACAAGCAGCAGTCAAAATTAGGTTCACCACCCACGCTGCTTCCACCCACGCTGCTTCCATCAGAGTGCGTTTGTGCTGTTCCAAACTTGTACGTATAAAGGCTCATTCTAGTCTTCACAGTTTATAATTTGTATTAGCATTTTTCGTACCATATAATTACATAGAAATTGTATAAGAAATCAAAACTTTTACATAGAATGTTTGGTAAAGAAGACGTTTAATAAATAAAAAATATATTTTTTTTTTTAACTGAAAATTCATACCCATCATTTTTACTAAGCACTTACTAGTCACTTAACTTAATTAAAATAAATTAATTACTACAAGCGCCAATCCCCACACAACCCAGAGCGCTTACTGGTCACTTTATTTAATTAAAATAAATTAAATAACACGAGCGCTAATCCCCACACAAACCAGAGCGCTTACTAGTCACTTAACTTAATTAAAATAAATGAATAGGATATATTCATTAAAATCTCTGAAAGCATGGAAAATTCAAGTAACAATCGAAAAACGAAAGTGTGCAAACTACAACGTTCACTGTATGGACTGAAAATAAGTCCAAAACGCTGGAATGAGCGTTTTACACAAGCAGCAGTCAAAATTGGGTTCACCACCCACGCTGCTTCCACCCACGCTGCTTCCATCAGAGTGCGTTTGTGCTGTTCCAAACTTGTACGTATAAAGGCTCATTCTAGTCTTCACAGTTTATAATTTGTATTAGCATTTTTCCTACCATATAATTACATAGAAATTGTATAAGAAATCAAAACTTTTACATCGAATATTTGATAAAGAAGACGTTTTTTTTTTAACTGAAAATTCATACCCATCATTTTTAAGAAATATTTACATATCCACATTATCAAATAAGTTTATGTTCACATCAAGTGTGATTGTTAGTAAAAAAAATTTATGTGAAAAAAAATTTTTTCTATTTATTTTACATATGATTTAAATCTATATACATATAAAATTTACGTATATAAGTGTATTCGATACGTATAATTTACACCCATGTCATGTCAAATATATGTTTTCACGTATAAAATTCACGTGTGTACGTATATCTTTTACGTATAATTTGTACCAAAAAACTACGTGTAATTTCACGTATAATTATACGTATATTTTCAGTAGGGACTATTTTTCACGGTAGTTGACAATTGGTGAGATTAGAGTAACGTAAAAAGAGGGACGCCATAGGAGGCCTATTACGAGAATAACTATACATCGTAACACACTGTATAGTGCAGTGGTAAAGGTACATGCCAGGTTAAGCAGCAGACAACGCACGAACCGCAGTTATTCTGACTCATAGATCGTGAAAGTCACGTGAAACATCCCATGTCATATACTTAATATTTATTACTCTAAAGCACAGAGTTTCACTTTTGAATTATAAAAAGCAAAACTCAGCGATCTTGAACCATTGAGCAGTACACCCGCTTCTGCATTCGCGTGACATATAACTTACTTCTTTTGAAATAAGCTACCGTCTCAAAGCTCTAAGTGTGCGTGCAGCCTCAAATAATCTTATAAAACGCTCCTTTTACAAAATCAATTCGCACAAATACACCAAATAATGTGATTAATCATCAATTTCAACATTCTCTACTGCGATGGACACAAGAAATATCTTAGACAATTTCGACAGCAACTTGTACTTGATGTAAAATCCGAGAGATCAGCAGTTTTAGCCATTTATTACTGTGAAATTATTGCACCACTACTGTGCTCGTGTCAGTCAAGGGTAATTAGGTTAAGCTCTGATTGGTCGTTCGGATCCCCAACTTGACGCGTCCTTAAACGTGAGAGTACAAAAACTCCTCGCACATAACAATATTCACCTTTTCTCTTTCATCAAGTGCTCCAAAGTAACTATAGAGGTTGGAGAGTGAGTTCGTTTGCATCTTTTAAGCGAATGTAAGACTTAGTTCGGTGATTAAGCTACGTGTTAAAAGCGTGCATTTTAAGCAAATGTAAGACTTAGTTCAGTGACTAAGCTGTGTGAGAAAAGCTCGAGCAAACCAAGCCACTGTAAGCTCGCCTCAAAAGTGAATCAAGGAGGAACAAAAAAGAAAGGACCGTTGACTTGGGTTCCGACTTGGGTTTGTAGGATTAGGAACATTGTTGCGATCAACCTTGTAAGATCTTGCGACTGCGTGCGCGCAAGCAGCGGCTAACCAACGATTATAGAAGTAAGTTAAGTTAAGGAAACTATAAATTGTATAACATTGTAAATGCGAATCTGAAACTTAATTATTTATACCATTTCTAAAATTAACTATTTCTGGCTTTTCTAAATTTATTAAATCATTAGATAAGACATAACTTGGTTGTTGATTAAATTAATTTTCTTAAATTAAAAACATCCCAATTATTAAATTATATGAAACAATTCAAGATCTTATAATTCTAATTGATCGATACATTATTCTTACCCTAATGAATAAATTGAATATCGAAGAAAAATAAAATAGACACTGTATGACAAAGGTCTTTACAAGGACGTGAGATAGAAAGACGAATAAAATATGCTATTACCGTATGACATAAGACATAAACTCTAGCAGTAAGTCAACGCCAGCTCAGCGTACACCACTCCATACATATCGCTCGGCGAAACCTAACACCACAACGCCGAGTCGACGATTTCAAAGAAAAGTATACGGTGGGTAAAAGCAATTAAGGCCTTTGGGCCGATGGCTGGTTCCTGACAAACAAAAATTAAATTTGTTTGTTTGTAGAACGAATCTATGAGCTCTGCCCTTCACTTATAGAAGTTTGGACGTAACACACGCTAGTAAATAACATAAAATCAGACACTTAAACATATCAGTAATTGACGTGCTGGTACGGTCATCGAGAAAAATGATAAATGCATCTACTTAGCCTTGCATTTTTTTTCAGTCACCACGGTAACACTGTCTAAGTTACAGTTTTCTCTTTTTCATGTACATGTGATTGTGTCTGCCAAAAGTTATCAGGCCTCTCTGGTACCATAATAATTAAAAAGTAAATCTTATTCTAGAGGTGCATTAATTAATATTTATATGTCTATAATACCAAGAGAACCTCTGTATTGATAATACAAATTACTCTTGGTTTTGGCATTAATACGAAAATACTCAAAATAAGAAAATTAAAACTTAAAATTTTTCCATTAATTAACTACAAAAAAAAATTTTCTACGACAATAAAGATCTCCCTTGTCCTTCTCAGGTCCCCTTACATTATAAGTAGCCCCCTTCCACCATCCTCTGGCCCCCTTCGATACAATTTATAAGAGTTGGTAAAATCAAACTATTGATCATAATTTGTGACTTATGATAAAAATACCAAACAATATACAGTAAAATTATCATTCAAGTGATCACTATTTATTTACATGATACATTTGTGTTAATTCTAGAAATTTAAATTGGTGTTACATTTCCCATACTATATTTTTAATGGTTGATTTATTTTTAAAATCATTTGTAAGCAATTTATAAAGTTGATAGTTAGGAAATAAGGGTCTTTTATAATGAAATCCTACTTTATTAATGCTTTGGCCCTGTGATTAATTTATCATCATGGAAAGAGCTAGAAACAAAGGAAAATTTTTTCTGTACAATGTAAACGTTAAAAATGATTTATTACCTGTACTTAATGTAATCCTCGGTATGAAAACTTCATCGCCTGATTTTTCTTCAGTTACAATTTTTGGTTCAATGTTGTCTTTAAATAATTTAGTTATGCAAACCATGAGTTGGTAAGGTGATGTAAGCCAAAGTTTATTTATTGCAGAGTCTTAGTGAACACAGCACCGAACTGAGTTAAGTAAGGGAGGAATTTTTCTTTGAACTAAATCACATGGATCAAAGTCTTTATGAGGTATGTATATTTTATTATTTTAGTACAGGTGGACTACAGCACTTATTTTCACAAAGTTGTAGATTGCGATAAATCCCAAATTTATTGTGAATTAGGGGCTTGCGTCCAATACAATATTTTTTTCTTATTTTATTAAACGATTTAAAATTTTTCTTTGTACGTATTTATTTTGATGATAAAAAATAAAAGATTAAATAAATAATTCAATCAATGAAAGATTTAAGTTTAAACTAATTTGATACAGTTACATAATTGTAACAGATTACCTAATGCATAGAGGTGGTGTACTTCGTACCAGATGTTTATGCTTTCACCGTAGTTCGAGCCAAAAATTTTCAGTTTTGTCTATATTATATAGGTATACATTACGTGGTATGTACAAACCTGACAAGAAATGACCGTTAGACAGCCGTAGCTCAACATCAGGCTCTGGTCAGTATTGTAATGAGATTATCAAAAGGGCATGGCTAGGCCCTGATGTTGAAATACATTTAAAGGTATACTATACAACCTTAAACCTTTGAGACGTGACACATACATGCACATACACACGTATATGTACACACACACACACACATCCGTTTAATTTTCTGTTTGTTTATGCTTGTTAATTCATTCTTTTTAAATACATTAAACGAAATATCAGTCAGAAAATTGAATGACTAAATGGAAAAATTCTGAGAACGCACAAATTTTGAGAAAGAAAATAACAAACCTGATATAGGACTACTACGAATACATTTAGTGAAACAAAAACCAAGATTAAACTGATTTTTAAGTGGTACGCTTTTATGTACATTATTGTGTACTTAAATTCAAAAATTTAGTGCCGCCAGAATTTCATTTTGTGTGGTAATGATGAGATTTTATATGGCAGATAATTAAATAGTATTCCATGAATAACGCACATCCTCATATACATTAGTAGGGCTTCGCCCCCCTGCGCGCTTGGCGTGATAACCCCCCACCACCCTATCTTACAATAGGAGTTGTGTGATTTAATAGAATCAATTTATTTTTAGTCTTTAATTATAAGTCATGTGATTTCATACTCTCAAATGTAGCGTATATAGCATATAAATATTTTGTATTACTATATACTATACGAAGTATTATATTTATTGTAAAAGATTTGATAATATTGTTGAAGTATCTATAAGTTGATTCGTATACTTGATCCATCTTGGATCTGATACGCCATGCATGGATCTTGAATAAATTCTATACTAATGATTCTTCCAATTCGGGATAGTGTAAGGAACAACTATTTAGAAATGAAATTTTATTAACAGAAGTTGAATTATAGAGTTTTGATAAAATTTATGATATTTTTGTAACAATTGAACATAAGAATTTTAATTTTACTCATAGTATTAGAAATGATTCAAGTAATGTAAATTTAACAAATTTTTTTTGGTAATTATGACTTATTACATTATAATAATGTCAAACTTATGAGAAAGTCAAAGAAAATTATAAATAAAAATTATTGTAAGTATAAAAAAAAGTTTAGGAAAAAAGTGACAACAAATTAAACAGACACAAATATAAATATAAACAAAAAAATAACAACTAATAAAACCAAACTATTTTAGTAAAATGAATGTTGAATGTAATTTTTGTTCCACAAAATTAAGCCAAAGTTAAAGATAAATATTTTGTTGCTGTAAACGTGGAATAATAAATTTACCTGCTTTAAGTCTATATGATAATAAATTAAAGCAACTATTGCTAAACGGAGATGATTTTAGGTATGTTATTCGAAGTTGTAACAATCTTTTCTCTTTTTTATCATTTAGTGCAAATCTCGTGAGTGAAAAAATGCTAAAATTTTTAGTTCCATACTTAATGTTATAAAATTAACGTAAAAAATTCTTTTACATGCGTATATAATGATGAAAAGCAATAGTATTAACATTTTTTGTTATAATTAAATAATATTAATGATTATATGTTATTGAGGTCTAATACATCATATTATACGTAGTGCATCGAATAATTAAAACAATTTTAAAAATAATAACACATTATTATTGTACTTTCAATATACATTATGGGTCCATGGTATGTGCAAAAACATTAGCAAGATGCAATGAAAAGATTGCGGAAATTCGAAAAACCTAATTTATTCATTATTTTTTTTCTGTAATCCAAAATAGAAAATTATTTGATACAAAACAAAAAGGCATATGAAATAATATAAGCTAGAAAAATATTTTTGATGATGTTATTTCGTACCTTTACACAATTGAATTTCGAAAAAAGGTCTTGCCCATTCTCACATTATTGTAACTTTATATCCTAACAATAAATTATTCACTACTACAGATATTAGCAACAATATTTCTATATAGTCCTTGACTTACCAGCTATCGAAGTGTTTGTACAAAAAAATTTCCAAAATATTTTACTGAATTTACTTTTACTATATTCAACAAAATGGTTGTTGAGTTATTGGCTACTAAAATGATTAGATATTCCTGAAGAATAGAAAATTGATGGCATTTGTAAATAAATTTATGATCATATGGTAAATAATGACCTTAACGAAGTTATTTTAGTAATTTAGAATAAATTATCTTAGGCTTAAGAAATAAGATAATAAGTTTAACTAATAAAATCAAATGTATGTATTACAGTTTAGATTATACAAAATTTAAAGGTAGCGATCGCACACATGCTAATATAGGCATAAATTTTTGAATTTAAGTACACAATAATGTACATAAAAGCGTACCACTTAAAAATCAGTTTAATCTTGGTTTTTGTTTCACTAAATGTATTCGTAGTAGTCCTATATCAGGTTTGTTATTTTCTTTCTCAAAATTTGTGCGTTCTCAGAATTTTTCCATTTAGTCATTCAATTTTCTGACTGATATTTCGTTTAATGTATTTAAAAAGAATGAATTAACAAGCATAAACAAACAGAAAATTAAACGGATGTGTGTGTGTGTGTGTACATATACGTGTGTATGTGCATGTATGTGTCACGTCTCAAAGGTTTAAGGTTGTATAGTATACCTTTAAATGTATTTCAACATCAGGGCCTAGCCATGCCCTTTTGATAATCTCATTACAATACTGACCAGAGCCTGATGTTGAGCTACGGCTGTCTAACGGTCATTTCTTGTCAGGTTTGTACATACCACGTAATGTATACCTATATAATATAGACAAAACTGAAAATTTTTGGCTCGAACTACGGTGAAAGCATAAACATCTGGTACGAAGTACACCACCTCTATGCATTAGGTAATCTGTTACAATTATGTAACTGTATCAAATTAGTTTAAACTTAAATCTTTCATTGATTGAATTATTTATTTAATCTTTTATTTTTTATCATCAAAATAAATACGTACAAAGAAAAATTTTAAATCGTTTAATAAAATAAGAAAAAAATATTGTATTGGACGCAAGCCCCTAATTCACAATAAATTTGGGATTTATCGCAATCTACAACTTTGTGAAAATAAGTGCTGTAGTCCACCTGTACTAAAATAATAAAATATACATACCTCATAAAGACTTTGATCCATGTGATTTAGTTCAAAGAAAAATTCCTCCCTTACTTAACTCAGTTCGGTGCTGTGTTCACTAAGACTCTGCAATAAATAAACTTTGGCTTACATCACCTTACCAACTCATGGTTTGCATAACTAAATTATTTAAAGACAACATTGAACCAAAAATTGTAACTGAAGAAAAATCAGGCGATGAAGTTTTCATACCGAGGATTACATTAAGTACAGGTAATAAATCATTTTTAACGTTTACATTGTACAGAAAAAATTTTCCTTTGTTTCTAGCTCTTTCCATGATGATAAATTAATCACAAGGCCAAAGCATTAATAAAGTAGGATTTCATTATAAAAGACCCTTATTTCCTAACTATCAACTTTATAAATTGCTTACAAATGATTTTAAAAATAAATCAACCATTAAAAATATAGTATGGGAAATGTAACACCAATTTAAATTTCTAGAATTAACACAAATGTATCATGTAAATAAATAGTGATCACTTGAATGATAATTTTACTGTATATTGTTTGGTATTTTTATCATAAGTCACAAATTATGATCAATAGTTTGATTTTACCAACTCTTATAAATTGTATCGAAGGGGGCCAGAGGATGGTGGAAGGGGGCTACTTATAATGTAAGGGGACCTGAGAAGGACAAGGGAGATCTTTATTGTCGTAGAAAATTTTTTTTTGTAGTTAATTAATGGAAAAATTTTAAGTTTTAATTTTCTTATTTTGAGTATTTTCGTATTAATGCCAAAACCAAGAGTAATTTGTATTATCAATACAGAGGTTCTCTTGGTATTATAGACATATAAATATTAATTAATGCACCTCTAGAATAAGATTTACTTTTTAATTATTATGGTACCAGAGAGGCCTGATAACTTTTGGCAGACACAATCACATGTACATGAAAAAGAGAAAACTGTAACTTAGACAGTGTTACCGTGGTGACTGAAAAAAAATGCAAGGCTAAGTAGATGCATTTATCATTTTTCTCGATGACCGTACCAGCACGTCAATTACTGATATGTTTAAGTGTCTGATTTTATGTTATTTACTAGCGTGTGTTACGTCCAAACTTCTATAAGTGAAGGGCAGAGCTCATAGATTCGTTCTACAAACAAACAAATTTAATTTTTGTTTGTCAGGAACCAGCCATCGGCCCAAAGGCCTTAATTGCTTTTACCCACCGTATACTTTTCTTTGAAATCGTCGACTCGGCGTTGTGGTGTTAGGTTTCGCCGAGCGATATGTATGGAGTGGTGTACGCTGAGCTGGCGTTGACTTACTGCTAGAGTTTATGTCTTATGTCATACGGTAATAGCATATTTTATTCGTCTTTCTATCTCACGTCCTTGTAAAGACCTTTGTCATACAGTGTCTATTTTATTTTTCTTCGATATTCAATTTATTCATTAGGGTAAGAATAATGTATCGATCAATTAGAATTATAAGATCTTGAATTGTTTCATATAATTTAATAATTGGGATGTTTTTAATTTAAGAAAATTAATTTAATCAACAACCAAGTTATGTCTTATCTAATGATTTAATAAATTTAGAAAAGCCAGAAATAGTTAATTTTAGAAATGGTATAAATAATTAAGTTTCAGATTCGCATTTACAATGTTATACAATTTATAGTTTCCTTAACTTAACTTACTTCTATAATCGTTGGTTAGCCGCTGCTTGCGCGCACGCAGTCGCAAGATCTTACAAGGTTGATCGCAACAATGTTCCTAATCCTACAAACCCAAGTCGGAACCCAAGTCAACGGTCCTTTCTTTTTTGTTCCTCCTTGATTCACTTTTGAGGCGAGCTTACAGTGGCTTGGTTTGCTCGAGCTTTTCTCACACAGCTTAGTCACTGAACTAAGTCTTACATTTGCTTAAAATGCACGCTTTTAACACGTAGCTTAATCACCGAACTAAGTCTTACATTCGCTTAAAAGATGCAAACGAACTCACTCTCCAACCTCTATAGTTACTTTGGAGCACTTGATGAAAGAGAAAAGGTGAATATTGTTATGTGCGAGGAGTTTTTGTACTCTCACGTTTAAGGACGCGTCAAGTTGGGGATCCGAACGACCAATCAGAGCTTAACCTAATTACCCTTGACTGACACGAGCACAGTAGTGGTGCAATAATTTCACAGTAATAAATGGCTAAAACTGCTGATCTCTCGGATTTTACATCAAGTACAAGTTGCTGTCGAAATTGTCTAAGATATTTCTTGTGTCCATCGCAGTAGAGAATGTTGAAATTGATGATTAATCACATTATTTGGTGTATTTGTGCGAATTGATTTTGTAAAAGGAGCGTTTTATAAGATTATTTGAGGCTGCACGCACACTTAGAGCTTTGAGACGGTAGCTTATTTCAAAAGAAGTAAGTTATATGTCACGCGAATGCAGAAGCGGGTGTACTGCTCAATGGTTCAAGATCGCTGAGTTTTGCTTTTTATAATTCAAAAGTGAAACTCTGTGCTTTAGAGTAATAAATATTAAGTATATGACATGGGATGTTTCACGTGACTTTCACGATCTATGAGTCAGAATAACTGCGGTTCGTGCGTTGTCTGCTGCTTAACCTGGCATGTACCTTTACCACTGCACTATACAGTGTGTTACGATGTATAGTTATTCTCGTAATAGGCCTCCTATGGCGTCCCTCTTTTTACGTTACTCTAATCTCACCAATTGTCAACTACCGTGAAAAATAGTCCCTACTGAAAATATACGTATAATTATACGTGAAATTACACGTAGTTTTTTGGTACAAATTATACGTAAAAGATATACGTACACACGTGAATTTTATACGTGAAAACATATATTTGACATGACATGGGTGTAAATTATACGTATCGAATACACTTATATACGTAAATTTTATATGTATATAGATTTAAATCATATGTAAAATAAATAGAAAAAATTTTTTTTCACATAAATTTTTTTTACTAACAATCACACTTGATGTGAACATAAACTTATTTGATAATGTGGATATGTAAATATTTCTTAAAAATGATGGGTATGAATTTTCAGTTAAAAAAAAAACGTCTTCTTTATCAAATATTCGATGTAAAAGTTTTGATTTCTTATACAATTTCTATGTAATTATATGGTAGGAAAAATGCTAATACAAATTATAAACTGTGAAGACTAGAATGAGCCTTTATACGTACAAGTTTGGAACAGCACAAACGCACTCTGATGGAAGCAGCGTGGGTGGAAGCAGCGTGGGTGGTGAACCCAATTTTGACTGCTGCTTGTGTAAAACGCTCATTCCAGCGTTTTGGACTTATTTTCAGTCCATACAGTGAACGTTGTAGTTTGCACACTTTCGTTTTTCGATTGTTACTTGAATTTTCCATGCTTTCAGAGATTTTAATGAATATATCCTATTCAATTTTACCGTTCAAGAACGCAGTCTTGACATCCAATTAACAGGTTTCCAAGTCGAATTTGTTGGGTACGTACTGCTCCCACTAGGGCAAGTCTCGAAACCGGAGTGTTAGTGTTTTGCAGATCATATTGGTTTGTGTCTTTAAAATCTCGAATCACCAGTCGAGCTTTGTACTTGACTTTACCGCCTTGGTCAGTTTTCTTCTTTATAATCCATTTAGAGTCGAGGATGTTCGGTCTTTTACTAGATTCCAATCTTACGGGACGATCCACTATTTTTCAAACTTGATTTTTCTTCATGGAATTCAACTCATTTTCAACAGCTTGTTTCTATAAATTTCTGTCATCAGAAACCACCGCTTCTCTGTAAGTGGAAGGATCTTTATTGATCTTAGCCAGTAATACATGAAATAGTTCATTTGACAGAGGTATATTTAAATCAGACTTATTGTTGTTTATTACAAAACTCGAATCTATTTTTGCCAATAAAGTCCTAGAGACTTTATCATTAGAGTTTAAAAAGTTCTCGTCTCCTTTGCCAGAGCCAAAATGAACTATCTTTCTGTTGTCACTGTTGGTTAGTACATCCGTAAAGCTGAAGTCATTCACATGGTTATTAGTCAAATTTGTAATTTTGCGAGGTCTTCCTAGCTTTCTTTTCACAATTTGAGTATCATTGTTTTCGTAATCAGAATTCAAATTTTCTTCTTCATCTTCGAATGTTTTGAAGAAATTTTCTTTATCCACAGCTTTAGTCAGATTTTCCCAATTCAAAATACTATTTTTCTTGTACAAGTTACCGTATACCAGCTTTTCATTAAAACAAACATATCTGCTTTCATAGTATTTTCCTTTTTCAGATTTCAACATTATATATCCAGTTCTGGTGTATCTAATCAAGAACACTCTTCTCCCAATGTACCCGAACTTGGGGCCAGTTTTTCTTTGAACAAGCATGTAGGCCGCACAACCAAACTATCGAATTCTATTTGT
Source organism: Copidosoma floridanum (assembly GCF_036245765.1). NCBI lineage: Eukaryota > Metazoa > Arthropoda > Insecta > Hymenoptera > Encyrtidae > Copidosoma > Copidosoma floridanum. Next base: position 21,025,482 of record NW_028321881.1, read on the forward strand.
ATCAAAACTATATTTTTTTTCGAATTTTTGCAATAGAGCCTGCATGTCATTTGACTTATGCGGTGTCCGGTTATATGTGTAGACAGCTGCTGCTAGAGCGACATCCCATATGTTTTCCGGAAGACCTGAGTTGTATAGAAGGTATCTCATCTTGACTTGGATGGTTTGGTTGAACCTTTATGCTTTACCGTTGTGTTTTGGTGTATCTGGGCACGCAAATTGTAGTTCTGCATTCAGTCTGTCCAGCACTTCATGAGTGTAACCGCCCGTAAATTCAGTACTCGATCCGATCTCAAATAGCACACTTTGGCGTCAAATCCTAGAATATTTCTAGTTGATTTTACAAATGATTCAAAAGAATTTCTGGCTCCACTTTTTGCTGGGGTATGTCATCGCAAGTCTTGAATAATTATCAACGAACACAGATATAAACCTTTATCTCTTCAGATGAGATGGCGGGTTGATAACACCCATGGTGTCAACATGGATAATCTGGAGAGGTTTTGAGGTTCTAGTTCGAATATTCTTGAAAGGCAGCTTGGTAGCCTTAGATATTTTACAAATTTTACAGTCCAAGATCGAATCTTTAAAGATAGCGTCATTTAGAGACTTGTTACTAGGAAAATGCTTTTGCAGGGCCTTTAGATAATCTACAGACACGTGACCAAAACGAACGATCCACATTATGGCCTTGTTATTTTTGAAGAACCAGTTGTTATTTCTTTTACCAGAGGAGTCGTCGATTACTGTACTTTCAGTTTCAGTTTCAACGGGATTACAAATTTTCCTGTCACAAATGAAATGTTATTCATTATTACTTCCTAAACTTTTGATAGCACGGTGAACAGGCGCATTTGTGGTATTTTGTAACTAATTTATAAATTATTAATATGTAAATAATCCAGCATCAATGTTGAGTATTTGAGTAGTTTTTATTACATCATAAATCGTTAACAAGCACGAGATTGAGACTCATTGCTAACAATCTTAATTTGAAAAAATAATTTTTTTACTGAGTATAAAAAACCAGATATTTAGCGAGCGGTAAATAACTTTTATAACTATTATTTTCATTTAATAAACTGATGATAAGGAATTGGGGAAGTATAACTGCATAACATCAGCGGTAGATGACTTAATTATTTTTTCTCTATTTTATAAGCTATTAATGAATGGCAAATAAGTATCGATCATCAGTAGCGTTCTGTTGTTTTGGTATGTTAAATAATTACTGACAAAAATGTAACCAAGCACTTAGTAACGTTATTAATTTTATTGCTCTTCCTTTAGTTACAACTAAGTAAATGAAAGGCCATTTAACATCGACATTCGCAAACTTTATTGTTTTCATAAGAAATTTGATTTATTTGAGTTCTTTTTTAATAAGCTGCAAGCAAGCCTAGGCGATCAGTAAGGTCATTCATTTTACTATTTACTCTTGAACAATAAATTGATCCCTATTATGTTTTTCTTCAGTTGCTTCAGAAAAATAAAAGAGGTTGCGAGCGAGCCTTTTTACTCTCCAAGTTAAAAATGTTATTATTTGATTTTAATTTATAATTACAAAGCCCGTTAATTATTTATCAGCACTAATTGCCTTAAATGTTGGTATTTATTTTCGACATTAATTAATAATGCAGTGGTAAGTGAGCCCTGACTGAGTGAGCTCAATAATTTTATTATTTTCACTCAAGTGCTGATGAATAAATGGCTTTAAGACATAGGCCTTGAGTTACTTAATTATTTTTATTTGATTTTACAATAAATATAGAAAAACTTACAAGTTGGTTTCGACACTCTGCTAACAATTATTACATTAAGTTAAATATAAATAAATGAATAATCGTGAATCGTCAGCACAGACTTCATATTACATTTTTCTTTAATAACTTTAAAAAAACAGGTAAACAGGTTGCGACCGAGCCTGCTCGATCGATACTGCTCCGTTAGTTAAATGTAATAATTATTTTTATTTATCTTTTATTTATGATGACTTAATTTTTATGAAAAAATTAAACGAAGCTCTTCTGATGTCACGACAAACAAACCTGCTGTTGCTTGATAAAATGAAGGAAGCCAAGCAGGATCGCAAGAGAGCAGAAAGAAACGCCAGGAACTCTGACAATACGACTCGACTTTCGGCGACTCCGTCGTCGTCTGCTTAACTCCGAGCCAACGGTGACCCCTCAATGGCTGATGGAGCCGGAAATAATAAAAGCCAGGTAAATTCATCTTTGCTTAACAAATCTTTGACTGATGATCATATTCAAAGTTTTATTCAATCTGAAATTCGAAACAACACCTCGATAAGTTCTGAGGCTGCTCGTCCTTGATGTGGCATGATTGGAAAACATACAATAAAGAGAAATTACAAACTCTCTGTCAGTACAAAATTCGATTCCTTTTATGATAATTTTGCTTCTGAACTTCGTTCTATGGATATTCTGCATGTGATAGACCAAAATTTCTAGACTGTGGTAGGATTAAATGAAGGGGTGATCGAAAAAAAAAAATTTCATGTCTACGATACTCGAATACACAAAATTGATAAAAATTATCATTCGAAAATGGTTAGCATAAAAGATCCGGTAGAAATATTAAACAAACTAAAAGAAATCAAGAATTACGTAATTTGCTCTGAACAACTGGGTGAAAATCTGCTGTCGCTTCAAAAGTTTGTTGATCAAGGTTAATATATATACTTCGACAATCAACATTACATATTTGACAAAAAGTCCAGAGAGTCAATTATCTCGGGCATTTACTACAAACCTTATTGGTTCGAGGAAGTAAATCTCTTGAATAAAAATATTTCTAAGAATTAACTCATGGCTTATATTAACGGAAATTCGAAATATGAATAACACAGATACTTGACACGAAGGACTGCTGTTAAATTTAACATAAATCAAACTAAAATCACCAACCATGAGCATATAGAAGTGGATCTGTTGTCCGGTGAAACTTTCGCTCCTTGCGTAAATGAATCATCGATAATAGAAATAAATCAGGATTCGAATAATAACAAGTTAAGTGAAAATTTTTTAGAGGAAAATTTATCTGACTCGAGAATATGAAACTTTAAACAAACAATTTGTGAGAGGAAAATTTGTAATCCCGTTGAAACTGAAACTGAAAGTACAGTAATCGACGACTCCTCTGGTAAAAGAAATAACAACTGGTTCTTCAAAAATAACAAGGCCATAATGTGGATCGTTCGTTTTGGTCACGTGTCTGTAGATTATCTAAAGGCCCTGCAAAAGCATTTTCCTAGTAACAAGTCTCTAAATGACGCTATCTTTAAAGATTCGATCTTGGACTGTAAAATTTGTAAAATATCTAAGGCTACCAAGCTGCCTTTCAAGAATATTCGAACTAGAACCTCAAAACCTCTCCAGATTATCCATGTTGACACCATGGGTGTTATCAACCCGCCATCTCATCTGAAGAGATAAAGGTTTATATCTGTGTTCGTTGATAATTATTCAAGACTTGCGATGACATACCCCAGCAAAAAGTGGAGCCAGAAATTCTTTTGAATCATTTGTAAAATCAACTAGAAATATTCTAGGATTTGACGCCAAAGTGTGCTATTTGAGATCGGATCGAGTACTGAATTTACGGGCGGTTACACTCATGAAGTGCTGGACAGACTGAATGCAGAACTACAATTTGCGTGCCCAGATACACCAAAACACAACGGTAAAGCATAAAGGTTCAACCAAACCATCCAAGTCAAGATGAGATACCTTCTATACAACTCAGGTCTTCCGGAAAACATATGGGATGTCGCTCTAGCAGCAGCTGTCTACACATATAACCGGACACCGCATAAGTCAAATGACATGCAGGCTCTATTGCAAAAATTCGAAAAAAAATATAGTTTTGATACAAATAGAATTCGATAGTTTGGTTGTGCGGCCTACATGCTTGTTCAAAGAAAAACTGGCCCCAAGTTCGGGTACATTGGGAGAAGAGTGTTCTTGATTAGATACACCAGAACTGGATATATAATGTTGAAATCTGAAAAAGGAAAATACTATGAAAGCAGATATGTTTGTTTTAATGAAAAGCTGGTATACGGTAACTTGTACAAGAAAAATAGTATTTTGAATTGGGAAAATCTGACTAAAGCTGTGGATAAAGAAAATTTCTTCAAAACATTCGAAGATGAAGAAGAAAATTTGAATTCTGATTACGAAAACAATGATACTCAAATTGTGAAAAGAAAGCGAGGAAGACCTCGCAAAATTACAAATTTGACTAATAACCATGTGAATGACCTCAGCTTTACGGATGTACTAACCAACAGTGACAACAGAAAGATAGTTCATTTTGGCTCTGGCAAAGGAGACGAGAACTTTTTAAACTCTAATGATAAAGTCTCTAGGACTTTATTGGCAAAAATAGATTCGAGTATTGTAATAAACAACAATAAGTCTGATTTAAATATACCTCTGTCAAATGAACTATTTCATGTATTACTGGCTAAGATCAATAAAGATCCTTCCACTTACATAGAAGCGATGGTTTCTGATGACAGAAATTTATAGAAACAAGCTGTTGAAAATGAGTTGAATTCCATGAAGAAAAATCAAGTTTGAAAAATAGTGGATCGTCCCGTAAGATTGGAATCTAGTAAAAGACCGAACATCCTCGACTCTAAATGGATTATAAAGAAGAAAACTGACCAAGGCGGTAAAGTCAAGTACAAAGCTCGATTGGTGATTCGAGGTTTTAAAGACACAAACCAATATGATCTGCAAAACACTTACACTCCGGTTTCGAGACTTGCCCTAGTGAGAGCAGTACGTACCCAACAAATTCGACTTGGAAACCTGTTAATTGGATGTCAAGACTGCGTTCTTGAACGGTAAAATTGAATAGGATATATTCATTGAAATCTCTGAAAGCATGAAAAATTCAAGTAACAATCGAAAAACGAAAGTGTGCAAACTACAACGTTCACTGTATGGACTGAAAATAAGTCAAAAACGCTGGAATGAGCGTTTTACACAAGCAGCAGTCAAAATTGGGTTAACCACTCACGCCACTGAATTGTGTCTGTTCACTTAGCGAGAGAAAGAAAAATTCGTTATCTTACTATTGTATGTGGATGACATGATTATCACAGAAAATGACATTCGAAACTCAAATAAAATCAAATATCAACTGCAAAAGGAATTCGAAATAACTGACCTAGGTCAAGCCAAAAGCTTCCTAGGAATCTCCATCCATAGAAGTCGCTAAGACAAAATCTTGACTTTGTCACAACCAGATTACACGGATAAAATGTTATCCAGATTTGGATTTTTTTTAAACTTAATCCTCAAAGATCCTCTACGGTGACAAACCAAGTGCTGATTCGAGAATTGAAAAACAGAGAAGAAACTGTGACATCAAAAGAGCTGTAAAATTCGAAAACAAAACTCAACGTACCGTATAGAGAAGCTGTCAGCAGTTTGCTCTATTTGGCTAACACCACTCGTCCTGATATTAATTATGCAGTCAACGTTTTAAGCAGACACCAGCTGAACCCTACTGAGCAAGATTATAAAATGGTCGGAAGAGTTTTTCGGTACTCAATAGGGATAAAGAATCTTGGATTTACTTATCGAGCTAAAGGGAACAAATTAGAAGCATATGCAGATGCTAGTTTTGCAAATTTTCAAGGCTCTCTAACAACTAGTGGCTATGTAATTCGATTATTCGGTGATTCGATTGCTTGGAAAACACAAACAAAGTTATGTATCATTATCAACCTGTCAGGTAAAATATGTCTCAGTGAGTGAGGCCTGCCAAGAGTTGGTAGCACTGAACAATTTGATTCGAATAATACTTAACTATTTGCTGGCTCCGATAAAATTATGGTGCGATAATAGTGCAGCTATCGTCGCCGCAAAAACCGGAGGGAGCAGCAAGCTTAGATATATGACTGAAGTCCGTGAGCACTATGTAAAGGAATGTCTCACTAGATCACTTGTGGAAATAGCTTGGATTAGTTCTAAAGCTTAGATTGCTAATATTTTCACGAAACCGTTATCATTCGAAGTCCATCGTAACCTGACAAATCTATTGTTGAGTTTATTCAAAAAATAATTTCCTATTTGTTTTATTTATATGTACAACATGACATTTACATATTTTTAGTCTGTGCAGGCTCGAAGCCTTAAGAAGACAAGGGATTAGTCAACAAGGCATACAAGGGTCCTTTCATCCTGCCAAAAGCAGTGGATATGCGGACGACAGCCAATATTCAACATTTCATGTTTCTAAGATTTGATATTTAGTTTTTTAATTTTGAAAGATTCATTAGTTTTTAAATTTTATTAGTTTTCAATGAATAGAAACTTTAATTTGACTTTGAAGTCACTTTGATAAAATTTTTGTGTAATGTTTAATTGCTGTGATCCAAGTACATTCGATTGTGATTGTATTCGAAGCGTATATTCGACTGATTAGAATTATCTTAAAAAATAACACATCTCACGACAAATCATTAAGGAAAAGTTTACCCGGGATGTGTTTGTTGATAGAATGTAATATTTCACTAATAAAGGCTGTGCTTTTGTAGTAAGTTGGCATGTACTCGTAAGGGAGGGAGTGTTAGAGTATTAGTGGTTCTGGCTTTCTCGCACATGCATTATATCGCGTCTATATATATATATATATATATATATATATATATATATATATATATATATATATATATATATGTATAACTCTATACTACAATTGCAGCGCCTTTTTTTGCTCAGCGCTGCCTTATTCTAATTCGACCACTCGATTTGTATAGACGCGCTCTCGTTGTTGAAGTCTACGGCTCCTTGTACTGTTCGGTACCTTTGAAGATATATTTCAATAATAACAAAGTTATTTCTTATATCCTTGTTTTACATTTACTTCGCGTGTGCCCCACCCAAAACTCTGCCCACCCGCGTAATTGTCAACAAAAAAACATTGAGAATCAACGTGCTTGATCTGTTTTCTTCCAATGCATTTTGCCTGCTTTCTTACTTTCCATGCAAGTATAATAAATAAACTTACCCCTTTTTTATTCTTACAAAATGACAATATTTAAAAGTTAAAGGGGATACTTGCTTCGATCCCTTCGATGCATGTTTCGCTCCTACTCGAAGTAGATATGTACGTGAGCATGCAGAGGGGCTGCTAAGTGACAGTTAACAGTAGCAAAGTAAAAAACATTTCGTAAAACAGCCTTCGTTTAAAGGAATTAATTCTTTTTTGAGTTTAAAAAAAGTTTTGATTCGATGCGCTTTTTCATGTTGAATTTTGCGTACTTTTCAGGTATTTTTTTCAGTAATGACAGCAAAATTATCTTTTTTTCTTATTTATTACTGTTAATTTGTGATAAGTTAGGGCTGGAACAAATATTTGATTCGTTGTTTTCACAGTGTTTCGCTGCTGCTTTAGGTAGGTATGTACCCGACGCGTGATCAATTAGCGTCCAAAAGCAGAATTACTTTTTTTTTTTTTTTTTGTAAAAACAACATGACTATTTGGATTCAACGCACTCTGGCCACCCTAACTTTATCACGTTATTATGAACAACTACTTAATTGTAGAATAATTTAAAAAACGCAACTAAAAGGGGCCGGATGTGTAGAAATAGTATCCAATTTGTTGAGTTATTTATTTATAATAAATGTAGTTTAAATATGAAAAAGTGAATGCGTCTCAAACTGGCCATTTTACCCAGGGCCGGGGTAGAGGTGGCCATACCCCGGGGTACAGTGGCCATCGATTTAAAAGGTTATTTTAAATGTTGCTACTAAACTTACATCTAAAAATTGAAAATTTATGCAAATTGATAATTGCTTACATAACCGATCGATAAATAAATATGTATATCAACATAAATATTTTTCTGTCAGTATACACATAGAATAAAGAGAAATATATATTTTTCGGTAATTGCAATTGAAATTCATTCCAGCCTTTATCCACAGTTTTTCTCTTATACTTACGCACCATGACTTATTTTTATTGCACCTTTAATACCGAATTGACTTAAAATATGACTAATTACTTAAGTACTACATAACTTTCACCTGACACTGTTTGTTTTGTTTTGGCTATAAGTACGATTAAAAAGTTTAGGTTAGGATCCGCAGATTAGCAGACTGACTCAGTATTGACGTAAACAACAAACTCGATGGCCACTGTACTCCGGAGAGATGGCCACCACACGCTAAAATAGGACTATTTTAAATTATTTATAATTATATTTCTAAATAATATTTGGTAAAATAAAAAAAAAACAGATTGTAGATTGAAGTTCAAACTTTCAATTTGTGTTAATTTTGAATCGATTTGATGTATTTTTCGGTTCAGGCAAGTTTAATAATGTAGCTGTTCCTCCAAATTTTTTAACCATCAAATTTAATTATTTAAAAATTTAACAAAAAGTCATTCTCTGGTTTTATTTCATTGACGGCATGTAAGTAGAGATATATTTCAATAAAAAAAAAAATATATTACATTTTTATCTAAATTAAATGGTTGAATATATCCAGTGGCCTGTTTACCCAGGTGGCCACGATTACCCCGGTCTCCCTTACTTATACCAACATGTTTTAAATTAATTTATGATTATGGCAAGATAAGCTCTTTTTACTGGAAAAGTAAAATACAAATACGTGAGCACCGGACGATTGCACGAGTGAAGCGCATTTGTTTAGCGTGAGTCTTTAAGTCCCACAAATGCAAAACTCTACTTCGTAAACTTAAACCTATTTCGAATAAAAGATTAGTATCAGTTAGCTTGAGCTTTAAGGGCTTCTTCTAAATATATGTGAAATCTGAACCATAATAAGCTCGTGATAGCGCAGTAGGCAGGTCGTAAACTTTTGGTCCCTTAGGCACAAAGTTCGGGCACCAAGTTCCACCATGGGAAATGTTTTTTAATTATTTTTTTTATTTTTTTTACGTAAAATCCATTCCAATTACACAAAATCTAATGTCTAATCAAATGGTTGAACTGGCATTTTATTTACTTGTTTGCTGCTTTTTTCGCTACTACGACATGGGTCACACGTAATAACGAGCATGATCGAAGACTTTCAAGTTTCTTAAATAAAAGCTGGACTACAGAATGCAGTTAACTTGTGGCAAAAAAGTTGTCTACGCGGCGGAACGGCGTCCAACCGAAACATTTAATTTTTATTTTTAATGTAAAAAAATATCTTACTTTTCATCAAGCAAGTATAATAAATAAACGTTCCCCTTCTTTATTCTACCAAGTTTACAATATTTAGAAGTTAAAGCGAACACTTGTTTTCATTCCTTTGATGCATGTTTTGCTGCTTTTCGAAGTAAGTATGTACGCACGTATGCAGCAGGGCTACTAAGTGATAATTTACAGTTGAAAAATAAAAAATACGTGGTGAAATTGTATTGGCTTGAGGGATTCAATTTTTTTTTTATTTTCTGAAAACATTGAGATTCGATGCACTCTTGCCTTTTTTTCTTATAATCTTTGATTTTTATGCGACCAAGCGCGCGATCACTACATTCGTATTTCGTTACAAAATATCAACATGACATTTTTGATGTGATTCAAGTACGCGCACACGAAGCTGATAAACTAAGTCATAGTTAACCGTTACAAAGGAACAAATACGTGGTGAATTAACATTTGCTTTAAAAATTTAATTCTTTTTTAAATATACAAAAAACATCGTGATTCCATACGCTCTTGACTTTTTTTTAGCAGCTTCGATTTTAATTTTTCTAGAATTGCGAGTGGAGCAGTTTTTATTGCTTAAACTTTGATTAAAAGAAACAAAAAAAATGAAAATATTATCTAAGCTGACAGTACCTTTATTTTTTTTCCACCGAATATTTTGCTGATGCTAGGGAGTCAGGTATGTGACGTGCGGTTGACGATTACATCTATTCTTGATAGATTTATAAATCAATTTATGCTATTTCTATTGGTGTTTACTGAATTAGCATAAGTATGTAGAGAAATAATTTTCAAGTATGTTATAACTCAATGTAGCTCAATTGGTAGCAACTAATTTTTTGATACCGAGGTTATTCAGTACAATCCTTCCTGTTAGCTTCCTTTCAATGCTTGTGGTCAATTCCACGAGTGGTTGCGACATTAGAAAATACTACTTTTTTCCGGCAGTTCTGAAGCCAGAACTTGTCTTGGCTGTATTTAACTTTGTATTCAAAATACGTCAAAATCACATGGGAGAATGTTTTCTTCCTTGCAAGTAGTTAGATCTAGTCACGGTCTCAGACTTTATAACGTGGCGTACACAATGAATCGAGTTTGAGCTCGCATGCAATACAGTGTGAAAGAGCGGATGCAGGACGCCCGCGCGATGTTTTGGTTCCCAACATGAAGTAGCAGATTGAAGATCTGTTTAAGGATGATCCGACCACCTCGATTTGTGCGGTTGCGCGACAAATTGGCGATTCTGTTGGCCGCGTCCAAACGGTGATCCAAGAAACTGGTAAACACTCATATCACTACCGTCGCGTCCAGGAGTTGTTGTTTCGTGATCGACAGCCACGAATGAACTTTTGTGATGGTTTGTTAACACAAATGCGCGCTAATCCCTATTTCGTGTACACCATTCTGTAGTCAGACGAGTGTACGTTCACGAAAAATGAAATGCTCAACCAGCATAACCACCACTATTGGGCTGATGATAAACCCTCATTTGACAGGAGCGACAACTCAATATCGCTGGAACATCAACGTTTGGGCTGGAATGATCGGAGATGTGATCGTAAGAAACTTGATTTCTTATGTAATAGCAGTAGTTTTTGTCCAAAATGAAGGTAACATTTGGAATTGCGACATGAAATTTGATTTTTGATAGACTGACAGCAAATTTTTTAGTGCTTTTTAGGCGAAAAATTTATTATTAATATTTTGTTAAGTTGGTGGCACAAGTAACATCCACTTATTTTTTTAGATTGGTCCATTCTTTTTACCACCGAGGTATAATATGACCTATGATTGATCATGTTAACTTAAGTTGGATAAGATGTCTGATGATACTGGACAGGGTAGGGAATTTTACTGCAGATTATTTTTTTTGTATAACATGAGCCAATACTGATTCTGTGTGCATATAAATAGGGGCCGATGTTTCAGTCTGACGCATGAAAAAGTGATAATCACGATCGATGATACGTGCATAATGAAGATTTCTTGTAGCTATCGTTTAACTTTAACTTTAACTTTAAAAATAAGCCCACCTTTGAAATTTATCTCCAATTTTCTAGTCTGGACTTATTAATCCATGCGTTTCCAACTTTTTTCCTCGAAAAATCTATAAAACTTTCACAGCAAGTTCCAAAAATAGCGCAGCCACAGTGACTTTTGGACACTTAAGCTACACTATCCTTTATACTCTTTAATTTTGATGGGCTCGAAGGATTAGGGATCTACATTCCTGCTTGAGGGATTTTCGGACGAAACTTTTAAAGGGGATTCTTTTCCAATGTTTCTTTAGGTAGTAAAACACCCTCGATCCTGATCAAATAAACCAACGTTTTATGCCCTGTCGTGTATAATGATAGTTTTCGTCACAAAAGTGTCATCACCTCCGGGGCTATTTTGACCGCAAGGTATCCCTAGATGTAAGGTAGTTGTGTGCCAAACGCTGTTTGTCTTACGAAGGACACACCCAACCTTTAAAACCGGTCAAGGTAGGAAATAAAATTTTACATCACTAGGAGTAAAGTACAAACTCGAGCACTTGAAAGGCATGGTTGTTATACATTTGTACACGAGTCACGTATTTTTTTTCTCTTACCAAGGATAAAAAGTGCACTTTTCTTACCATGGGCATGAAGTGCAACTGCTGCTTTGCGCTCTCGGGTCACACTTTGCGCTCTTGTAATCACTTTGGACCCGCAGGCAGAAAAGTTTTTTGCGCCCTCCAGGCCCATGGTACTTTAGTGCCCTAGGGTCCAAAGCGATTTACTGGGTAGAAAGTGTGCCCACGGACGCAAAATTGCCTTTTGCGCCCTCGGTAAGAAAAATATTATACGCGACTCGGACAAGTGCGCCCTTTGGGCGTACATGTTTGTACTTTGTGCTCTAGTGATGTAATGTACCATTTGTGCCCTTGAGCACACTATGCGTTCTAGAGTGGAAAAATACTTTGAGCCTTCAGGGTCTCAATTTAGTACATTTCTTATCTTGCACAAAGTGCAACTACCGCTTTGCGCCCTCAGGCCAAATTTTGTGCGTTTGTAATCACTTTGAACCTTAGGGCAGAAAAGTACTTTGAGTCTGGAGGGCGCAAAAAATTTTTGGCTCGTGCGCCTAAAGTGATTACAAGGGCATAAAGTGTGGCTCGAGGGCGTAGAACAATAGTTGCACTGATAGCGCATGGTAAAAATAGCAGTTTTTGTCGAATAAGTGCCTTCGTCTCTAGGGCTATTTTGCGGCCCAAGGAACCTGCAAAGCTGGTCCTAAGAGACGTAAGTAGTCACAGTGCGATGGCGCTTATGTGGCGAATCCTTTTTTTTCCTACCGAGAGCACACAAGCCTTTCAAAAACGCCCGAGGTAGGGAATGGTAGTTTTCATACCTGGTGGCGCATGTCGCGAAGACAAGCACAAGGCCCGAGGGACTCCTTGTGTACTTTTTCTTACCATGGGCGCAAAGTGTTCCCAAGAGCAATTGCATGCCCTCGCAGAGAAAAACATCGTTTGCAACTTAGGCACAAATATAAGAGGTGTAATCAAAAAGCAAGGTGAATTCTTAGTGTTGTCAAAGTATATTTATTTATTCAACAATATTTATTTTCATCTTCGAAGTAACCCACATTAGATATAATACACTTGTGCCAACACGTTTACCAATCCTTAAAGCACTTTATGGTATGTCCTTGAGACTCTCAGCGATTTAGTTTTCATCCCCTCCATATCTGGCGAACATGAAGGCTATGGTATCATCACAGCGTTTTTTTGCCAAAAATTTATGAACGAGCAATAATCTAGATAGTGATTCAACACTTTTCACCGACACGCGTCTTATACCCAAAATATCCTGTAAAATTGCTTGACATAAATTATCAGGGATACCGAGATCATTAGCTACTTCTCCAACATGTTTTCTTTACTTCTGTAATGTTTTCATTTGTTATTGACGTGCTAGCTACTGAGGCATCCAGGGCAAGGTTCATCATCAACACCCTTTCGGCCTTCTTAAACAGCTCATATCACTCATACATATTTTTCTTGCTCAGCGTAAATTTATCGTATGCCATTGATGACATTTCAAGAAATTTAGGACACTTGACTTTCATTTATTACATAAAACTCTTTGGTCAATTTTTTTTGACATAAGAAAATAGCTGAGCACATCACAACTTTTAATTGTTTTTTTTCTTTACAAACAAACACACTATGGAGTTGAAAATGTAAAGATATTATCACTTTAAGTGTACCACTACACTATATAATAAAAAATTTACAATCAAACGTAAGCAGTCGACAAAATATAAAAATTCGCCTTACTATTTCATCATACCTCGTTCACTAAGAACAGTGGTGTTAAAAAAATTATTATAACTGTACTAAAAATTACTATATTTTTTAGGAAAGCTGAGACATTCACCTGATGACGCAAATTATTACGTTTATAGTAATTTTTATTATATTTTAAATAATTTTTATCATGTAGCAGCACTCCAAAAACTATTGCACAGCATAATAAAAATTACTATGTCTAGCACGGTTAACAGCGTTATAGTATAATGTTTACTGTACAATATAGTAAATTTTATTGTAATCATTTTAAATTGTACCATATTCTAAAGTAAAATTTACTATGTGATATGGTAAAATTCCTAATTCCACTGCGTTGCTGTTCACTACAAAAAAATTACTATATTCAAAAGTAATTGTATACAACGTTTTAGTCGATTAGGTGAGATGGTAGATTACTTGTAGGTATACACGCCTATCAAGTTTCAAATTAAAATTTACACTCATGTAAATATTTCAAGAAACATATATCTTGATTTATAAGGGTTTAAAATTGATACGTACACATAATTTTAAATCGACTAGTTATCTGTGGTAATCACTGTGGTCTACAGGAAACCCATTGATTTTATTGTGTGTGTCATAAGCAGCACACGTTCCCACATGTACTTTATATCGATGCTAGTACGGACATATAGCTCAGTTAAGAAAGCAAGATGACCTCATTTTTTCGTTATGACAAATTTTTATTTTTTAATACATCGTAAAAAAATTCGCTGATTACGAACTTAGTTATCCACAGTTTGAGTTGGTGGGGCATCATTTTGTAATTTAACAATTCCTAAAAAATAAATGACTTTTTTACTTTTTGCAGAATATCTCCTCTCCAGTGCGTCTTTGGCCATATATGCCTCATAGATTCTTTGTTCTCCATATAATAACCGACAAAATGGTTGAAAGTCACAACGTTTTTTCGTTCATTAATAAATTGCGTTCAAAGTTCAAAAAGTTTTTTTTTCCACATTGACTATCTCGAACATATAAGTATCTACGAACTTGAAATATTCAGAATATACTGCTATCACTAAAACAAGTAAGTATACCAAATTTCAGAACAATCAATTTTGAACTTTTTTGTATGATTAACGATCAAAATTTTTGAAAGGGCTTAATTGCATAATGCGTCAAAGTTTTTGGTACCGTCTAATTTTGATCAAACCTGACTTAAAAATTCAAAAAAACTATTTAAATTTATTATCCTGTTGAAGTTAAGAAAATAAAATTAATGTTTACCGATTTTATAACGATTACTGTGACCATATTGGTTTACTACAAACGTAAGAAATCATATAATTTTTTAAATTAAGAATGTTGATGATTCGCTTTTGCACAGTTCAAAAGCTGATATTTTTTTACGAATTTGAAAAAAATGTATACTCTAGGACCTTCTGGAGCCGAGAAAATTTTTTTTTTTTTTTCAAAAAATTAATGACAGCGTATTTAACGTTGTTGATTTCTAAAATTTGGTGCGGTTTAAGTTTAATAGTTGTATTTGAATAATTGAACTTTCACACTTCAAATCGAACGTGCTCGTAAAACCTAATGTATCTTACCTTTCGTACAACCTATGAAAATCCTTTTGGAATGAATTTGGGGTAGCTTGACGAGATTTTCATGAATATGCAATTTATTTTTTATATCAATTTAAATGAGGCAGTTGCATAAATATCGATTGTATTATATAAATTGATACCTGGCCTATAACATTAATACCATTGTTTTGGAGTAGGGATAAAAATTCTGAATCTCTCTGCGGTTTATGTTAATAAATTACTGTCATCAGGATAGCCGTCAAACACGACAATAGCATCACATGTACAGTGATTTTTAGCGTATTTTAAATATGTCAGACAACAAAATTGATAACAATATTGATGAGTCAGATATTACGGAAAGTAAATGTATTGGCTCAATTTTTGTGGATGTCGAAAGCCACTTTGTTTTGTAAGTTAATCTTGAGTTATAGTGAGTATAACATTCAAGTACTTTTAATTTAATATGAATTGAAGATCCTTCGCATATACCGGATTTTTTTGCATAAATATTTTATCCAATTTCAAGCGTGAAAGTTCAGTTCAGCAGCAGAGCCAAACTCGAGCACTGGTCTCTCTCCCACGCCGCTGCTGTATGCCTGTCGGCGGGCTCGGCTACCGCACGGTAAACTTGACAATGTTAAATACACTGTCACGAATTTTTTGAAGAAAAAAAATTTTTTAGGTCTAGAAGGTCCTACAGTAAAATTTTTTTTTTCAAATTTGTAAAAAAATATTAGCCTTTGAACTGTGCAACAGCGAATCCTGAATATTTATGAATAAAAATGTTATATAATTTCTTACGTCTGTTGTCCAATCTCGTCAAAGAAATCGTTATTAAATCGGTAAAAATTGATTTTTTTTTTTTTTTTTTTTTTTTTTTTTTCGAGCAAAGCTTCTTAGGTAGGGCCCTCACTTGACAAAAATAGGGGAAAGCGTCACACTTTTTCTTGCACCCTTCGTTTCTATTCACCCCTCCCCCCCGTGCCGCATGCTCTCTCGACAACAAGAGTAGTATATAGGAGAGACCGGGAAATGACGGACACCTTTTCTTCAACAGCTAATTTAACTTTAACAGCTTTAACTTTAAAGTAAGATTAACCAAAAAAATCGATTTGTAAAGAAAAGAGAATATAGTTATCACAATACAAGCAAATTATATAAAAATAATAAAACTTTTATTTTAAGAACGGCACAAACCAAACCTCTGAAAACTGCTAGTGGTGCCCCATAATGAGGTACTTCTAGCAGGGGGTGGGGTACCACTAGCCTCATAAATCACGATGATTTGTTAGCGTAACTCGTAAAATAAATTTTGAAAAAGAAGTTTTTTTTATTGAGTACACATAAAATTGAAATAAAAAAATGACGAGAGCATGTGTACATGTTACAAATATTTTAAATTACATTGAAGTTGTAACTTTGGAGTTATAGTTTTGATTTTTGATTGACATTTAGTTCTCATCCCAGTTCCCTCGGTTACTTTTTTTTTGTGGCGCACCATTTGTAAAATTGGCTTAAACAATTAACATCTTAAAAACTAAATCACCTTGTGTATCACGGTGTATCACTGTATATCACAATGTTTACATGTCTGGATAAGGTTAGGAAATCTGTTTACGGTCGAAGATCATCGATAATATAGAGAACTCCCGTGCTAGTAGCACCCCGCCCTAAGGTGCCGGTCATTCCCCATATCGAACACGTTATTATTTTTCAAAAAACTTTTTTTCCATGCCTCCAAGAGCAAATTAAAAAAAAGCATGTTGAAGCTCAAGGTTTAATCTACAAAATAGACATCATAAGATAGTTTAAAACAGGTTCGTTTGTACCGAGTGTGTGCGATTAAAAATGCGAGAGCAGGCACTCTATTAGATAAAATTTTACATTTTTTTCATTATACTTACGCTGCATTGTTTAGTGTTTTACTTGGATAAGGAAAAAGTAATCACATTAGGAATCGTTATTCACAAGGTTTGAATTGAAAATGTTTTATCATTCGGGAGAAACTGAGGTTCTAGAGTTACCTTGTAAGCTTGTCATTCCCCGGTCTCCCCTACACTGATAGTACACTGGTAGCAGGCGCGCGCGCACTCTTTTTCTCTTTCTTTCTCTCGGCTTCACCAAACGGCGCGAAAATTTAAAATTGAAATTAGAAAAGAAACTCGAAAGTAAAACAGGCGAAGTACAAATTTTCAAGATAACATATGAGCCAGTAAAATATCGAAAAACTCCAATCGGAATATTCTACGTAAGCACCCTATCTAGCACACATTAGTCTTCTTGTGGCAAATGCGTTGCGTCAGATAATGGTGTGATGTTCCAAGGGACGATTTTGGCCATACATAGACATCCTATTTTGTCTACATATATATGTAGTAATTGTATATACCTATATAGGAACAGTTTACAGAATAATTTTCCATAGAATTTTCAGAACCTTTCAAAATTTAAAGAGAACAGCTATAGATTAAAGAAATTAAATGATTTATTTAATAGACGGATAAAACTTTAATCTTTTTGAAAAATATTTACATAAAAAACACTTTGATTATCCTCATTGACTATAGCAATTTGTAAAGCGTGAAATACGTAGCATTTTTTTGCTAGTTAAAGACCTTGCTTATTTATGTAAAATAATAACAAAATCTCATGAAAATTGAGAATACTAATATTAAGATTGTTCAAAATTCACTCATATTTTTCCAGCATGTGTTATAATATCAAATATTGAGAAATAACATGATAAAAAACAGCGCTCTCATGAGCGACTGCCGAATTAGCATAAAAAATTATGATACAAATGATACACGTAACCAAAACTTACAGGACTGATAAAAACTATTCAAAGAGTAATCATGCGAAGTTTTAACCCATGTTATAATAGTTTTTACAGACTTCAACATTAAAATGATTAAAATCCCTTTAAAAATCACGTTTTAGGTTAGTATTGTGCTACGCTAATCCATTGAAGACAAGGTTACGCAAGTGTGTTATGAATTTTCGAAAAACAAACTTTTTTTAGCACAGCATTATAGTTTGAAGTCTTAAGAAGGGCTGGGCCAAGTTTTAGATCATGATTTCCAGTTTAACGAATTCTAGAAGCAATTTTGTAAAGTCGTCTCGCTCCGTGTGAAAAGACCAGCTGACAGCAGACGATGCTCGGTTCTCTCCCATACACTTGTGGCCCCACCGTCCAAAGACACGGGGAACAAACGAAATCGACGCAAACAACAGCTAGTCCCACGTCAAGTCTTCGCAGCAGCACCACCGTGCAGTGCTGCCACCACCGCTCACTCCGACTACTACGATTCTCTCAGCCACCTAAGTGTGGCGTACTAGCGTGGTCTCGCTAGTAACGCACAATCCTCTACACGAGACACACGCGCTCCTAGTCAGCAACACAATAGTTGCTTGTACATTGAGACTAATAAAGGTTCCTATTCTTGTAATTACACAGGCGAGTCATCATTTTTCGCCCTGCAAACTCCTCCGGCCTCCTCAACTAAGGATAGCTCCCCAGCTAGTTCCTATTCGGTGACCCCGACATGATATTCTTGAACAAGGAGACGCCGCGAGGTAAGCTAGTGCGCGCGTTGAAAGAGGCTCAGCAATAGCCTTCAGTGACATTGGTGCCAGTGTGAGTGCGTAGACATTTTTACTCTTTATCCGTCGCTGCCTCGCGAGTGCCATCCATACACACTCGCGACAAAACACTGCATCAGCCCGACGCGGCATTTTCTTCTCTTCCGAGAATCGACCACGTGCTAGACAGCGCATACTTCGAGCGTTTTCTTTTTCTCTCTGTCTCTCTTGCACGCTACCGTCGCTTAGCCATTGTCTATCAAACGGTCTTTCCTTTTGGTCCGCGCCCCACTAACTCGAAGAAGCGAACAGTGCGGGGCCATACGTTATCTCCGTCTCACTCTCGCAACAGGATAGCTCCCCAGCTAGTTCCAAACACTTGGCATAAAACGCATCTGTCACATCCGGTCACACACTTATTTCGGATCGCGTTTTAATACCCAAAATATATACACAGCTAAAAGGGTAAGAAAAAACATGTGGTAACACCTTATCATCAATAGGGTAGTACAACACGCCAGTGAATGTCACTTCAGGACGTTCATCACACATAGATTTTTTGCCATATTATTGGAATGTTTAATGTATATTCGTTGTATTATAAAAAAATACCCACAAAAAATTACGGATTTGTTTAACATGTAACCATATAGAAAATTTACTAACTGTACTTATACGGAAATGAACTGAATAAATTTCCCAATTTTTGTACTATACATAACTATGAGATAAACCTATTAAATTTTTATAAAGACCAACAAGTTGTTTTTTAATAAAATAAGAAAGAATTAATCACGTATGCATAAAAGTGTATACATAGGTATGTCCATGTGAGCAACATAACAGCCAGCATTGCTGCATATTTGCTGCACTTCTCACCTCTCTGTACTTTTACCCCACTATTTGTGACGAAATTCTTTAAGGCAAAAAATCACGAATAAATAAATCGATAGAATAAAAATAAAATAAAAATCAATGAACGTTGTAACAGGTTCTTGTACACATAACCGTTGATAAGAAAAAAAAATGTAAAACTGCTTGAAATTTTTTTTTTTCTGAAAAAAAAGGAAAAAAATGTATGAATGTTTTAGGTATTTCAAAAATTAAATAACTATTCATTAATATACAGAAAAGCTGATATTTACGAATATTTGTATGTTTGTTTTGGTAAAAATTATTTAATTATACGAAACAAAAACTATTTAAATAAATAAATGATTAATTAATTGATATATTGTAAGATCGAACCAAATAAAATAAATAAATATTTAAATTAAAAATATGTTATAAACCATGCTATAACATTGAGAAAGAGGTCTCCAATGATCGGGATCGCTCGTAACAATGTATGTATAGGGTACTTGGCTAGAGTGAAGAATATCGCTGGTTCAATTTTCGAGAATAATTTACAAAATTTCATAGTAATTTACTTTCTTTGCGTATGCGCTTTGATGGTATAGTGAATAATACTCCCAAACCTCATCAAAAATCTGAAGCATTCACAAAATCAGATTCTTGCTTTTTAAAGTACCGTACACAATATTTAAGTTACTAACAGTTGTTTCCAGTATTATATATAATATATATTTTATGCACTGAGCCAACACCACTCTTGACTAGATTTTCAAGACATGGTTCTTAATCATTTTTGCGATGAAAACTAACGATCAAAATTAAAATAAATAAATACTGAAATTAACACTTACTGCATTGACAATTGGCTTGAAATGTTTGGCAAAGTTTATGTATCGTAATATTTCAGCTCGAGAGTAAACCGTTTCAATGGTAATTGTATTATTGCAGTGAAGATCAACAATTTTCTTAGCAATTGCATTATCAATAATTTCATTGCATTCATCAATTAAAATAAAGAACAAATCAAATCTCGACATTATTGGTGCCGTCAGCATGACATTTTGTTGTAAAGATCTAGCTCTATCATAGCGTCCACCAATGGGATTCGCAGCTGCGAGAATAGAAGTACGCGCATTTAGTGTTGCTCTTACACCAGCCTAAAAAAATACATAAGTTCTATAAACCATTTTTTACACTTTTAATACGATAAAGAAAGACAAAAATTACTTTTGCTATCGAAATAGTTTGCTGCTCCATGGCTTCATGGACAGCAACTTGATCTTTGAGATCCATTTTATCAAATTCGTCAATGCAGCAAATTCCATTATCAGCTAACATGAGAGCTCCAGCTTCAATGACAAAATCTCCTGATTCCTCGTCCCTAACAACAGCTGCGGTCAATCCAGCAGAGCTCGAGGCTTTTCCAGAAGTGTAAACAGCTCTAGGAGATATTTCTGCAACTTGCTTAAGCAATTGAGATTTTGCCGTGCTTGGATCGCCAACAATACAGACATTTATATCACCACGCAATGCTGTACCCTCGGTTGTGGTCTTTGATACTCCACCAAAAAGCATAAGCACCACTCCCTTTTTTACTTCCTCATTGCCATGAATCGAAGGAAACAGACTTGATACTAAGTTTTGATAGAGGTTCTTATCTTTGCTCATCAAGTAAATTTTGTTCCATTCTTCATTAGTCATCTGCTTCTTCATCAACTCTGGAGATAATTCATCAAGACCAATATCTAAGCTCATTCCACCGAACTAAAAAAATGTAGTAGCAATAAATATTTTCAATTACGTAAGGCCTTAAATGCATGTACACATGATTAATCTTACGCGCAAACTCGTGGGTGCAACACTGCAGCAAAGGAAAGCCATTTTGTAATTAAGATCTCGAACACCAAGAGATTTGAGACCCCTTATACCTTCAGTCTGTTCACCTTTTTTATGTCTAGAGCCAAGTTCTGCTTTGACACCGGGCATAGCTAAAGCCCCAACATCAGGTACAACAATCAAAGTTCCAGTAAAATCGTATCTAAAATTATTGAGCATAAGCTTGAATAAATAATAACAAACTTGTATTAACGTTATTCAAATTTCTTACGAACCTGTCACCAGCCTGTACAGTCTCAACATTTTCAGCTCTTAAAATGATTTCAAGAGATCTGGGTATACTCCCACGAGGTAACTCTTCTTGTGGCTCTTGGATTCGAATCTTTTGAAAATCAACAAATTCAGATTTATCAGTATTTAAAAGAAATCTTCTTCTATTACTGCATGCAGGATTAGAACAAATTGTAGGATTCGTAAACTGAAAAACGAACGGGTCATTCACTATTAACGTGGTAAAATCAAAAATACTAAATAAAAACAAGAAAAACAGTCAACTAGTGCAGAGAATACCTTGAACTGTTGTTCAACATTTTTTATGACAATATTACAGTCCATACACAAAAACGAGCCAAGTACCAATTCGGGATGAAAAGGGTGCGTTCGTACTACTTGTCCTGAAATACGAACCAAAGTCCCAATTTTGGATGTGGTTAGCTCTCTAAGCTTATGTCTAGTTGGCACATCCACTAAACTAACATAGCATATCTTTTCTTTCATCAAACCACCTCGATCCTTAGCCAAATTGGATACAGCTTGACAGAGGTAAGGGTAAACTCTAAAAAAAAATGTTATTTAAATACAATAATGTAAGTATTCAATTATAAAAATCAATAATGCATCAGAAGACTTCACGATAACAAGACAGGAGTGAGTTCATATGTACTAAGCACTGGTACATGTAACATTTACAAATGCAAATCTGAGTCAAGAGTTATAAGAATAGTATACCTATAATACTCCTCAATAATGGTAGTGGACAAGGTTTGATTGTATTTCTCGACATCCTCAAACGATACTTCAAGTGTACTGCGCTCTGGACAACCCAGATCTTTGAGTGCTTCAAGATGTTTGATTTCACCATCTTCCTTAAATCTGAACAAAAAAATCATTAGGAGGGGACAAATATACAGGGTAAAACCAAATAACATCACATAGCCTGGTGACTCATATAGCCTCCATGATAAGATTTTGAAAATCCAAACAAGCTGAAGCAAATTATATTCTACATACAATCAAACTTTTTACTGCTAACAAACAAGAATAAGGTCATTTACTCAAGAAAATGGTGATAGCTCCTTAATACATAATTATATTTTCAGTACAGATCAACAAAGAATTCAGACCTAGCAAATAATATAACCTACTGTCAAGCGTACATAAAACTATTCATACTAGTTAAAAAACCTTCATGTTAATAGTTTCTATCTTCGATGAAATGTGATGTTTTAAGATGCTATAAAAAAATATTGTGATTGCACATGATCTTATAAATAATTAAATAATGCCATGAGTGAAAACAGAAATACTGCACAGAGCTTTAAATTGGGTTGCCACCAGCCAACTGCTATAACCTCAAATTACAGGCACGATACAATTCAGATTAGACAAGCATACATGCTACACGGGAGCCACCTTATCATGAACAAATTGAGGTGTTTAAACAATTTTGTGATTTAGAAACTTACTCTTCAAGAAAATCCATAAACAGCTTTTGACAATGAACGCCAACCTCATCCCGAAGACGCTTTTGCTGAGACGGTACGTCAGCCAGGTAATCCATGCTTATTGCTTGAAAGTATATAAAACGGTTCCTAAGAAATCCAGTGCGCGATAAGATAAAAAAATATGTATAACCCAATCACTCCCTTGTTTAGAATCCTGAAGATATCGATACTATTTATTCCACCCTTCACCCTTAACTCCCCCTGCTACTACTAATCTCTGCCCTGATGCAACACGCTAAAGATTAAAGGCCTACGCAGTAAAAAAACAAGCATGTGCACAGGCACAGCACAATGCACAAGAATAACGTTGGTTGAATTAATGTACTGCTCGTTCTTATGTAGGTACGACGCTGAAGCTCAAGTAGAAGGAGACACAACATCGAACGTGTTCACCTATGTATGTAGTACATCAGGGCCTGGCCATACTCTTTCGATTACCTCATTACAATTTTTTTTTAAATATTTTACAGCCATTTTTTGAGAACTATGCCCTATAACTCCCACTTCATTGATTATTCCACGCTTCAAAATTTTATTTACTCACAAACTCTTTTTAAATTTAACAACAATAAACGCTATTCTTTGTCACTCGTGGTAATTTATTACAATAATGAAACTTGAGTAAATCTTCGTATTTAATACTTAATATGAGTAATTACTGCTTTACTAATATACAGGGAGTTCTGATTTTGAGCCCGGAAAACTATATCACGAGATAAAGCTCATCAAAAGCTCTCGAAAAACTCTTTACGAAATTTGGATTCGAGGGATAATTAACGAGATATTGTTGATTTAATAATCGATCAATTCCTCCAATCACAGAGCAGTTAGCCTCAGGAGGCGGGGCCTAAGCATTGTGGAGGGGCGACTAAGCATAAACTCTTTAACGGGGAAGGTGGTAATAGGTATGCCAGGAGACAAGGTTACCGACTGCAGAGATTTGATCAGTTACCGTACCAGCGCAAAATTCCAATAGCAAGGCCAGAGTATCTTAACCGGAGATCTGATTTTTAAGGAATGATTACGCACGTCCTAGCTTATACAGTGCATATTTTTTTCTCAGTAAATTTCACAGAATAAATATTAAATTCAAATTTTCTTGAACATGCATCGCCTGATAAAAAAAACCATAATGTGAAAGGGTCTCATGCGTAAGGCTCGAATACTCAGTAAAACTCTTGATCTTTTAACGTTAAACTACTTGGAAATGAAATTTTAATTTTTCAAATACTGTAAGAGAAGCTCATTTCACACATTTACTTGGTCAAATTTTTTTATTTCGTCAAACTTTTTAGTCTGATTTACGAAAATAAAAAAATAAAAAATAAAAAATAAAATTACGATTAAACGCGTCAAGTGCGTTTATGCGGCAAACCTCTCTAACGTGTAAGATTTTGCTGGAAAAGGATCAGCATTTAATCCATACAAAGTTCTATCAATCCAAAAATTAAAAGTATTTTAAAAAAGCAAGACAATCTCACGCGTTGAGCGCGATGGCTCAGCGCGGATGATTATGCTTGTTTTTCAATCATCGTTTCGATAGGTCTTGAATCTCTTGGTCACTGTAGTACCACATGACGAATGAATGGAAAAAAAATTAAAAATACCGTGCATCGAGCTTGTTCATTCATCGCAAAGCTCTTACGTTGATCGCATTATTATCTGAGATGACAACGTACTTATTCTAAATTCCTCCAACATCCTTAGCATTAAAAAATAAAGTAGGCGGTAAGGTTCAGCATGGTAAGCGTGTTAGATAAGCAAAAACCTTAATTTTTTTTTTTTTTACTTTGAAAAAAAAAGATTTTTTATTATCTAAGGAAGAGGAGGTTTTAAATAAATTATTATTTCAAATTTGTTATTAAGAAGTTAGTTATGATTGTATTTTGTGGAATTGAATAAAGACCATGGTTTAGCTACATTGGTAAGACGAAAACTCTGGAATTCTATATCTCATGGTCGAATCCGTCGGATGTCAATTTTTTTTATTTGGTACACGAAGTGCCTGCATTCGAATTATCCTTTAAGCGGGCGTTCATGTTCGTGCAGGTCAGACTGACTTGCTTACAAAAAATAACTTTCTTAAGAATCCGCTAGGCTTATTAGAACATTGTTTTTCGTGGAAAAACGATCATCCTCTTATTTATCATTCCGCGCGAAAAGGTTGCCTTGGTCTGTTGTGTTCGTTTGTGAGTGTCGTGATGAATCGTGCTGTGCAAAACTACGCAATCGAGGACTACACGCAGATGGTTCATTTTTTTTATTTTGCCGGAGGAAATCTTGAAGAAGCTGCTCGCCAATAACGTGCTCGTTGGCCTCTTCGTCGTCATCCGAATCCAGAAACGATTGGTGCTTGTCACCGTCGTTTTATAGAAACCGGCAACGTTTTACTATTTCGCGGGGATGCTGGTCGCCCACGTGAGGTTTTAGTGCCAGAAATGGATGAGTTGATTGAGGACATGTTCGAAAATGACCCTCGAACATCAGTTCGTGCTGTCAGACGCCAGCTGAATGTTACCCCTAGCAGAGTCCACGCTGTAATAGCGGATACCGGGAAGCACCCGTACCACTATCGAAGGGTGCAAGAGTTGCTGCTTCGTGATCGCCAGAGCCGTGTAAATTTTTGTAGCGGTTTTTTGGCCCAAGCACGTGCTGATGCTCATTTTATTACTACGATTTTGTGGACTGATAAGTGTACATTCACTTAATCAACATAATTATCATTTCTGGGCTCATGAAAATCCTCACCTTACGAGGGCGACGAGTTTTCAGTATCGATGGAGCATAAATGTTTGGGTTGGAACCATAGAAAATATCGTCGTAGGTACTTGAATTTTTTTTTGCAGTGTTTTCCGTCAAAAATTTGTTTGTAAAGTGCAAAAGAAATTTTAATTCTGCGGATTGATGTTTTTTTAATTGCAACTTGAAATATTTTGAGGTAATTTTTCATGATTTTTTGGTATTGTTATACTAACAAATAAAAAAACCGTTAAAACCGTTTTACTTCTTCATTTTTTTTAGAAGTAAAAAAATCTGATTGGGATTAATTTACTTTTTTATATCGACTCACCGATTCACTCGATTTGTAGATTGGTCCCGTATTTTCCTCCTCGGCTAAACGGTGCAGCGTGTCTCGATTTTTTACAAAATCAGTTGCCTAGGCTTTTGGAGGACGTCCCACTTGCAACACGACTGCGACTCATCTACCAGCATGATGGAGCCCCCGCCCATTTTACACGTAATGTCACGAGGTACCTGAACGACACCTTCCCAGAGAGGTGGATAGGTCGATGAGGTCCAATAGCGTGGCCAGCCCGTTCCCCCGACCAGAACCCGCTGGACTATTTTCTGTGGGGCTAAAACAAGAAATCAGTGTACAAAACTGAACCTGTAGATGCTAAGGATTGCAGACAGAGAATAGTCCAGGCATTCGATGAGGTGCGAGAGAGAGGAATGGCCCAATGATCCGTAAACAATATTGTTCGAAGAGCTAATTTGGTTGTCGAAGACAATAAAGGACACATCGAACAGCTGTTGTTAAGGTATAAGAAAATTAATAATGTTATTGTAACTTTTTTGCAGACCATTAAAATGATTTTTTACGACCTGTTGCAGCTTTAAGGGTAGAAAAAAAATAAGGCAGTCGAAGAGTCTTGTAGGACCAGCAATGGGATTAATTTTTTTTTAAACACGCCAGAAAGATACAACAATATACTTGCAGTCCGAAGCCTGGAGAAAGTGTGACGGAAAAAAAATCTTAAAAAAATAACAGGTACCTAGAGGTTTAAGACCTATCGAAACGCTGATTAAAAAACAAGCATATTCATCCGCGCTGAGCCATCGCGCTCAACGCGTGAGATTTTCTTGCTTTTTTAAAATACTTTTAATTTTTGGATTGATAGAGCTTTGTATGGATCAAATGCTGATCCTTTTTCAGTAAAATGTTACACGTTAAAGAGGGGTGCCGCATAAATGCACTTGACGCGATTGATCTTGTT
Source organism: Copidosoma floridanum (assembly GCF_036245765.1). Taxonomy (NCBI): domain Eukaryota; kingdom Metazoa; phylum Arthropoda; class Insecta; order Hymenoptera; family Encyrtidae; genus Copidosoma; species Copidosoma floridanum. Next base: position 21,052,616 of record NW_028321881.1, read on the forward strand.
TTTATTGGTTAATTTTTATTTATTGAATTTAATAAAACTATAACGTTTCAGGAGATAAATAAATTAGACCAAATAAATGCATGAGATGCGCGTCTCTTTTCTAAAAATTTTATTTTTATCTTAAAGCAGTACCAAAATTTAGTGAATGTTGCTTCATAGATAAAAAAAAGGTAAATAAAAATAAAACTAAGGCTTCTACTGCCTATCTAACACGCTTACCATGCTTAACCTTACCACCTACTTTAACTTTTAATGTTGTGGACGTTGGAGGGATTTAGAATAATTACGTTGTCATCTTAGATAATAATGCGATCAACGTAAGAGCTTTGCAATGAATAAACAAGTTCGATGCACGGTATTTTTAATTTTTTTTCCATTCATTCATCATGTGGTACTACAGTGACCAAGAGGTTCAAGACCTATCGAAATGCTGATTGAAAAACAAGCATAATTATCCGCGCTGAGCCATCGCGCTCAACGCGTGAGATTTTCTTGCTTTTTTAAAATACTTTTAATTTTTGGATTGATAGAGCTTTGTATGGATCAAATGCTGATCCTTTTTTAGTAAAATATTACATGTTAAAGAGGGGTGCCGCATAAATGCACTTGACGCGTTTCATTGTGATTTTATTTATTGTTTTTTATTTTTTTATTTTTGTAAATCAGACTAAAAAGTTTGCTGAAATAAAAAAATTTGACCAAGTAAATGCGTGAAATGAACTTCTTTTACAGTATTTAAAAAATTAAAATTTTATTTCCAAGTAGTTCAACGTTAAAAGATCAAGAGTTTTACTGAGTATTCGAGCCTCACGCATGATACCCTTTCTTATTATGGTTTTTTTTATCAGGCGATGCATGTTAAAAAAAATTTGCATTGAATATTTATTCTGTGAAATTTACTGAGAAAAAAATATGCACTGTATAAGCTAGTACGTGCGTAATCATTCCTTAAAAATCAGATCTCCGGTTTAGATACTCTGGCCTTGCTATTGGAATTTTGCGCTGGTACGGTAACTGATCAAATCTCTGCAGTCGGTAACCTTGTCTCCTGGCATACCTATTACTACCTTCCCCGTTAAAGAGTTTATGCGTAGTCGCCCCTCCACAATGCTTAGGCCCCGCCTCCTGAGGCTAACTGCTCTGTGATTGGAGGAATTGATCGATTATTAAATCAACAATATCTCGTTAATTATCAATCGAATCCAAATTTTGTAAAGAGCTTTTCGAGAGCTTTTGATGAGCTTTATCTCGTGATATAGTTTTCCAGGCTTAAAATGAGAACGCCCTGTATACGACAAAATGTCGGAATTCTATGTAGAATTACTTCCGTAATACTTTCAGGAAAGCCATATGGCATTACACATAATTTTACATATAGCATTACATAAAGGGTTTTAGCTTGGTGATGCCATATGTAATTCCACATGGAATTACTACTTGGAAAAAGAAAAAATTTCTATCATCTACAAATAACTGCAAAATACCATAATAAGTTATTTGCAGATATCAATTTGTATTACCATCCGGATAATAACTCCAAAACAAGGGGGTTCAGCTGATTTTACTTCTGTATAAAAAAATTTAATTTTTCAATTTTTTTATTTTATTCCTGAAATACAACTTGAATCCCCTTGTTTTGGAGTTATCCTGATGGTAACATTAATTGTTCACAGTAAATGACGCATTAAAGTATTCTGTAGTTATTTCTAGATGACAAAATTTTTTTCCTTCTTCCAATTTGTAATTCTATGTGTTTTTTCAAATGGAATTACATATGGCATTACCAAGCTAAAACCCCTTATGTAATGCCATACGTAAAACTATATGTAATGCCACATGGCTTTCCTGAAGGTATTACAGAAGTAATCACACATGGAATTCCGTCTTTCTTTGGTGGGATTTAATCTACAATATACACAGTTATACAGCTGTCCCAGAAGATATATATATATATATATATATATATATATATATATATATATATATATATACCTCTCTGGGTCCGTACCATATAACTATTTTTCTGTATACTGGCCTATGTTATAACATAGGCCGGTGAAGCAAAAAAAAGTTATATGGTACGGCCCCTGCTCTCAAATCTTTCGATGCGTACAAGGAGAAGCTAGGTATATCAATAACTTTCTTGTCCCCAATTAGCGCCCACCCAGAGCCCCATTACATTCCTAGCTTAGTAAACCACCTAAGCAACTCACATAGGCCCCAGCTAACTAGCGTGGGAGCCCTGCTAACTTTCCGATCGGGTTGAGACGATGGTCTGCTCAGTGTTGGGATATAGTTTCGGCCAGACTTGGGAATTCTCTAGGACCCAACCTCTGTGATGTGGGAAAACTCTAGATCAATAAAATAATAGTATCGAACGTGAGACGCGAAATTCCAATAAGATCCAATAACCAATAACACAAGCACGTATCACCCAATGACCCGGCGCGCTTACTGGCCACTTTATCAAATAGATAATTATTAATAACACCTTTCACTTGATGACCTGGGGTACGTACTAGCTACTCTGTTAAATAAATAATTATTAATAACACAAACGCCTATCACCTGTATAACCTAGAGCGCCTATTGCGAATCTAGTATGTACATATTTATCAATAAATAAGTAAAGCACCCATTTTTTAATCATCCAGGACACTTATTGGCCACACTATTAAATTATAAAAAGTTAATTGATATCGTATGAAACAATTTAAAATTTTTATTGATTGTCTAGTATGACAAAGATCTTTTTAATCTGCGTTCTCGTAACTGATTGATAATTTATTATTTAATAGTGGCCAGGATTTAAATAGGAAATAGCCCAAGTAGAAATTGAAAGTGGGTGAAACTAAAAGCTAGGCTACTACGCCACCCACCATGACCGCAGCTTGGCACCTGATTTGGCCTCCAGTGGGTTTGTAATACGGCGCTGACTTGGACGCAGCAGCTTGGCCTGACTTGGCATGACTCTCGCCCAGTAATCGCCCACTTTCGTCTACAGATCAGTATAATACAGATACGTCTGTATATAAGTATACAAATATAGTATGATATGCGCGCGCGCACAACACATGGATAAATGTATTTTTTTTTGTTTAAAGGTTCTGACCTTGCTGAGGTATGAACGCTAACTTCATGTAAGAAGCGTATAGTACATAGAATTTACGACTCTTAGTAACTAGTAACATACACAGTAAAATACATAGAAGAAAGAATACAAAAATACATAAGTAAATACATATGCGATATAAATATGAAATACTGAACATTTTAATAAACTGATGTACTTAATGATAACAACAAGACATAAAAATAGTTTGCAACCATTAATGCTAGCATAAATAATTAAACAAGTATACTGTCATAACATTGTGACAAAAAGCTTATAGAAAATAAATAGTTTAGACTTTAAGTATAGTGACGGGGTTCATATGAACAGGAACATTTTTTATTTTTTTTTATTTTATTGTATTAACTTTATAAGTAATAGCCTTACACCTGTAAATTGCAAGACTTAAGGAAATTTATAACAATGAGGCAAGCCTCTATATTTTATTTGGCGATAAGGCACTCAATGTTAAGTGGAAGGCAAACTTTAAGTTTATTCAATTTCTTTATCATATTCAGTCTTTGCGCAGAATAAGTAAAGATCACAATTCCATAAAACGTGATTCAGACTTTCTTCTTCAGCACCGCATTTACATAGAGGGTCTCTTATAACATTCTTACGATAAAGACTTTCAGCTAAGCTGTGATGATTGAAACGCATTCTATTTACAGTAACAATAACGTAACGCGGGAGTTTCTTGTTATTATACCAAAATTTTTTCCGAGGTGAGTGGAAGTATTCGAAATAATTTTTGCCTTTCATGCGACCCTGCTGAGCCCTGCTCGCTAACATTTTTGATGTATGACAGGTTGTAGCAGAAGGATTTGAAAAGTGGGAACAAATCAGTAAAAAAAAAAAACGAGGGATTACAGGTTCAGGCAGAAAGGAGGCAGATTTGGCAAGGGAGTAAACGTACTCATTACCAGTGATACCCGTATGAGAAGAAACCCATATTAATTTAACCGAATTGTTAGGAGAGTTAGACAAGAAGGAAAGGTATTTACTTTTAATATCAAGGACAGTAAACTTCGTTTTGATGCTACATGAGGTGCCCTGTTAAATGGTTCTGGTACAACATGATAAAACCTGATATAAATTTCTTTTAGTATACCGGACATAAAATTGCGAGGTATAATATTTTATCAGTAAATTTTTGGTCTTCCCAATGTATCGGTGTATATGATGTAAAAATATTTACCGTGATCCGGAACAAAATATACCTATATGTGGATAACAAGTACATATAGTGATTTACAAAATAGTTGTACATATTATTTTATATAGGTTATTTTCTGATGGTTGCGTACGGCGAACTTTGATTTTTATTTACAACTTGTTTATTTTTCGACTTGTTTGTATTACCCGTCCAGAATTAAATATCCCTATTTAATGACGCAAACTTTATGACATAGGTTTTTTTTGATACACTTCTAATAAGTTTGTATAAGGAAATTCTTTATACATTTGTATCATGTCTTACAAGCAAATAACTATGCATAAACTATGAAGGATCTTAAACGTTTAACTTCGTGTATATTAATTTTTTCTTAGTATTTTGATGTTTTCTCGGTATATAAGGTCTTATAAAATATGTCAGGTGCAAATACACACATACATTCTTATAATTTTAGTCTTTAAATGGTGTCATGTGATGTTATTATTTGATTCTCGTCTAATTTCTACTGGTTTGGTATTCAATGCGGATTTGACTGAAAATGTCAACATGAAACTTCTTGTCTTAAGGCCTACGGAGCTGAGCTTGCCAAAATATTGTGAAAATATTAAACGAACAAAGTAGGTAAACTATGGCGGTTCTGGCACCCCCCCAGCTCCCCCCCTGAGGTAGTGGTGGGGGGAGAGGCTCTAGCTATAGCTGTGGGTGGAGAAGAGGCGGTGGAGGAGAGGCGGTGGTGGGGGGAGAGGCTGATCGGGCGGTAGAGGAGAGGCGGTGGTGGGGGCTAATCGGGCGGTGGGAGGAGGGGCACGGGCGGTAGGGGCGGTGGGTGGTGCGGACTACTCGGATGGTAACGTCAGGGGAAGGGGGCCTCTTCCGAATGCTGTGATGTCGGATGATATTGACAGCTCCCTTCCTTTCCGACCGCGAATCAAGCTCCGATGTCATCAGGATGGGTCCGAAAGGTGTAGGTGTGACAAGCCCAACGTACAGCGCGAGAGGAAGATGATCAAGCATGAACGTGTATCAGTGGATGTAGCGGATCGCGTATCCCGTTCAGCTGCGACCAACGTTGGCTTACTCAACGCAGTACCCTGCCAAGTAAACGGAGCTATTATTTCTTATCTATACGGATGTGTTAGCCGTGGCCGATGACTTCTCGCTTCTTATTTATAGGCGTATAATGTTCCAGTGTAATATTTTTTTCTTAGCAAGAGCGGGTGCAACGAGTCATGCTAGGATACACGTATGGGTAAGCCGTGGCCGATAACTCTTCGCTTCTTATTTAGGCGTATAATGTACCAGCATCATATTTTTTTCTCAAGAGCGGGCGTATCGAGTGATGCGTGTTGCCAGAGAACATGTATACCATTTCATAACCGAAAGCGTATCCCAACATTGCTTGGCTTACTCCTCTTCACCGCAGTACCTCGCCAACGAATAGAGTCAGTTAATACGATAAAGTAATTTTAATCGGCGCAGTAATAAGGAGGCGTGAATGAAAAAAATCGACATAGATTCATGAAGAACTAATTTATTGCATAAGTATTGTGTATCAGGTGTACATTGATTAAAAAATATCGTTTTGTCGTTGCTGCTCTTTTAAAATCCATTTTTTTTAAGCTGTAGCATTCTTCACAGCACAATGAGCTGAATTAAATTGGTGATTCATGCATTCGATATCATCTATACTAATTTTTTTTAAAGCTGGACATTTCTTAATATCATAAATGTACCTATAAAAATAATTATATTATGCAAATATTTAGTAAAGCGTATAATCATACTATGAGTAATGTACCTATTAAATAGCACACGGCGCAACCATTCGATTTTTTCAAGACCTTTTACGTAAATAACATCATCTTCTTTAATAATGGCTCGAAAGGTTGTAGCTAGATCCTCGTAGGGAACTTTTCCTGAGCTCCAACGAAGACCGTGGTAATTAAACTCCAACCATCGATTTTCACATTTGTTCTTAGGTAAGAGCTGTGCCCAAGAATATGGGGGCTTAAAGACAAAAACTGACGGTGTAGCATTTTCTTGTAGAGGTATAATAGCGACCTCTTTAAAAATAAATTCGTTGTGCATGGTTTTAAAGCCTTGAACATCAACCACGTACTTCGTCATCTTAACGTTGTGAAGATTATTAGTTAACTAACCCCTCTATCGATGTGTCATCTCTTTATATACAACTGCTAGTCACCGCTAGTTATCACTCGTATCGCTTTCGCAGAGGTAAATCAGTATAAAAGAAAAGTTCAAGCTGCTTGTCATTCATTTGAGTACGTTAACGCGAGCTGTAAGTATAATGGAGCAACTCCGCGAGAATTTTGCTAACGCCAACGCCGTGGAGCGTTACGGGATTTTCTGTGAAATAGCGCGAATAGAATATCAACGCTTGCCGCATAGTGATAATATGACCGAGATACGAGATTTTATTGATAATAGTGAAATAGTGCTTAAAAGTATTTCCGACTATAAGCTGTCTGTAAAATTGTCATCGCCAGTGGAAAATAAGTTGTTGAATATTGAGTGTCTTTTATCAACGTTTTTAGCAGCATTTTATAAAATTCTAGAAGTGCAAGGGTCAGGGCTCGATGAAAAATTAGACAATCAAGATGATTATAATTTTGTGACATGGAAAGATCTTAATAGTGCTTTTAAAAATCGCATAAGAACGGCTGTTATAACAAATAGTAGGCATTTAGATATAATAAAATTTCTTAAGTCTGCGGAAAAAATATTCATTTTAAAAGTGCAAGAAATTCTCGACGATTAAAATGCTTTAAAAATTAATACAGTATTAGCAGCAGAGTTTTTGACAGTAAAAAATGATACAGAGACTGTCGAAGTTAAATATTTTAATACTAAATCTGATTCCATTTTTGATACGACAGACCTACATGAATGGTTTAAAACGAATGTCCAGAAGCCTATTTCTACAGATATAGAAGAGTTTCAGGAGCGTGATTCTGGATGGACTTTACGCTCAATTTTAAATTTAGTAGTAAATGTAAATAAGTACAATGCAATGACTGGTAGTTCTTACATAGAACTCCCTACTACTATCGAGAAAAAAAAAGCTTGCGTGAATGTACAGAACGCAGATCAGCAATGCTTCAAATGGGCCATTTTGTCTTTACATCCAGTGAATAAAAATGCACAACGAGTGTCAAATTATACTCAATACGAAAACAGTTATAGTTTCGAGGGGATCACCTTTCCAGTGCAGCCTAAGCAAGTTACAAAATTTGAAAAACAGAATAATGTGTCTATTAACGTGTATTTTTTGGAGAAAAGTAAAAATAGTTATAAAACTTTACCCCTTCACTTGACAGCAGAAAAAAAGGATAAACATATTAATTTGCTGCTTATACAAAATTATTATATTGACACGTATAGTGAGGGAAAATCAAAGAAACAAAAAAATATTGACGGAGAACGTGATGATTTCGTTAATGCTGAGGCAATGGATGAAGATGAGGTAGAAGAAGATAGAGAAGAATATTTAGAAGGAATCCAAGATGGTGATAATAGTGCTGATAATGATATAAAATACCACTACGTATATATTAAAGACTTATCTAGGTTGGTTAGAAGTTCTTTAACAAAACATCAACATAAAATATATATTTGCGACCGCTGTCTTCATTACTTTACAACTGATGAAATGTTAAAAACACATACGGTGGAGTGCGTTAAAGTGAATAAGTGTAAAATAAGCTTGCCGAGGTATGATAATAAAATTTTAAAATTTGAAAATCACATAAATAAAAATCGTGTACCATTTATAGTATACGCAGACTTTGAATGTTTATTAAAACCTGTGCATAATAGTGAGCGAGCAATACAACACCATGAAGCATTAAGTGTTGGATATTATGTAAAGTGCAGTTTTGATAACGCGAAATCACGATACATTTTCTACAAAAAAAAAACTGAAAGCAGTGAGAATCCAGCTACCTGGTTTGTGAAAGAAATGCAAGATCTTGCCTTAGATTTACATAGAATGTACGACAATCCAGTGCCAATGAGATCATTAACTGAAGAAGAGGACTTTGATTTTTTCATATGTCACATATGTCAGAAGTCTATTAAAAATGATGAAAAAGTTTACAATCATTGCCATTTTACTGGAGAGTAAGTATTATATTGATGAGTTTGTAATTGAGAAAATTTTTCCCTTTAAACTAAAATTCGCTTTTTTTTACTCAGATATCGAGGCCCAGCTCACAATGTATGTAATCTCAAGTATCAGGACTCGCGAGCAGTACCAATAGTTTTTCATAACCTCAGCAATTATGATGCCCACTTATTTATACAAGAACTTGTAACTTGCTTTCCTGGAAGAGTGCAAGTTATCGCTCAAACTAAAGAAAAATACATTTCTTTTACGAAGTACGTTAAAGGGACAAGCATAAACTTAGGCTTCATTGACTCGTATAGATTTTTGCCGTCGTCGCTTGATAAGTTGGGATCTTACTTAGAGCAGTATGATACTCTAGAAAAGGTTTTCAGTCAAGATGATAAATACTCTTTCGAGCAAATCAATATGCTGAAGAGGAAGGGTGTATTTCCATACGATTATGTAGCATCATTCGAAAAACTTGAAGAAATCGGGCTCCCATCTAAAGATGATTTTTATAGTAAATTATATAATGCACATATAAGTAGTGAAGATTATATACATGCTGAAACAGTATGGAAAACTTTTGATATTATAACTCTTGGACAGTATTCAGATCTTTACCTCAAAACTGATGTACTTCTGTTAACAGAAGTATTTGAAAACTTTAGAAATAATTGCCTCAAGGTTTATAAATTAGATCCTGCTCACTATTTCACTACTCCAGGCTTCACTTGGGATACCATGTTGAAAAAAACGAAAGTAAGTATTATGTATAAGAATATAATGTCAATTGTGCTTTAGTTATCAATTGAGAATTTTTTTCAGATTTCACTAGAACTCATTACTGATATAGATATGTTTATGTTCATTGAAAAAGGCATACGAGGTGGAATAAGCCAGTGCTGTAACAGATATGCAGAAGCTAATAATCACTATATGGAAAATTATAAAAAAGATGAAACTGAAAGATATATAGCATATTTTGACGTAAATAATTTGTATGGTTGGGCAATGACTAAAAAACTTCCTTATGGTGGATTTCAGTGGGTCGAAAATGTTGAGCAACAGCCTCATGAATTTTATAATATTGGAAATGAAAGTGCTTACGGATATATTTTAGAAGTGGATTTGGAGTATCCAGAGGAGCTCCACGATTCTCATAAAGATTTGCCATTTTGTTCCGAACACATTTCAGCACCAGGTTCGAAGCAGCCTAAATTAATGACAACATTAAGTAACAAGCATAAATACGTACTTCATTATGAAGCCCTCAAGCAAGCCACAAATCATGGATTACGACTGACAAAAATATATCGAGCCTTAAAATTCTGGCAAAGTGCATGGCTTAAAGAATATATTGATCTCAATAGCATTGAGAGAAAAAAGGCTAAGAATGAGTTTGAAAAAATGCTTTTGAAACTATTCAATAATGCTATTTTTAGAAAAACGATGGAAAATGAGAGAAAGCGTATCGATGTCAAACTTCTCAACCATTAGGATGGACGCTATGGTGCGGCATCGTACATTGCAAAGCCAAATTTTCACAGCTGTAATATTTTTGATGAGAATTTTGTAGCCATACAGCTACAACGTGCAGAAGTGATGATGAAAAAGCCAATATACATTGGGCTTAGTGTCTTAGATTTATCGAAGACACTTGTGTATCGTTTTCACTACGATTATATGCTCTCCAAACTCAAAAATGATTGTAAACTCTTATACACTGATACAGACAGTCTGATATATGAGGTAACAAACCATGATATTTATAAAATGATGAAATTGGATATTAATGAATTTGACACATCAGATTATCCAGAAAATAATAAATTTACGATGCCGTTAAAAAATAAAAAAATTGTTGGGCTCATGAAAGATGAGTGCAATGGAAATATTATATTGAAATTTGTTGGGCTCAGAAGTAAGATGTATAGTATTCTTCTTGAAAATGAAAATGTGATTAAAAAAGCAAAGGGTGTTAAGAGTAACGTCGTAAAAGCAACTATCGATTTCAACGACTATACTGAGTGCCTACGTGACCAAATTATAAACATTATTCGAGAGCAAATTAATATAAGATCACGTCATCATAAGCTATACACTGAGAGGCAAAATAAAATTGCTCTTAGTTCCCGAGATGATAAACGATATATTTTATCAAACACTACAGATACGCTGCCTTGGGGCCATTATAGGATTAAAATAATAGAAGAACAAAGAACTGGAGAGTGTGTAGAAAACCATAGCAGACCAGCAGCCAATGAAAAAGCAGCCAATGTAGAGGGGGAGATTTCTTCAGTAGTGGGAGAGTCCCTATATCATCGGCAGCATCAACCAGCAGAGCTCAGTCAAAGCTGTAGTGAGCAGATAAAAGTATTGACCGCTTCATCATCCAACGCAAGCAGCTCAGGACAACAACAAGCTCTCAAAAGAACAGGTTTGGAGTTGAAAAATTTCTACAGAGATAAGCAGATCTGTTTGGAACAGCAAAGCTCAGAAATAAAGGTTTGTAACGTGTTTTCTTATTCATATATTTTTTTTTTACTATCTATAAAACTCATATAATTTTCTTATGTTTCAGATGGCTGATTTAGCAGCACTTAATCAGCTGGCCTGTGGAAGATTCCTTCCAACAAAGAAGATCAACGAAATGGTCAAGGGGCAAAGTCATGTAGTGTCGAAGCTGAGAAAAGCTAACACTAAATTCGGCACGAAAGCTATCGCTGAACTAGACGATCACTTTCAAATATTTTTACCTAATCAAGTATCTGAGTATCTTGTGAGTAACGAACTATCATTTAATAGTTTGTTGGAATCTATTGATAGAAAGAAGCTGTCAGTTTGCTACAATGGTGATAGTGTTGAATTTTTTAACCAATAAATGTTTAATTATACAAATACAAGAAAAAGAAAGTTATTTTTGTGAAACTAGTTTAACGTGAGAAAAAATAAATGATACAATCTATTACATGTTTAGAGTTTTTATTTATCTCAATGAATCTTATGTAAGATATAACATTACCATCAGAGATGAGTAGAGAGATTGCTAACGCCAATGCTACGGCGTGAGACAACTTTTTTCCACTGATCGGGGCGACCCGCCGCGGCCAGCCGTCGAACCAAGGCGCACATTTTTCGAGAGTGCGAGACTCGTATCGAAGAGCGTGCGCCTACAAGAAGAGAAGTGGATTCGCGTGGAAATGAGCATATAGGCGCACATTTTGGCGACACGTAGAAGGGGTATACCGAATGTGTGCCTACGAGGAGAGGAGTGGAAATGTTGACTATAGCTATATATCTGAACGCACAGCCAAAGCAAGCGACGACACTAGTTTTTCTCTTTTGACTGCAACCGAGTATATGCTATATATATTTAACTGACTCTTGCTCTCTCGCTCTTGCTTGAATGTTATCTATCAATCTTACATTCGATTAATCGTGAAACTAAATGCTCATAATTATATGCACAGAATTTGATATCAAAACATTTTTTTTTTCCGTACGTTAATACTTAATTCGAAATCTAGTATTATTTTGAAAAAATGTTCAGCTAATTTTTTTAAGGATGACAGTTCAGCTATAATCACTGGTTAATTATTTTTTCTCATCACAATTGTTATGAACTGTAGGACAAGCCCCGAAGGTTATCGATGAACATATGTGACTTTAAGATCTCCTACCCTCGAAGTCTCGATAGCTAAGGTAGTAAGGGCTTATGCCACTACTATTCTCGTTTTGCTATCTGAGGATCGATTCCAACTGTCTGCAAATTTTTTTTTTTAACGTGATTCATCATTCTAGTTTATTTTCTTTTTATTTATGTTTTATTTATGTTTTATAAATAATATTAACAAACCCTTTTTTTCCTATACATCGAAATACATTTTTTTAATACTAATTATATTAAATAATTTCATAAGCTGATACTTATCGTTAGCATGGCCATTTCGGAATTTCACAATAATAAAATAAATTCTTAGAATATGAGTATAATTCTTACATTTAAAACTCCAAGAAATTATTTACATCCAAAGTAAGAGACAAAAAATCCTTATACATAATTTTCATTAATTTTAATTTTTTTTTTCCAAGAAATGATTAAGCTGTTCTGATTGATATTTTTATCTATCTATACAATAATCATAATCTTCGAAGGCACAAGAAAACTTACATAAAACTCCCTAAACATTTATTTTCCGTCTTTTGTTGTAAAAAAATTTTAGGTATAGCAGCTATACTTATTGTGTTGATTAAATATGTAATTTCAATGTCAATTACATAATGTTGGTTCTAGACCAAACTTTTAATTAGCGTATGTGAATATCAAAACCTAATACCTTTGAAAATTATGCAACAAAAATCTGAACAGTAATGAAAAACAGATCTTATATATCAAGTTAACTGTTACGTTACTTAAAATTTTTACCTGGTAGTTACAAACACTTGTCACTTACATTATGAATTTCAAAAAAGTAAAAGTTTAACCTTGAACATAATTTTCGATAATTTATAAGAATTTATATGAAATTCTGAAATGGCCATGCTAACGATAAGTATCAGCTTATGAAATTATTTAACATAATTTGTATTAAAAAAATGTATTTCGATGTATAGGGAAAAAAGGGTTTGTTAATATTATTTATAAAACATAAATAAAACATAAATAAAAAGAAAATAAACTAGAATGATGAATCACGTTAAAAAAAAAAATTTGCAGACAGTTGGAATCGATCCTCAGATAGCAAAACGAGAATAGTAGTGGCATAAGCCCTTACTACCTTAGCTATCGAGACTTCGAGGGTAGGAGATCTTAAAGTCACATATGTTCATCGATAACCTTCGGGGCTTGTCCTACAGTTCATAACAATTGTGATGAGAAAAAATAATTAACCAGTGATTATAGCTGAACTGTCATCCTTAAAAAAATTAGCTGAACATTTTTTCAAAATAATACTAGATTTCGAATTAAGTATTAACGTACGGAAAAAAAAAATGTTTTGATATCAAATTCTGTGCATATAATTATGAGCATTTAGTTTCACGATTAATCGAATGTAAGATTGATAGATAACATTCAAGCAAGAGCGAGAGAGCAAGAGTCAGTTAAATATATATAGCATATACTCGGTTGCAGTCAAAAGAGAAAAACTAGTGTCGTCGCTTGCTTTGGCTGTGCGTTCAGATATATAGCTATAGTCAACATTTCCACTCCTCTCCTCGTAGGCACACATTCGGTATACCCCTTCTACGTGTCGCCAAAATGTGCGCCTATATGCTCATTTCCACGCGAATCCACTTCTCTTCTTGTAGGCGCACGCTCTTCGATACGAGTCTCGCACTCTCGAAAAATGTGCGCCTTGGTTCGACGGCTGGCCGCGGCGGGTCGCCCCGATCAGTGGAAAAAAGTTGTCTCACGCCGTAGCATTGGCGTTAGCAATCTCTCTACTCATCTCTGTTACCATGTATTGTGAAAAAATTTCATTTGCACACATAATTGATAACATTAAAAGACCACAACAAGTTTTATACAAATTTTTTTACAACTTCTGAATTTTAATAATTTTTAAAGTACATATCACTTTTATTCTTTGTTATTATCAATCCAACTGTTATGGGTATTGTCAAAGCCCAACCACTTGACGAATATTTGATTTCCTCGTCGACGAAGAATTTTTTCAACAAGATAAGTATCAGGATACTTGGTTTTCTGCAGTTCCTGCTCGTAGAAGCCTCCAGAAATTGGCTGATTTTGGTAATCTTTCAAATGGTAAGTTGGTGGATTGGTTAGAGCTACTCGTGTTATAGTGAATACCTCAGTCGACCAGTTAGGTGTGTATCCTTTTTCAAATACTTGCTTAGCATTACTTATTCGCACTTTGTCTCCCACTTTAAATTTCGGTAGTTTTCTCATCCCGATTGTTCTTGATGAAATTTTTTTCAAAATTTCATTTTCAGCAGCAGCTGACACATCCTTTGGTTTCATAGCTATTGTCCGATGTTTCCGATTATTATAGGCCGTCAGTAACTTAGGTAAGATGTCAATCCACTTATATCTGCCACGCAAGCTGAAATTTTTCCACATATCATGCTTTAATGTACGATTGAATCGCTCACATATAGATGCTTTAAGGTTACTATAAGTCAAGTACAAGTTAATTTTGTTCTTTTGCATGAGACTTTGGAAATTCACATTGTAAAACTCTTTGCCATGATCTGTTTGCAAATTAGTTGGAACTCTTCCCTTTGTTAATATCGACTTCATAGCTGCAGTCACATCTTTACCGGTTTTATTCTTTACGGGCACAGCCCATGCATACTTGGAGAATACATCTATAACTGTAAGCAAATACCTATAACCTTTATTTCCATGAGCATAAGGTATCATCTCCACAAGATCAGCTTGCCATGTTTCATCCAAGCCTCGAATATCAAACTTTCGGCGAAGGTAGTTGCGTCTCGCAGGTTTATGAAGCTCTTCCACTACTGCTTCCATCTCTCTTAACTGTCTTCTGGAGTTATACTAGATATATGTGCTACAATCTCCTTCAGTGTATTTATTTCACTCTGCAAATTTAGTATTGTTTCTGAGAATACATCACTTAAATTGCTCAATAGTAGATTTATTTTCTCTTGTTCATCCAAAATGAAACTTTTTTCTTTCTGTAAAGTAGTGAGATTTACAGCATCGTGAGGTTGAATAGCTGGTGCAACATTACACAACCTTTTATTTTCCAAGTCAAATTGACCATCTGTGGTGAGATTATATCCAATTCCTCGAGGACCTCGACTACCACCTTTCGACTTAACTGATCCACGTCCGAACACGTCGATGCTCATTTTTACACTGAAGTAGAATTGATAACGATTCTCAATATATGATATTAGCTTCACGAAGCTCCTCAATGATTGAATTCATTTCATTAGTGTGACTAGGATTACCGGCTGATTTTTCTGCCACTAGTAATCTTAGCCGATTGACCAGCTCGTTAGGATCGTCCCAGTAAACGTAGTCCATTTGCATGTTCAGCCTAGCAATTTTAAATGAAGGTATGGACCCGCCTTTCTTCTTAATTTGAGTGAGATTAAATAATGGGGCAATAACATGATTGAATTTATTACTATTGTATGGACGAATCGTCTCATTTTTGTCAAATTTTCTTTTATGCGCACTTGACGTTTCCAAGATTTGTTTGTATTTAACTAAATTATCTGGTGTCATGTGCTTTTTATCAGGATGCTTTTTTATAAGTAACTCCATTAATCCATCAGTCATTGGATATCTTAGATCCTTTATTTGAATTTGATTATTTTTGAAATATATAGGCGAATCACCAAGTATATGCTGTCCGTTTTTTTCCTTTCTTATCCCATAAATTCGATCCAGTTCTGACTCTTTTCTATCAAGTATTTGTAAGTATGGATTCATAGGTTCATTTTTATCGATGTCATGCGCTGAATCATCATCGTCACTTTTTTCAACAACGGTATCATAGTCTTTGATAGTATCATTCGACGAAAAAGTATCTTCTTCATCATCACTGTTACTATTAGCTGATTGGAACATTGATGCGTCGGTATTATTAATTTTTGACTTAAAAGGCTTGAAGCGTTTTTTAAGTAAAGATTCAGAGCTAAGTGGCACGTTTTTGACTTTCTTTGTGTCATCGATAATTTTAAGAAGTGGATCAGTAATAGGCTTGAAAGTCTCTCCAATCTGTTTTTCAAAATTTTCTCTTCCTGACTTTAACAATCGATGCTTACGTCGAACAGCTTCTCTAGCTTTTTCAACTTGCCGAAGAACGTCTTTTTCCTCACGAAAAGTGTCCATGTTGATCGCTTGATGGTTAACAAGAAACTAATACGCACTTAATAAGCATGAGTAATATTTATAGCAAAAGAATCAAATCCTCTCCTATATCTACCATTATCAACATCTCTTTCCTTGTCTATTACGACAAATCCATGTTTTCCAACTCTCCAACAGTTTACACATAATTTTTTGAATTCATTGTACGTCATATCAGTATTAACATGATCATTATAGATGTGCTTCAAATTCATGTCATCTTGTCGAAATATGACCAAAAGGTTTAAATTATCTCTGACTAAGTGCTTTGGAACTTGAGCATAGGATTGGCATAGATAGAAGCAGTCAACGCTTTTGTAACGTCCCATGCAGAAAAAGGCTTTCACATTTTCTTGTTTTTCACAGGCAATGTCGTCAAATATCATTATGGAGTTGGGTAGTGCCTTATCAGGAGATATGACTGATTCATGATCGCTATATGAAAAATACTTTACACCATCTATGGGCTCCAACAGTTGTTCTAGAAACTTATACTTTGGCTGATTCAGCGACTTTGAGTATAGATAAACATTCTCAAATCTCAATCCGTTGGGGTGAGTAATTAAAGCCAGCAAGCTGTTTGTTTTTCCACAGTTTAACAGACCACAAAGAACAGCTCTTATCGTATCGGGTAGCAAATCACCATGGCGTTGGATTTTCTTATCTTGCTTAACGATTCCGTCGAAATTCACGACAGGAAGTTTTATATTCTGATCTATGAAGCTCATGTTTACTGTATGCTGACTCAACTGAGACTGAAACATGATACTGTAAATGGTTTGCCTATATATTTTGAAACTCATCTGTCATCGAATTTCCTAATCTTGCTTATCAGTTTGTTGAAATTTATGACAGGAAGTTAAATATTCTGTTCCTCGGAGCTCGTGGTTACTGCATGCTGAAATATGAAACTATAAATAGTGCTCTACATATATTTTCAAGCTCATTCATCGTTAAGCACTTGGAAAGTAATGATCATTCATCATCGCAAAGGCTGTGGAATTATAAACACACTTATCAATAAACTGCCCATAGAGCTGCACGTACCAGGATATCAATATTGTGGACCGGGCACTAAACTAACCAAGAGATTAGCTCGCGGAGATCCGGGTATCAATCCATTGGATCAGGCGTGCAAGCAACACGATATAGCCTATTCGCAGGATCGAAAAAATATTACAGCAAGAAACACCGCTGACAAAATTCTCGCTGAAAAGGCGTGGCAAAGATTCAAAGCCACAGACGCTAGTTTAGGGGAAAAAGCTGCTGCTTTTACTATTATCAGTGCCATGAAATTGAAATCCAAACTCGGCATGGGAGCATTCCCTAGTACGAATTCTAGTAAAGTGAGTAAGAACAAAATGAAGCCGAAGAAAACTACTTTGAAAAGCTTGATTCGAAGTGCTTCAAAGTCCATGATTCCTAATCGTAGTGCTCGAAAAGCTATAAGTTCGGCGTTAAAGGGAGCTCAGGATGCTGTGAAAAAAGCTGGTGGTAGGAAAAATATTGTAATACCTCGAGTATTGCCTATCCCGCAGAAAACTGGAGGATTCCTACCATACCTTATTCCTGCATTTGCTGGCCTAAGTGCTATAGGCACTATCTCTAATGGTGTAACTGGAGTTGTCAAGGCTATTAATGATGCTAAAGTTGCTCGAAAACAGCTAGAGGAGAGTGAGAGGCATAATAAAGAAATGGAAGCACTCTTACTTGGAAAGGGGCTGTTTTTAAAACCATATAAGAACGGCTTAGGTCTACATTTAAGGCTTGGAAAAGGCTTAAAAGATGGAAAAAAAAAAAAAAATTTCTACGTAAAACTGCCTTACCGAGCTCTCACAGACTATGACCTCATCAAGTATGCAAAAATTTTGAAAATACCGCATTTCCGTGGAGTTTTCATGAGAAATGCTTTGCCAGCCGATGGCCCACGTTTTTCCGAATCAGCAATAGTCAATCTCGATGATAAGGATGGTCCTGGTACTCACTGGGTTGCCTATAGAAAGCGAGGCAATAACGTGACGTATTTCGACAGTTTTGGTGACCTACAGCCACCGATTGATCTACTGCTATATCTTGGTGTTAGATGTGTCAAATATAATTATGAAAGGTTCCAAGATTTTGGTACATACAACTGCGGCCATCTTTGTTTATGCTTTCTTTGTAAAAAACTTAATTATCAGCCAATATAAATGTATCCCAATACGCAAGTAACATTAGTTATTGACAAACCGTCATGGAAGAATCATTGACATTAAGTTTATCAGGAATATCGTCTATTCTTGAAGCACAATATTTTCCACCTATGGAGTTGTCACCAGCACATAACTACGTTATTGGTCTAGTAGAACTCCTAACTTTCAATTCAATTCCAAATATCGACGAAGGTAATAATAAATTTTACGTAGGCGATCAAGTGGTTGTTTTTCCAACTGGCAGCTACGAAATTCAAGATATTGAGTCATTTCTGATCGACGTGTTACAACCCGACGATATAGCTATTAGCATCAAACCAAATAATAATACTCTTCGCAGTGTGATAACGCGTAGTCATACTATTGATTTCAGGCCAAAAGATTCTATAGGCCGTCTTTTAGGCTTTACTGAACGAATTCTTAGAGATACCAGTACTCACATCTCAGATTTACCTGTTGCTATTCTCAAGGTTAACACATTGAGAGTTGAGTGTAATATCACTAGTGGAGCCTATATAAACGGAGAAAAAGTTCATACCATCCACGAGTTTTTCCCCTGCTGTACCACCGGGATACAAGATTGTCGAAGTTCCATCGCAAATCATTTATTTACCCGTTGCTGTTAAAATTATAGATCATCTTCAAGTACGCATTGTTGATCAGGAAGGTAACTTAATTAATTTTCGTGGAGAAGTTATAAATACAAGACTACACTTGAAACAACTCAACTGAAATGGGCATAGTGTACAACAATAGTAAAGTTGGACGAGGCTATGAAAAAAAATTAACGAGGGTGAGGACGAATAGTCATCCACGAGACAACAAAATTGGACGAAGCTATAAGAATAAACCAAAATGGATGAGACGGATCAGTCGTCGACGAACGCTCAAAGCGTTAACACGTCACAACGTCCAGTTCTTAAAAAACCTAGGCCTAAAAGTAAGAGCTCTTGGTGGCAAATAACTTGTGCTTTTTTTTGCTGCCTGCGAACGAGAAAAAGTTGTGATGGAAGAGATTCTTGGGATTCAGTCAGGTGTCGTGTTTGATGAGTCGGTTGCACACTACGAAATTCATGCACATCGACCCCACATTGCATCAGCATTTAATAGCAGTGATGAAATTCGCATCTTAATTCAACATCAAGATTTATGTCTTTTACTCTCTCAAAGTTCCCTACGTATTTCTGGACGTATAACAACTGGAGATGATCAATCTCTTGAGAAAACAAAACTAGTTAATAACGCCATCTGCCATCTGTTTGAAGAAATACGATATGAACTAAATGGTATTGAAATTGATAGGTGTAAGAATGTTGGATTGACAACTTTAATGAAAGGATGGATATCTTTCTCTCCCAGTCAGAGTTTAATGCTTGAAAATGCTGGTTGGATAGACATTGAAGAGAAAAAATCTATTATCAATGATCATTCTTATTTCGAAGTGTCAATACCTTTGAGTATGATATTTGGTTTCGCTGAAGACTATCGCAAAGTTGTGGTTAATGCAAAACATGAATTAATTCTCACAAGATCAAGAGATGATGTTAGTGCCGTTATACAAGTACCTGAAAATCAAATTTTCGAAAAGTATAAGCTTAAATTGACTCAGATTGAGTGGCTTGTGCCTTACATAACTGCATCAGACAGACGAAAAATTCGTTTGCTTGATGTTATTGCAAAAGACAAGACTATTTCTATGAGTTTCCGCAATTGGGAGTTGTATGAGTATCCTCTTTTGCCAAAAACTTCTAGACATGTGTGGACTGTCAAAACTTCCAATCAGTTGGAAAAGCCTCGTTTTGTTATTTTGGGCTTTCAGAATAAGCGAAAAAATGATCCTGCTTTTAATGCCAGTCTCTTTGATCACTGTAATATCAGCAATGTAAAGCTTTTCTTAAACTCACAGTACTATCCTTATAGAAATCTTAATCTTGATATTAATAAAAATCAGTTTTCAACATTATATGATATGTATAAGAATTTTCAAGCCGCCTATTACAGGAAAGAACCAGAACCTATGCTGAATAAAAAAGATTTTATCACACACATGCCTCTTATTGTAATTGACTGCTCTAAGCAGAATGAAGCTTTGAAAAGCGCGCCAGTGGACGAGCGCTTGGAGTTTGAAGCACGAGAGAATTTCCCGGAAAACGTATCTGCTTACTGTCTCATTCTACACGATCGCATCGTAGAGTACAATCCCATTAGTGGTGACGTGAGAAAACTTGTTTAAGCACGTATATAAAATTAAAAAAAAAAATACTATCAGTGAAGTCAGTCTTTATCATGATGGAGTACATGGTGGACATGCAGGGCTTTAAGAAGCCTGGCAACGATTATGTGCTTAAAGAGTTGGCGATTCTTCCACTCCATGGAGATGATGAGCCTCAAGTATTTCTCTTCAAGCCGCCATTTCCTTGGCGCAAACTAAATGATAAATACAAACGTGAAAATTTATGGCTTGAGCTATCCTATCATGGATTAGATTGGCAATTAGGCGTTATCGACTACACAGAAATTGGTAATGTTCTTCGGGAGAATCTCAAAGATGCTAAGAAGATTTTTGTGATTGGAGTAGTGAAGAAAAGGTGGCTCGAAAGGTTTAATTGTCAAGTTAATGATATGGTTGATTATCCAGAGTTTGAACTCCCAACATTAGCTACTGCATGTCCTCACCATATTGGTGCGTATAGATCTATGTGTGCCACCCACAATGTCAAACGAATGAAAAAATTCTACTTTCATATGGAATGGGAAGATGTTACTGATTCTGAAGAAGATGTATAATAAAAAACTCAATGAAACTGTATTTTTTTTGAAATTATGTCATAAATAAATGTATTGAATTATATTGTTGTTATTATTTATGTAGCCTTTCCCTCAAAACTAGTTTAAGATTAAAATATTAAGAACCGATGATTCATTCTGATAAAACACACACTTGCGCAGTGCCTACACTAACGTGTATATAAACTAATTTCGGTGCAGAGTGCTGCTTAGTTCATCACGCAGCATCAAACGCAACGGATACGCGTTTATATCGCAGTTAGTACGACGCTTTTGAGCTGCAAAATAAAAATGGATTTTTACGAGGATTATGTTATTGAGATTAAAGGTTTTCTGGACGCTTCTCGACAGTTTTTACCAAAAGAAGTGGCTGTGGTGTCGCTTATGAGACCAGCGATCAGTCATTGGATTGTGCGGCCCCCGTGCAATTTTTCCACCTTACCTATGGATGTGCACCAAAACAACGACTTTCAGTCAGTCGAAGCGAGTGCATGGACTTGGCTAGTTTGAGGGTGATTGTTTCATTAGAAAGTTACAGCAACATTCGTACATTGTAGCAAAAAATGCACATCGAATTTACGTTTATAAAGATAATACAGCCACTTATTTGGATTCCACCATAGGGTGTACTGTGATTAACATTCAGCAGTATATGGCGCCATCGCGTCACATTCTTAATATGGGATATTCAACAAAGGCGTTAATGTGTGGTACTCATGATGTACAAAAAAGTCTACGTAGAAAGCAATATTGCGCACTTAGTAAAGCTCATCAAATAAAATTGTGGCTTTGCTCTTTGGTGGAAAGTAGCATTGAACCAGACACAGAATGTTTTTTAGACGCGCTTAATAGTTATAAGAAGAAATTTTCTAAAACGCTTCCCAGTTGGGATACTGTTGATGGAATTAATGCTAATGATATTGATACTGATACTGATAGTGACTCTGAAACTGATACTAATGTTGGTGTCAAAAACGATGACTGTGTGTAGGCAAAAAAAAAAAAGAGTAAAGTAAGCATAAAATTTAAGATCAAAAAATTAAAGTACATCTTGCCGTGTGGTAGTACAAAGAAATTAGCGCCGTCTTATAAGCTGATGAGAATTTGCGTATTGCTTCAGTTATCCTGTGACGATAGATCAGGCAACATCAACAACATGGGTCCGATCTTTAGCAAACCAAAATATGAGAGCTTCAGTAAGAAGGAGGAGGAGGAAGATAAAAATAGCCGAAAACCTCTTTTAGAAAAGCACGTTGAGGCATCTCAACCAAAAGTGAAGGGAAATTATTATTCCGAAAATATTCGCTCTTATCCAAATAAAGATGGATATGATATATTGAAAAAAAAAAATCAATAACCATGAAATTCTTGTGTATTTTTTTTTTGAAGCTACCAAAATATATGTGTATTAAAATTAAAGTTTTGTTATTATTGAAACCCATTTACATACTATCCTAAAAATCTTAAACTTAAATTCATAAGCTGGCTGAATTCCTTGGCAAGGTACTGCGTCGAGTAAGCCAACGTTGGTCGCAGCTAAACGGGATACGCGATCCGCTACATCCACTGATACACGTTCATGCTTGATCATCTTCCTCTCGCGCTGTACGTTGGGCTTGTCACACCTACACCTTTCGAACCCATCCTGATGACGTCGGAGCTTGATTCGCGGTCGGAAAGGAAGGGAGCTGTCAATATCATCCGACATCACAGCATTCGGAAGAGGCCCCCTTCCCCTGACGTTACCATCCGAGTAGTCCGCACCACCCACCGCCCCTACCGCCCGTGCCCCTCCTCCCACCGCCCAATTAGCCCCCACCACCGCCTCTCCTCTACCGCCCGATCAGCCTCTCCCCCCACCACCGCCTCTCCTCCACCGCCTCTTCTCCACCCACAGCTATAGCTAGAGCCTCTCCCCCCACCACTACCTCAGGGGGGGAGCTGGGGGGGTGCCAGAACCGCCATAGTTTACCTACTGAACAACTACAATTGTGATATACACCTTCGTTATTTTCTTTACAATATGGTATAAAATTATCGTAGAGACTGTTGTTAGCCATATTCTACATTTTATCTGTTACTTTAGTGAGTTAATATAAAAAAACAAAAAAGTTTTATGGTGCCCTAATTGATGAACTGTTACGGTACGCTACTCAGTTTAAGAGTAGTTATACCTATATATATGTACTCTACAGAATGCAGACTTGCACTCGCAACTGTGTACTTAGTCTCCGATTATTTAAAGATTTTGTTCGATAACAAGACACTTTTCTCATGTCATCGAAAACTGCGTAATAATATATACAAGATAGTATATTTTTTACACCTTACGAGTTATTTATATAAGTGCAGCAGTAGGTTTTATATCGCGTTAGCTTGCATTTCCTATCTAACCCGTCTTAAAACTACGATTTTGTAAGCATGATTTCTTACAATTTTCATCGTCAACCTTAATTTTTTTTTATACGAATAGAAAGATGGGAATTTAAAGAATATAATTCAATTTTATTAACCTCGGTTCGGTTATTTATAATTTTAACATTGAGGCCACTGGAGCCACCTTAATTTTGTACGACATGATACAATTTTGTGTCAGCTCTCTACTCTTCCTAAAAAAAACCTATAAACAATTGTAAGTCGTATGTTTGAATGGGAAAAAATTTATATATTTTACAATATACTGTTTAAAACATGTATGATCCTATAAAGTTAATATAAAATTATCCTGGGATATTCATACGAAAACACTGATCAATATATCAGGTTTTGGTGCAAAGACACGTACACATCTATCCTGATATAATTTTTTTTTATCGTGTTTTATCGGAACTATTCAACAGGGTACGCTAACCTCTTTCATTGTTGCTTTCATCTACGTGCTTCCCGGAGGCCGGGAGAACAACTTCTGGTGAACACCAGGAAAAGAGAGAGACAGAGAGCACAATTACACAGCAAAAAACATAACTCCAAAAGGGGCAGTCAAAAAACGTTCACAAGCACAAAAATCAAAGCACAGGAGTCCAAACTCGGGTTAATTAATGTGCACAAACACCAACTGCACCAGCCCAGCACACCCCAACTGGCAAAGCAGCAACAGGAGCACAATAATGGACTTAGAAGCAGGAGCAAGAAAAAACGTGGGCACCCAGGACTAGAGGCGACGCCATTTTTTTCCTGAATATATATATAAACTTATATGCTTGTATACATTCAACTAGCGGCACCCCCGTCTCGGTTTCGCTCGAGACTCACTCAATGGAACACCGTAGTGTGTTGACATGATGTAAAGTGAAACGTTTTCAGTGAAAAATTATTCATCTATTTTGCCATTTCTCACAAAAAACCCTTCTTAAAAATGTATTGGTTCGGAAGCCATACAGTTTCTTTGACCACATAGTAAGCTGTAAAAATTAAAAAAAAATATAAAATTATGCTAAAAAGTACCGTGCGTTCTTTAAGCCGTAAAATAATCATTGGCCATAAGGGCCCTTAATTTGCAGTTTTTCCTGTGTAATTTACGAAAAGGGCTATTTTTTAGAGCTGCAAAGATTCAAAGCTCACAAAAAATTTATCATTAAAAAATTTTTTTCTCTTTTCTCAACTTTATTACTAGAGCAACAAAGTACTAGAGCCTAATCTCTACATTATTTATCGCAACAAAAATACAAATACATATTTTACCTTTTTAAAAATCTAAAATATTTAAGAGATTACTATGAGGTTTATAGTGAAAAGCTGATCACTTACTTAATAAATTCTTTTGTCATTTTCTTCATGCCTAAAATTTTATTCATAAGATGCATTTGAAGTTTTCCTTCTATTTCGACTTCTTGTGACTTTGGCATAGTTGATTTATGTTATTCTTTAATTTGTTTCTTAATTCAGTAAGCAACCAGTAGGTGCCCAGGGTTGTGTGGTGAAGGGCAGTTATGTTGTTATCTTCTTTATTTCCAAATTTAGTAGGCGACCAGTAAGCAGTCCAGCTTGTGTTGTGATTGGCGTTCATGTTATTACCTGGTATACTTCTTAATTTAGTAAGTGGCAGTAAAAGTCTTAGTTTTTGTGGTGATTGGCGCTTACGTTATTATTTTTTTTTTTTTTTAATTAAGTAAGCAACCAGTAGGCGCTCAGGGTTGTGTGTGGTGAGTTACGTTTATGTATTATTTTCTTCAGTTTTAAATATAGTAAGTGACTAGTAGGCGCCTTGGGTTGTGTGGTTATTGGCACTTATGTTATTGTTTTCATTTTTTCACAAATAATTAAAGCGACCATTCAGCGCTTGGGGTTGTTTGGTGATTGGAGCTCTGTTATAAATTAAGGGAATATTCAGGAGAATTCAATAAAGTAGTAATCAATAAACAATTGCTGTATATGGTGCAAGAATTATTTGATTATTCAACAGATAAATTTTGAAACTTAATAATAATTATTTTTTAAGTATTGTATATAATCGGCAATCTGAGCAATTTCGCTCTTTTACACAGGGCAACGAACCCGCCCTCCGACATATAAACACAATTATTGTTTGTGTGTTGGTTCCTAATCTTAGAGTTTCCTCGGTACAGATAATATTCTTAGCCGATTGTTACCACCACCAATTAACCGGGGTTATACTCAAAAAAAGGGAAGTCGTACCCTGTAATGCCCCCTCGTTCTCTGCCTATTTGCTTCTCTATTATTATTATATAGATTGGTATGTTAGTGGTAGTAGTAACTTTCATGTTACTGACTGTAGTTTGACTGTGGGAGTTCTCGATACCCAAACTGCATACTTGCTGCTGCATACGGTTTTTTACTGACATGCGCTGTCTGATGGATCTTAAAAGAAGCACAAATATTTCACAAAATGTATGCTTCCATTCTACATGGTACATGGTACTTGTTGGAGTTGGTTAGTAACCTAATGGGAAGGAAGGGGAGTTTTATAGGGCGAGAGGGAAGCGGGAAAGGGAAATGGGAGAGAACGGGAGAACGGGGGGAGAGGCCGAGAAAACGGCGCGCGCTGGCCAGTCAGTGAGTCACTGTACATCAGTGTGAGAGAGTACCTCGACGTGCTGTTCACGGAGCTACTCTCTAACGTGGTCGCATAACCTCACGGCTTACTGCTAACAAGGAGCTGACCTCCAACTACGCTTGCCTTGCGAACGGGCTGTTCTCGTCCCCACCTATTATCGGAGCTGTTCTCCAGGCGACGACGAGCTGTTTTCTAGTCAACCACGAGCTGTTCTCTAGTCGATCACGAGCTGTTCTCCAGGCGACCACGAGCTGTTCTCTAGTCGACCACAAGCTGTTCTCCAGTCGACCACGAGCTTTTACCACTTTTACCAGGAGTGGCTGATCCACGACGTTACAGGTATTTAGAGCCGCAAGGCGAATTGTGCCACGACCTAAGCGTGTGCGCTAATTTACGAGCTTCGGTAATTACATCAGTGTTTTACATAAACAATTGCGAGTCGCGACATGCAAAGCGGTTTGCACCGCTGTATGTGTGTGTGTGGCATTGTGTGTGGTCTTGCAGTGATCTGCGTACAAGTATCTGTTTGTACATTGCCTGTCGTTTCGTGGAATCGGAACGAAACTTTCAGTGTTGCTTCAAGAGCTTGTATATCTGTCTAACGTGCGAGTTAGGGTTTTGATTCCCTTGTAAAATGTGCACGCATTTGTCTAACCTAACTGTTCGTACAAGCGTAGCGTGTGCCTTTAAGTCAATAAAGTTGAAATCTGTTATTGTGTGTTGTTGCTCGGGCATATGTGAAGCGACGTTCACTTAATCTTAAACACCATTGTCCTCACTTGAATAATTAGAAAATATATTTCAAAAGTATTTGAACTTGTTCTTTCTTAACACATCCCAGCATCCTTGCTAGTATTTAATCTTTCAGGTATTTAAAGTTGGAAGTTTAACCAACAGTACTGATGCCTCACAAAAATGGGATTCAAAGGCTAAGACCGGGGCCTTTATAGGCAGTCCTTACATTGATTCCAGGGCCTGAGTAGGCTTAAATATAGATTTTATTACCCGGTGTGATGAGGTTGACTGCAGGCTGTGATCAGGGCTTGGCCAGGGTATATGTATATATGTATAATAACATATATCTACTTTACAGTAACTATAGTAGGGGTTACGGTAAGTATATATATTCAACGCTTTTAGATCACAACAACACGATAATTAATTTTAGCAAATGATAAGGATAAATCATATACACGTATTATCGCTGCTTTTAAACTATTTTTAGGGACATGCATTGTTTAATTTTTTAGATTATACAAGACAATGATGATTGAATTTTTACAAATTAAGGTTTTTTAATTGTTACATCACTAGCTAAAAACTCAGAAATACTGTTCTAATCATCGCATTGATCATAATTTACTTGAAAATTGGTCTAACGTTGGTTATTTGTTTTACTCGCGTTCGTAGTAATTATGCTATAATAAGCTTAATTTTTTTTCTTAAAATTCGCGCGCTCTCAGAATTTTTTCTTTTAGTCGTTCAATTTGTTCACTAATATTTTGATTAATGTATATTTAAGAAACGAATAAAAAAGCATAAAAACATGTAAGATTTATGGTTGAGGTAAGATTTATTAAAAGTGTGTGTGTGTGTGTGTGTGTGTATGTAAATATGTGGCGTCTCAGCTACAGCGACTGCAGCTTCGTGCTTAAGACGCAAGCAGACCACTGATAGGATAAAGTTCCGGCCAGACTTGGGAATTTTCTAGGACCCAACCTCTCTGGCGCGGGAAATCACGGAGAAAAAAAAAATAGTACCGAAAATGAGGTGAAAAATTCAAAAAAGGTCCAATAACACAAGCACCTATTACCTGATTGACCCATGGTGCTTACTATCCACTCTGTAAAATGAATAATTATTAATAACACAAGCGCCTATCACCTTATGACTCGAGGCGCTTACTGGCCACTCTGTTGAATAAATAATTATCAATAGCAACAACCGCCGATCACCTGATAACCTGGGGCGCTTATTGCGAATCTAGTAAATAAATAGTTATCAATAAATAAGTAAAGCACCTTTTTTTTGATGATCCAGAACACTTATTGGCAACACTACTGAATGATAAAAAGTTGATTGAAAACATGTGTAAACAAATCACAATTATAATTGATTGTCTAGTTCGACAAAGATCTTTTTGATTGGCGCTCTTGTAATTGATTGATAATTTATTATTTAATAGTATCCAGTAAGCACTCCGGGTCATAAGGTGATAGGGGCTTGTGTTATTGGACCTTATTTGAATTTTGCGCCTCACGTTCGGTACTATTTTTTTTTTGATCTAGTGGTTTCCCACATTAGAGAGGTTGGGTCCTAGAGAATTCCCAAGTCTGGCCGGAGCCGGAACTATATCCCATCACTGTTTCGGCCTACGGATGACATGAGAATAGAGGGAAAAAGCGCTATACTACTACTAGCCCATCTGAGGCAGCGATAGCATAATTAAGTGTTACGGGGCATCTGTCCTTGTTGCCAAAGCCACGTTATTGGCTACTTCTTCGTCCTGAATCCTACAGTTGATTCAATCTCATGTAGGACTCGATCAATAACATACCTGTCAGACAAAGACAGATGTCCCGTTACGTGGCGAATTCTGCTGTCGCATATCACACCCCCTTTTCTCCTCTATTCTTATACGTCTATCAATATTACTAATAGTAGTAGTAGATAATTTTTTTTTATGTTATAGTGCTCTCTGTCCGCTTCTTGTTCTCGTAAGGGCACTACCATAGGCGTATAAAAAATATGGCAGTAACTAGGTGCACACACTCGTGTACCTGTACCGTCCACGGTACACGGATACTTACACGATGACAAGTCGAGCATCAGTGCTGGTTGTTGTACCGTCGACGGTCCACGGTCCACGGTCCACGGTCGTGTGGTTGTTTTTGTTTGTTGTACTGTGTGCCGTCGATCGTCGACCGTCGACGGTATAACCAGCATCGATGCTCGACACATTACCGTGGACCGTGCACAGTGTACCGTGTGCCGTGAACGGTACACTAATTTTTCCGTTTTTTTACGTGAACAGTTGACCGTGGGCCGTGCACAGTGTATCGTGTACGGGCCACGGCTTTATATTATTAATGAATCTTTACAATTACGACTATTATTATAATGTCACCGTCGAGTCTGTCGACTGTCCACGGGGGGCATGGACCATGGTTTAAAAAGTAAATGCGTTTTTTTACACGCGTGTATAACGCGGTCGCGAACACTGAACGGGAACGTAATACAAAAATACAAAAGTCCGTAAGGCATACAAAAAATACATATATATCAAAGCACGCCTATCCCACGTTCCCCACAAAAACGCCCTTAAATGTAACGCGCTGAAAACAGGAAATTCCGAAATTAAAATTTCATCAGACCTCCGATACAAACGACATAAATAAGTAGATCTTTAAAGTAAGTATGAGTTATATTTAATTGTCTTACATATTTTATAATTTATTTATTTCAATAAATGTTACAAAGGAAATACATGAATACATGAATGATTAACACGTAAATAATACAGCACTTTATGAATTTGTACGCTGTTTTATAATATTTCAAGAACTCAAACCTTTTTTTATTAATTTAAACAAATTTATTTAACATTATCAATGAAATTACTTTTAAATTATAAACATCAAACCTTAAAGTTTCCTATTAATAGTAATACAGTTTCTTAGTACAATACAGATTTTTATTCATAGTTATTAGTATTATTTGAAAAAAGCTTGATGCAGTTAGGACAAAACCAATCATTATTAATGTCATGCTGAATTTCCGCACATGAAAAATGGTACCAAAGTACACAATTGTCGCACATGATTGATTTTCCACATAAACGCTTTTTACATGAGCCACAAATATAATTATCTTTTTTAATGTGCTCGTTTATAATTTTTTGAAAATTTTTCAAAGCCTCTTTTTGCACGAAATTTTTAATAAGTTCTACATTATAACTATGGAGTCCAAAAAATGTTGAATATTCTCTTTGACATTTTTAATGTCAGATACACTTATCAAGTATTCACCTGCTATTACGTTTTTTTCTGCACCTTCTGATAAATTCAGCCATCGCAACATTGAATACTTATTGTCATGATCATTGCGTTGTATAAATACTTTAGGTACTTTTTTTTATTCAAGCCAATGACGTTTTTTTCACAACCCTTTTATCTACCAATTGGATTGAGGTTCTGAGGTTGTTTCAAGCGGGAAGACTGTTGTTTAACATAATCTTCTTTTATTTTATGCTCTGTTGATCTCGTTTCATTTGAATTTAACTTTTTTTTTTTAAAAGCAAGTGTTTCACGACCAATAGCTATTACATTTGTTGGTGGATGTGTAGTTGATATTAAGGTTTTATGAAAGTCAGTCGTTAATTTTTCAATAATCTATTGATAAAAATGATTAATAAATGATTCAAGTATTTTTAAAAATTATAACGAGTGCGAAAACACCTACCTCATGCAATACTGGTTCTTCTTCCTTTTCATTTGGTAGAACTAACTCAGACTTTTAAATCGCAGCAGTGGAATATTCTAAAGGTAAATTTTATTTTCTATTTTTGAAGTGAAAACTTCTTATGGCGCGTTGGGCACTTTTGTGGGTGAGCATTTTCAGCCGTTCTCGTGACAGACGAGATTTTACACAGATACACTCCGCGTGTATTCTTATAATATATGTATACTATACGCGCTCTTTGCATGGGAATTCGTTCGTGTTCTCGCGACAGACGAGATTACATACCTATATGTGTACTCAGAGTGTATAAGTATGCGAGAGAGCTGCATGCTATACGCACTGTTGGTCTGAGCATTATTCCACGCTCACAGTTCATGCTTGATCGCACATAGCGCTACTGCCTGGATCTCACCGCGAACTACTTGGCGCGAGAATTCAAATTCAAAATCGTATGATTTTTTCAGCAGACAGTAGGCGCAGAAATTTCAATTCGAAAGAAATCTCTGTATGTATTGGCTAAATAATGCCCAAAAATATTGGATAATGTTGTATAATTACATACATAAATAGTATACCAAGAATTCTTTCGAATTTGAATTTCCGCGCCTACTGTCAGTTGAAAAAATCATACGATTTTGAATTCGAATTCTCGCGCGAAGTAGTTCTCAGTGGGATCCAGTCAGCGGCGCTATGTGCGATCAAGCATGAACTGTGAGCGTGAAATAATGCTCAGACCAACGCTGATACGCAGTCTTTGCATGGACATTCGTTCGTGCCCTCGCGACAGACGAGATTGAGAGTTTTTTTATATTTATTTTGTAAATGAATATTAAACGGAAAATTTATTTATTTAAATATTTCATTTGACTTGTGTTGCTGCTATGGTATTGTGTTAAAAAAAAATGATAAATTTTGTATTTACTATTTACTAATATTTACTCATTTAAATAAAATCACTTCCATCGAATATAGTTTCTATATTATTATACTAAACTTCATGTCCATTCAAAAAGTGCCCACATTGCTTTGATAAACTTAATTTTTTATGTACAATTTCTCATTTCGCGAGCGCACCTAAAAATGCTCACCCAAAAAAGTGCCTAACGCGCCATAAGTTCAAGTTTTCACTTCTGCCTGCACTCCCGGAGTGCTTAGTTTTTTTTTTTATTTCAATGCTCATCGAAAAAATGTATTATGCACACTATAATAAATTACGAGATAAATTACTGTTAATTTTATAACTGTAAATATGCGATAATATATATGACACTATAATAATCTCACAAAGAAGCTGAAAGTTAAGCTTACTCGGGATGTTCATTATTTTATTATAGTTTATAAGTACTATTTCAGTTACATAATTTACTCACTGATAAGGAGCCGGAGCATCAATTTACAGTGGAACAGGGAAGAATCTCATCCAGGTGGAGCTTATCTTTATGAAGGATAGCCCCATTGTCTTCAATTTCCTCACTTATTACAGCTTCAGCGACTCTGTTTTGTTTTGAAATATCCTTGGAAAATAAACTAGCCGAAACACTCTCTTCAAACAGTTTAGCTGTAGTACTTGATCCCAAAGGAGTTGTACTTTCCTGTGAACATATAAATTTTTTTTATGTTGTATTGCTTGCATACAAAATCAGTGGCATGCACAACATGGAGTGTTCAAGCTTTATCTTTTATAACGAAAAGTTTGAGGGCAAAATAATATGTATAGTCCTTCACATTGACGGGATTCGATATTCACGACGAATTATTACTGCGGGAGAGTAGAAAGAATCGCTGAAACCGAGCTGAAAAGCCGAGAGTAGGTACAGAATGATAGGTACCAATTGACAATCACGTATAAGATATCGCGTGTAACGGCTTCCTACCCCCTTGGAGATGAGAGATAAGGGTAAGGTGTAAAGGGTAATCGAGTAATATGCATGTTATAGTAGCGATGAATTTACGGGCAACCTATAACTACATTTGCATCGTGAAATGATGATGGAGTATCAATTCGATTTTTTGGCAGCCCATGCACCAATTTTATTAGACGTACATCTCTGCGTTGCTGTTTCAGCCTTTTAGAAATAAATCACAAAAAATTTATAAAACAGAGACTTTGGAAAGCTATACAAGCTTGTTCCAGCCAAAGTTAACGCGAAATTTAACGAGATGAGTCGATGCTAGTTTGCACGCATGTAGTGGTGACATTGTGACTTTTTCATGCCAGTTATCGAGTATTTATTGCAAAAAGTTTATATGAATTGGTAGGGGTGACAAATTTAAAAAATAGATTGTAACGCGGCAGTATACTTTACTGCAATTAATTTTCTTTTTTTTGAGAAATCGTGCAAGTGTGTAAATATGTATGAATAAAAACCGATTTCAGAAAATTTAGGGAATAATCCCAAGCTCAATCCAACGTATTTATAATGTTTGCCTGATGGTTTTCGCGAATGCGCTTTCGATCTCTACCGAACCGATTTTATTTTTCAATTTTATTCTATTGCTGATTGATTCGGGGATTTATTGGACAAAAACTCACGTCTGGAATTAAAAGCCATAAATATATTAGGAGTTTGTGTCGACGCACAACTCGAAAATTTGAAAAATGTGGGGGAAAATTACGGGCAGGAAAAATGTGACAAGAAATTCATTTAACACGTGCTAAGAATTTGTCGGATAGAAAAAAACTGTAGCGCGATTGACAACATGGCAATACGAGTGAAAACTGACTATACAATGCTTCATTGGCGAGTTGACACAATTACACATTTATGTGTATCATCTTAGTCGAGGCACAAGTACTTGCAATTTTTCGCCCTCCTTCAAAAATGTATATTTGATCTTTTTTACTCTCTTTTGCGCTCTCTTTTGATTATCGATAAAATTTCAAGCTTCATCAAAAATATTAGAAGTCATTACGCTTTTCATTTAAAAGACTTTTTTTTTTATAACTGTACATCACGAGATTTATTTAAATGCACTGACCTTGATAACAACATCAGGAATGAGTGCCGTTTCATCTGCAAGTGGGAAATCCAAATCAAAAGGTTTAGCGTGCACTTCTGATGCTACGTCATGTTGTTCCTAGTCTGTTGTTTTCTGCAAAAGTTTGATTTTGAATTAGATTATATTTTATGTTTTGGTTGATGTATATAATAATAATAAATTTACTATTAAAAGATTATGTTTATTTTCGGCATCAGTGATTCTCAGCTTGCCGTTGAGAAGACTAGCATTGAAAAAAACTAGGCATCCACATTTTTTTGACCTTAAAGAAACAGAAAGAAGATGGATAAAATTTCAAGTAATTATTCAATAAATACTTTTAAAAAATTGAAAGTTTTATTAATTTTACAAATGAATACCGTAAAAGTAAAAAATCTTGAAATTTACATTAGAACATTTAGAATCCATGATATATGTTTACCAAAATTCGAATAATTGTTGTGTAATTATAACTGTTGTCACTTATTCGTTTGATAGATGTATTATGACGCGGTGGTGATTCACAGGGAGATTATGAGCATAACATAAGTAGTTGACCGCGTATTGCGGTATTATTCAAGTGTCACTCCCGAAACAAGGCGCGCGCTACGATCGATTGTTATTTCGCTTATTCAACGAATTAGATGTCAATTACTGACCGAAGCAATCAAATCGAAACTTTCTTAGTCGGCTCGCAGTTTTGCATAGTCATCCTCCCCTTCTACGTAACGTGGCCAGGCCCAATTCAAAATCAGTAAAAAAATAATAATTAATTTTCTCCCTGAGACTTTAAAAAAATAATTGTACCTTACTGATGGACGGGTCTGACATTCTAATTTCCATCTGTTGAGGATCATTGATATACACACACTTGTACACACATGTACGTGTGAATATACTAGCACAGAACGTGCACGTATGTATTTAAAAAGTATATTTTTTCTTACACTATCGCAAACTGAATGTTACTATTTGAACGACTTTCTTGGTGATACTCGGCTTTAGCCCCTTCCCTCGCGATTTGAAAATGCCAAATCGGTCGCATGAGTAGTTTATCCATTGGTAGGGCCAATTAGGATCCACATTTTTTCCTGTACTTCTGTTAATGATGTACTTTACCCCCAGCGACGACTCAATTTCTCTTATAGCATCTATAAATTCTTGGTAGGAGGCAAATTCTCTGCCTTTCTCCATATTTGTTAGTCAAATGTCGACTTCAAGTTCCCTTAACTCCCCTTGAGTCCGCATCGTGCCCTTGACGTGCAAGCAAAACAAAGCAAGGTCTAGTCAATACATTTGCTTATTTGCGTTTCTTTGATAACCGCAGTTTAACGTGGACAAACGCGTAATTTTATTTTGCTTGAAATTGTCGGTAATACTTTGTGAATGCAGGAGAAAAAGCAAAAAAAAAAAATACAGATTGTGGTGAAAAAAAAGGACACAATACATTGACAAGTGACTACACGGCGAATCAACAATGTAATGAAAAAAAACATATCCTTCGAACTCGTACTGCGGATCTCAACTTCCCTACACAACTCTTTCTCTCTTTCTCATGAACACACTAACACACATACTCTCATTCGGATTACCCGACCCGATTCATCACTTACCTCAACTTCGCGAAGTCTCTCACCTGGCTGCAGTCTTAATCCCGCGCAACGGTTCTAGCTACTTAAACGTCGTGGTATGCTCCCTAGTTTTTGCATGGCGGACCACATGGCTCGGATAAAGCGGCGGCTGATACCTCACGTATCGTCCTTTCACTGCCCTTTGGCGTCTTTACACGCACGATCACGACTACTCTCACGCGTCTCGTAAGATTTATTCGTCCGTGATCGCACCGATGTTAACACGAGTAACTTCGAGAACGAAGTGACTTACTACGCTGTTTGCACGCGCGGTTAGACCCACATCGTTTCCCAACCCTCCCCCACTGTTCTAGCCTACGCTTGCCTCCTCTTTCTCTCTCCTGATCGTTCACGCTTCTCGAGAACGATCATTGGCCGATCTTGGCACTCCCCTCACCCTTCTCATGAGGTCCGTTCATAGAGGTATAAGAATAGAGGGGAAAAGCGCTATACTAGCCCATTAGCGGCAGCGACAGCATAACTAAGTGTAACGGGGCATCTGTCCTTGTTGCCAAAGCCACGTTATTGGCTACTTCTTCGTCCTGAATCCTACAGTTGATTCAATCTCATGTATGACTCGACCAATAACATAACTGCCAGACAAAGACAGATGCCTCGTTACGTAGCGAATTCTGCTGTCGCATATCACGCCCCCTTTTCTCCTCTATTCTTATACCTCTATGGGTCCGTTCAAGCGCCTTTTGGTCCGGTCTGGTTCTCTTAACAAAATATACCTATATATAGAAAACTAAACAGAACCCGGCTCGATTTGGTCCTTTATGTATAGGTATATTTTGTTAAGAGAACCAGACCGGACCAAAAGGCGCTTGAACGGACCTATTATTACACACGTACTCGTGCTAACAGATCAACTCGACACGTCGCATCAAAATAGAAAGAAAGTGGAAAAATGTTTTAAGTAAAGTATTAAGTGATCTTACTTACATGATATTACTGAATTTACGAATGCACGGATTGTAATAATAGTTTGTAGTTTTATTATTGATCGATGTAACAAGTAAAAGTGGAATTATAAATGTGTTAAACAAGATCAAAATGTCTGTTTTACGAATCCTTAAAGGAACTACTAGTTTTTCGTCTTTCCAAGATATAAATCTTTTTTTGGAAAAATATTCAAACCAAGAACGAGAAGTATTCCGAATCAGATCCAGCAATCTCATTCCTGAAACTTCAAGTAAAGAAGAAGTAAATATTAACCTTATGTACAGAAGATTATTGTACAAAAGCAAATTTGGTGATGACGAAAGAAGTAGAGGCCATGGAGAACGTGAAACAAGGTTTGTATCATTGAATAAATAATTTTCTCACCCGCCTTTTTGCTGCTCTTTCTGTGGAATTTTCGCCCCGTGTATGTTATAACGGGATGGCGAGATCCCTGTAGGGCGGACTGGGGCGCGACCAAACCGTCCTGCCTGGTCAACCGTGAGGCCACCGAAGTTACTCAAAAGCCCGCTTTCATTGAAGAGGTGGTGTTGGCTCGTGCGCCACGCGACCGGTGGAGCAATCGGTAACTCAGCTTCGAGCTTGTGCGACGGTAAGGGTGCGATCTCGCAGGCAGTGGGTAAGCGCTATTAGTCGGCCTCACTTTTCCTCGGCTTGGTGCTCGGTGACTCGATCAGCCGGAAGAGCTGGAGGAAAGAGATCAGCAAAAAACGAACGCGATCGAGATACAAACCTAATAAAGCGTTTATTCCAATGAAATAGAAATGGTAAATACAAACGATAGAGTGTGTGTGTGTATGCACGCGTTAGCGACGTTGTCGCCACGGTGAGGTCCGGCGGTCGCGCGGCCGGTGCTAACGCAAGCCGACCCGGGGAACGCCTTCCACGAGGAAAACAACAAATCGATCGGTCAATGGCAACGAGACGACTCAAATTAACACAAAATCAACGGAAAAGGATTGAATAATAAACTATGTTCGATGTAATTAATCAAAGAGACGGAGAGAGCTTCGCTCGCACGCAGAGATGCTCGTGCCACATGGGGCCTGGAATCCTGGGCTCACAACAGCCTTCATGGAGGATCGACGAGGTCTCCAGCCAGCTACTCCGGGAGCTCGTTCGCAGGTGGAACGTCCTGGGGGACATAGGCTGCTCCAGCCGTAGACGCATGGCACTACGCGACGCAGACGGCGCGAAGAGACACGAGTGCACTCGTTCGTGTCGTAAATTATCTTAATCCATCTTGTCTCCGCAGCTCGAAAAGCTACCTGTCAATTGTCTCCCTCTACAAGCGCTCTAACTTTGACGCAATTACATACTGATTATCGAACAGGCTCTCGCTCTCTCCAGCCTCGAGAATTGTTCCCGCGACTCTAACGCTTAACGGCGCCCGGCGGTCCAGCGCTCGTTACAATGTGTTTATTGGCCACGCTAAGTTCGGATTCCAAGAGAAGTGCAAGCGCGAGACTATAGGGAACGGGTGGAGCAGCACTTGGACGCTCTGGTAGTGTATGTTGTTGCTTGTCAAAGTCAGCATTCGGATATTGCTGACACTTGAATGTTGCCCTCTCCCCTTCGTTCGAGTCCCTTGCTAGCTTTTCCAGTTTTGAGTTTTAATTAATTAATCTGCTTTCTTAAAAACAACTCGACTATCACTGTTTCACTGCTCTCGTCTTCGCACCTTTTCTCATGAGTCTAGTGACTCGAGTCCAGTAAAAGTTGTGTAGTCCCCTCTTCCCGTGTGATAACTGTATTATATAATATATATTAATTTTTTTCTGCATAGTACACGTAGATTAGGATGCCAAGCATTTATACAGTTTGGATTGTCGAAAGATACAAAAAAAATGGAAATGAAAAAATGCAATTTGCAACATAACAATCATCCACATACCAATATACAGTTTTCAAAGCTTACAAATACTTAAAAAATTTTATTTTGTATTGTTATTTAATCATTTAATATACTTTTAGGATGTTTATCATTTGCTTCCGGAAAACAGGCTGAAAGTGACACAAGAGATAAAAAAAGAGATTGCACAGATGTTGGAGGTGTGTGGAAATTAAAAAATGATCCAAAGCAATTTAAAGGAAGATAAAATATTTTGCACGTTAAAGGACCTCAGCAATTTAAAATCTCTATCAACGACGTCAAACGGAGATGATTTAAGGGAAGCTGTAGAGTATCTGATAAATGATCGAAGTAAGCTATGGTTTTATATTTATTTTATTTCATGTTTTGTTTATTAAAATTTGAATAAAATTTTTTTTTTTAGAAGCAACAGTAGAATTTTTTGAAAAAGAAGGCTTACTGGAGGGATTACTGTTTTTCACACAAGAAATGAAAAACTCTTTCAGTACAACAGAAGAACAATAAATGACCATTTATGACGAGTTAAGTGAATCAGCTCCTCGCTGTATAGTGGATTATTTTAATCAGAATTGGCATGATATAAGAATTCAACGGACCGAGTTTGGAATGTCACAAAAAATTTTTGGTAATTTAACAAATAACAGATTAGAATCAATCAATCAAAAACTGAAAGACGTAATAAAAAAAATAACAGCCTCTTAGAATTAAAAAAAAAGTTTTTTCATTAGAATGAGTTACATAGCTTAGAAAATGACTATAAAATGTCAAAATGTTTCACATCTAGGCCATTCAAAAAAGAAATTAATAATGATTTATCATTAAATTTGTATAACGATTTTTTTGGTTGATCTTGCATTTAATAAAGTTCGAGAAAATTTAGACAGATGCAACTCGTTGACATTTTCATCAATGAATCAAGAATCGGAAACCTGCAAATTAATGTCGAATAACGCACAGTTGGTTATAACTCCTTATACATGCCAATGTTTATTTTACTTGCACTATAATCTACCGTGTCATCATATTTTGGGAGTTAGAAAATATTTTTCATATCCATTGTATGACGACACCTTGTGTGATTCCAGATGGACAAAGAAATACGTTACTAAAAATCATAGAATTTTCAAACATGCAAATTCTACCTCGCTTCATCCAACATCAAATAGCAAAGACAACGTTTTAATAATATCTAAAAAAAAGGCTCCACAGAAAATTCAGACAGTTCCAAGTAAGCGACGGCATTTAACGCCTATACTGAATGAATCAGCTACTGTTGTTAGTACCAGCTGTGGTGACGAGTTTACCAAAAAAGTCGAGGTTTTACAAAAGCTCTGCGACTTATGGATAAGAAAATATAAACGTAGAAGTAACTCCTGTAAGCACTAACAGTGAAATGTATTGCTGAAGTACAAAAAAATTTAGAAAAATTACAAGTGACCACAGAAATGCAATTGAAAGATATAAGAACACCAAAAATGAATAAAATTAAAGGCAGACCTTCAGAATTTTTTAAAACGATGCCAATAGTAAAAAAAAGTAGTTGAATTGTAAAAATTGAACCTACTTAAAAGAAAAAAAAAAAAAAAACAAATCAATTTTCTTCTATTTACTTGCCATTATTATTTTGTATCAGTGCATTTTATAATAATAATAATACAATAATTACACATACTTACTTTTTCTCCTGAAAGTGACTAATTAAATTTGAATTTTATAAAAAAGATTAATATATACTCAGATACAACTGTGACATAAAAAATATATTATTTTTAAAATAAGATTATCACCGATAAAAATAACATTTATAGCTTATGAGAAAAATTTACAAAAAATTATGAACACAGTCAACGGTGACAATATAATAGTCGTTATTATAAAGCGTTATTAATTATATTAAACAATGTTAATAACAAAAATCTGTATTGTAATAAGAAACTGTATTACTAGTAATAAGAAGCTATTACTGTGTTACTAATAATAGAAAACTTTAATGCTTTATATTTATAATTTGAAAGTAATTTCATTGATAATATTAAATAAATTTGTTTAAATTAGTAAAAAAAGGTTTGAGTTCTTAAAATATTATAAAACAGCGTACAAATTCATAAAGTGCTGTATTATTTACGTGTTGATAATTCATGTATTCATGTATTTCCTTTGTAACATTTATTGAAATAAATAATTTATAAAATATATGAGACAATTAAATATGACTCATACTTACTTTAAAGATCT
Organism: Copidosoma floridanum; assembly: GCF_036245765.1. Lineage (NCBI taxonomy): Eukaryota > Metazoa > Arthropoda > Insecta > Hymenoptera > Encyrtidae > Copidosoma > Copidosoma floridanum. The sequence continues at coordinate 21,093,015 of NW_028321881.1, forward strand.
ACTAGCAAACTTATTTATGTCGTTTGTATCGGAGGTCTAATGAAATTTTAATTTCGTAATTTCCTGCTTTCAGCGCGTTACATTTAGGGGCGTTTTGTGGGGAACGTGGGATAGGCGTGCTTTGATATATATGTGTTTTTTGTATGCCTTACGTACTTATGTATTTTTGTATTACGTTCCCGTTCAGTGTTCGCGACCGCGTTATACACACGTGTAAAAAAACGCATTTACTTTTTAAACCATGGTCCATGCCCCCCGTGGACAGTCGACAGACTCGACGGTGACGTTATAATAATAGTCGTAATTGTAAAGATTCATTAATAATATAAAGCCGTGGCCCGTACACGATACACTGTGCACGGCCCACGGTCAACTGTTCACGTAAAAAAACGGAAAAATTAGTGTACCGTTCACGGCACACGGTACACTGTGCACGGTCCCAGAGATGAGTAGAGAGATTGCTAACGCCAATGCTACGGCGTGAGACAACTTTTTTCCACTGATCGGGGCGACCCGCCGCGGCCAGCCGTCGAACCAAGGCGCACATTTTTCGAGAGTGCGAGACTCGTATCGAAGAGCGTGCGCCTACAAGAAGAGAAGTGGATTCGCGTGGAAATGAGCATATAGGCGCACATTTTGGCGACACGTAGAAGGGGTATACCGAATGTGTGCCTACGAGGAGAGGAGTGGAAATGTTGACTATCGCTATATATCTGAGCGCACAGCCAAAGCAAGTGACGACATGAGTTTTTCTCTTTTGACTGCAACCGAGTATGTGCTATATATATTTAACTGACCCTTGCTCTCTCGTCTCTCGCTCTTGCTTGAATGTTATCTATCAATCTTACATTCGATTAAATCGTGAAACTAAATGCTCATAATTATATGCACAGAATTTGATATCAAAACATTTTTTTTTTCCGTACGTTAATACTTAATTTGAAATCTAGTATTATTTTGAAAAAGTGATCAGCTTAATTTTTTTAAAGATAACAGTTCAGCTATAACCACTGGTTAATTGTTTTTTCCTCATCACAATTGTTATGAACTGTAGGACAAGCCCCGGAGGTTATCGATGAACATATGTGACTTTAAGATCTTCTACCCTCGAAGTCTCGATAGCTAAGGTAGTAAGGGCTTATGCCACTATTGTTCTCGTTTTGCTATCTGAGGATCGATTCCAACTGTCGGCAAATTTTTTTTTTTTAACGTGATTCATCATTCTAGTTTGTTTTCTTTTTATTTATGTTTTATTGAAATTTATAAATAATATTAACAAACCCTTTTTTCCCTATACATCGAAATACATTTTTTTAATACTAATTATATTAAATAATTTTATAAGCTGATACTTATCGTTAGCATGGCCATTTCGGAATTTCATAATAATAAAATAATTTCTAAGGATATGAGTATAATTCTTACATTTAAAACTCCGAGAAATTATTAACATCCAAAGTAAGAGACAAAAAATCCTTATACATAATTTTCATTAATTTTAATTTTTTTTTTCTAAGAAATGATGAAGCTGTTCTGATTGATATTTTTATCTATCTATACAATAATCATAATCTTCGAAGGCACAAGAAAACTTACATAAAACTCCCTAAACATTTATTTTCCGTCTTTTGTTGTACAAAAATTTTAGGTATAGCAGCTATACTTATTGTGTTGATTAAATATGTAATTTCAATGTCAATTACATAATGTTGGTTCTAGACCAAACTTTTAATTAGCGTATGTAAATATCAAAACTTAATACCCTTATAAATTATGCAACAAAAATCTGAACAGTAATGAAAAACAGATCTTATATATCAAGTTAACTGTTACGTTACTTAAAATTTTTACCTGGTAGTTACAACCACTTGTCACTTACATTATGAATTTAAAAAAAGTAAAAGTTTAACGTTGAACATAATTTTCGATAATTTATAAGAATTTATATAAAATTCCGAAATGGCCATGCTAACGATAAGTATCAGCTTATAAAATTATTTAATATAATTAGTATTAAAAAAATGTATTTCGATGTATAGGGAAAAAAGGGTTTGTTAATATTATTTATAAATTTCAATAAAACATAAATAAAAAGAAAACAAACTAGAATGATGAATCACGTTAAAAAAAAAAAATTTGCCGACAGTTGGAATCGATCCTCAGATAGCAAAACGAGAACAATAGTGGCATAAGCCCTTACTACCTTAGCTATCGAGACTTCGAGGGTAGAAGATCTTAAAGTCACATATGTTCATCGATAACCTCCGGGGCTTGTCCTACAGTTCATAACAATTGTGATGAGGAAAAAACAATTAACCAGTGGTTATAGCTGAACTGTTATCTTTAAAAAAATTAAGCTGATCACTTTTTCAAAATAATACTAGATTTCAAATTAAGTATTAACGTACGGAAAAAAAAAATGTTTTGATATCAAATTCTGTGCATATAATTATGAGCATTTAGTTTCACGATTTAATCGAATGTAAGATTGATAGATAACATTCAAGCAAGAGCGAGAGACGAGAGAGCAAGGGTCAGTTAAATATATATAGCACATACTCGGTTGCAGTCAAAAGAGAAAAACTCATGTCGTCACTTGCTTTGGCTGTGCGCTCAGATATATAGCGATAGTCAACATTTCCACTCCTCTCCTCGTAGGCACACATTCGGTATACCCCTTCTACGTGTCGCCAAAATGTGCGCCTATATGCTCATTTCCACGCGAATCCACTTCTCTTCTTGTAGGCGCACGCTCTTCGATACGAGTCTCGCACTCTCGAAAAATGTGCGCCTTGGTTCGACGGCTGGCCACGGCGGGTCGCCCCGATCAGTGGAAAAAAGTTGTCTCACGCCGTAGCATTGGCGTTAGCAATCTCTCTACTCATCTCTGACGGTCCACGGTAATGTGTCAAGCATCGATGCTGGTTATACCGTCGACGGTCGACGGTCGACGATCGACGGCACACGGTATAACAAACAAAAACAACCACACGACCGTGGACCGGGGACCGTGGACCGTCGACGGTACAACAACCAGCACTGATGCTCAACCTGTTATCGTGTAAGTATCCGTGTACCGTGGACGTGTGTGCACCTAGTCACTGCCAAAAAATATAGACTGCTTGTTCTTATGCACGGCGCCGAAGCACACGTAGAAAAAGTCATAACATCGAACGTGTAAATCTGTCTCTCTTTCACCTTGCCAATGGTGAGGAGGTTGCTTAGACTTGTGAAGTTGGTGCCCGTAAATATTAAAAATTAATATTTTGCACCCATTCAGGGCTTTAAGGATTCCTCCTCACTTGCGGATTTATCCTCTACTTAAATTTTTATTTGCGGATCAATAGTTTGCGAGATATTTGCAAAATAAAAAGTCAAAAATGGGCGCGGCGCTGAAGTATAAAAAACTTTGTTTTAAGTGCTAAATTGAGTTTAAATCCAATTCTACCTGTACGATTCGATTTCTCCTCATTTGCGGATTACGGAGGTATATGAATAATTGTAATTAAATGTCACAAAGTTTGTAAATAATGAATTTAATTGAGTGAGAGAATCTAGTAACTTTTGTCTAGTGACTTTTGGTCCAGTGCTCCGTTCCTGTTGTTCGGTACATGTCGCTTCCTCCGTACAGCGGGTTCTACAAAATTTTTATCAGAATAAGAAACTTTAGTAAGAATTAATCTATTAATTATTAGTTATGAGTTATTCAGCTTTTGGGTCAATACACACACACACACACACACACACACACACACACACACACACACATTTTTCGATGACTATGCAATCTAGAGCAAACCCATTTAATAAATATTTTTTAAAATTAAGTACTTGTAAATTTGTTACTGGGGCTGTGTTTGCATAGGCTTCGTTTGTAGTCTGTTAAGATCACGTGATCATTTACGATAAGTGCGAGGGAGACAGTATGATGTCACCGTTTCACTCGCACTTATGATAAATAATCACGTGACCTTAACAGACTTAATAACAAACAGAGCCTTACAGAGCCTTAGGTGAACACAGCCTGTGTCACTTTTATCCGTTTCCACTGGTCGGTAACTTGATCTTCAATTCGCCTGATTAATCGTTAACGCGCGAAATTTGAATGCTTGAGCTGTTTTCTAAAACTTGTTCAAACAAAATTATTACTTGTGTGCTTAGCTGTGTCTTGTAATGACTATAGCTGTACTGCTACTTTTTAGTTGTGTTGTTATTTGTTTCTTGAATAACAACAAATATTGAAATTTCGCGCGTAATGAATAAATATCAGTCAACAGTGTTTGCCACAATAGATTCCAGATATAAGATTCTAAAGATAAAAAATCTGTACCTAGTGACAAATAAATTTTTCCTTGAGTTTGAAGTATGTAATGTATGTGTGTGAGTGTATTGACAAAAAAGCTGAATAACTTATAACTAATAATTAATAGATTAATACCTACTAAAGTTTTCTATTCTGATAAAAATTTTGTAGAACCCGCTGTACGGAGGAAGCGACATGTACCGAACAGGAACGGAGCACTGGGCCAAAAGTCACTAGACAAAAGTTACTAGATTTTCTCACTCAATAATTGAATTTGTTATTTACAAACTTTGTGACATTTAATTACATTATTTTATATACTTCGGTAATCCGCAAATGAGAAGGAATCGAATCGTACAGGTAGAATTGGATTTTAACCCAATTTAGCACTTAAAACAAAGTTTTTTATACTTCAGCGCCGCGCCTATTTTTGACTTTTTATTTTGCAAATATCTCGCAAACTATTGATCCGCAAATAAAAATTTGAGTGGAGGATAAATCCGCAAGTGAGGAGGAATCGTTTAAGCCCTGAATGGGTGCAAAATATCAATATTTAATATTTACGGGCGCCAACTTCACAAGGCTTTAGCATACTGACTCCCACCGTTGGCAACGTGCAAGAGAGACAGATATACACGTTCGATGATGTTTCTCTTTCTACTTATTCTCAGCGATGCACATACGAACGAGCAGTCTATTTCTTATTCGCTCTGTGCATCAGGTTGGAGGGGATAAAAAAAAACGACTGCAGCGCTGTAGGTGAGCAAAGTTGGCGATCCCGTACCCCCATGAATCTTACAGTAAGCGTTGTCTTATATGAGAAAAGATATTATTTCATCTAAAGTAATTAGTTGAGAAATCGAAGGCGGAAAAAAAATGTTATTTAGCCAAACCGGATCTATAATACGGATAAATAGCTTTGCTAGGCACTTCAAATCGCCCGAAATTTTAAATAATGGGTTATTAAATATCATCTGTCATATAGTACACAACACACATACTTATCTGTAATGTTGTATACGTGAGAGCAAGAACTCCAAGCAGTCGACATAGACTGCCGCTAGCTGTATAATCTGAATCAGTGTTTACGTTTACAAAGTAACGATATGCGTACGAGACAGTGTTGCGTTGTTAATTGCAACAAGAAAGAAAAGCAGGGGGTGGTGCTGTATAAATTCCCAAGTAGACCCCATGAAACAAAACAGAAGGAGCTATGGATTAGGGCAGTTAGGAGACAAAAGTTCGTACCTAACCTACGGAATTTTTTTCATAATTATTATTAATTATGAGTAAAATTATCATGAAAATTTTACAGTCCTGATGGCAGTTTGTGTATGTGTTACCATAACCTACATTTGTCAAGCATAGGCAATGATGTACTTAAAGATGATTCTACTTTGTATGGATTTAAGCTGACAGATGTTTGTCTCACAACATAGCAATCAGATGACTGACTCCTTTATTTACATATTTCTGTACGTAGGCAACGTGCCCACTCTACTAATTTTTTAGCTTTTTTCAGCGTTTCATTATTAAAAACTGTGTTGCAACTTATACTTTTAAAGCCTGTTTGGATAATCATATCCATTTTCTAGGGTGCTGATGTTTACACGATAGCAGTATGTACGTCTTACTTATTCAATAAATAATATTTTCTCCTATAAGCGACAGTGTGACGATTTAATCATACGGGGGTACGGTATTGCGCGATTCTGACACCGAGGGCAGCGCTGCGTGTCATGCTCGGAGCGAATAAGTCTATGCGCCTCAGCGTTGGGTTAGGCGGATTCAATATCGGAACTTTTTCCCTAGATCGTATATATAGCTATACGATCTAGGGAGAATGTTCCGTCGAGCAGACAGCACAGCAGTGAAGGGGCATTGCCAAAGACCTTAGAGAATACATACATGGAGGAAGCATTGTATGCTCCGGCCGCGAGACGAGATGAGAGAGACAAAAGACAAATAGCAGTACAACCTTTCTCTCTCTTACACGCCTCTGATTGGTTGGCCCCCTTCCGTATATATAGGTATAGTCGTATCCACGAGTGGCGGTCGAGGGGAACAGAGCAGATATATGTAACCTAAGCTTTGATGAAAAAAAACTTATACATTACCAGAGAATATAGAATATATCCTCTTTAAGTATAGAAGGCCAAAGCGGAATTCCCAGCAATACACACTTAAACAATAATCTTCCATTACAACATAATTAAAACAACAAAATTTAAATAAAAATTTCCAATTTTAATTAAAGCCCTCATACCTGGTTAAACAGTTCATGTATGGCTAATGACTCAATTAGAATCTTTGTCTTCGATAGCTGAGCGGTCAAGAATGCTCGATTAGCTTTTGCGCTCTGGGCTTCGAATCTGACCTATGGTTTTTTTTTTTTTTTTCAGGTATACATTTTCATAATACTTGTTTTATTACGTTTCGTTTGTTTATAATTTTTATGTATTTTTATAAATAAATTTATTTTATAAGATTTCACACTTAAATAATAAGATTTAAAAAACCACTCTTGGCTAATGCCAACAAAATACTTGTGCGAGCATAAATTCAATATTATACTATTACAATACGTCGTATAATTTATTTTTTATTGGCATTACTCAATGGAAACCGACGGGAAGGTGGCAGTATTTTTCATTAGGATAGGATACATGCAGGATAAAGGGCATATTAGATATTAGAACCCCAATAAATCCGTATCGATCAATGCAGTAAATAATTAAACAAATAATATTTACACTTGTAATAATAATAATATACAAAAAGTATTTACACATTTTTGCATTAGTATTTTACTGGCATTAGCCAAGAGTAGTTTTTTAAATCTTATTATTAAAGTGTGAAATCTTATAAAATAAATTTATTTATAAAAATACATAAAAATTATAAACAAACGAAACGTAATAAAACAAGTATTATGAAAATGTATACCTGAAAAAAAAAAAAAAAAACCACAGGTCAGATTCGAAGCCTAGAGCGCAAAAGCTAATCGAGCATTCTTGACCGCTCAGCTATCGTAGACAAACATTCTAATTAAGTCATTAGCCATACATGAACTGTTTAACCAGGTATGAGGGCTTTAATTAAAATTGGAAATTTTTATTTAAATTTTGTTGTTTTAATTATGTTGTAATGGAAGATTATTGTTTAAGTGTGTATTGCTGGGAATTCCGCTTTGGCCTTCTATACTTAAAGAGGATATATTCTATATTCTCTGGTAATGTATAAGTTCTTTTTCATCAAAGCTTAGGTTACATATATCTGCTCTGTTCCCCTCGACCGCCACTCGTGGATACGACTATACCTATATATACGGAAGGGGGCCAACCAATCAGAGGCGTGTAAGAGAGAGAAAGGTTGTACTGCTATTTGTCTTTTGTCTCTCTCATCTCGTCTCGCGGCCGGAGCATACAATGCTTCCTCCATGTATATATTCTCTAAGCCAAAGACACGCGGAAATTCAAAATTGTAATATTAATAACACAAGCGCCTATCACCTAATGACCCGGGGCGCTAACTGGCCACTCTTTTAAATTAATAATTATTAATAACATAAGCGCCTATCACCCAATGACCCAGGGCGCTTACTGGCCACTCTGTTAAATAAATAATTTTAAATAACACAAGCACTTATCACCGTATAACCTGGGGCGCTAATTGCAAATCTAGTAAATAAATAATTATTAATAAATATGTCAAGCACCTTTTTCCTTATGATCCAGGACACTTATTTGTAACACTATTAAATAATAAAAACTTGATCGATAACATATGTAAACATATCACAATTTTGATTGCCTATCTAGTACGACAAAGATCGTTTTAAATGGCGCTCTTGTAATTCCTTGATAATTTATTATTCAATAGTAGCCAGTAAGCGCCCCGGGTCATAAGGTGATAGGCGCTTGTGTTATTTTAATAATTAATTATTTAAAAGAGTGGCAAGTAAGCGCTCCAAGTCACTGAGTGATAGGCGCTTGTGTTATTTATTAATAATTATTCATTTAACTGAGTTGCCAGTTAGCGCCTCGGGTCATTGGGTGATAGGCGCTTGTGTTATTAAAAATTATTTATTTAACAGAGTGGCCAGTTAGCGCCCCGGGTCATTGGGTGATAGGCGCTTGTGTTATTAATATTACAATTTTGAATTTCCGCGTGTCTTTGGCAATGCCCCTTCACTGCTGTGCTGTCTGCTCGACGGAACATTCTCCCTAGATCGTATAGCTATATATACGATCTAGGGAAAAAGTTCCGATATTGAATCCGCCTAACCCAACGCTGATGCGCCTTAAAACCCCTTTAGAGGAGCATTGCGTGGTGCAAAATCCATAGAAAATCACATGTAAAAAATTAAGAGAGGAATCGATTTCGGGTCTCCCGCGTGCCAATCCACGACTTAGCGGTCTTAGCCACCGTGCGCTCGAATAGTAAATAAAAATAATTAGTAATATCTCTATGAAAAAACATCGCACTTTCGACAAAAATAATTATTTTACCAGCTATACATAAAAATATGACAATTTACAATTGTTCAACATGAACGACAATTGAAGTGCAAATGATTGATACCAATTTTGTCAGCATAGTCTCACTTCAAAGAGTGAAAGAGATATTTTTTATGTCTCTTGCACGACGGCATCAAATTTATTTTTTTTTACAAAAGTGATTGATCCGACGGTTTTTGCAAAGTTGGTGCAAACGTTGCTAACGATTCCACAGTTTGGGGTATTTTTTTCGAGTCGAAATCAGTAAGTTGCTCGCGGAGTTCGCAGAGCTGTTCTTACCTGATCTTACCTGATTTAAGAAAACTTCTTTTACAGAGTCACGTGCTAATATTTTGTTAAGAAAAATGAGTGTATGTGTATGAGAATATTTAGTTTTGCCTAACAACTAGTTATGGCAGGTTTTGTCAATATTCCGTCTAATCTTGTTGGTTGGGATAAAGTAGATGATCATTTGGCTCCCCTATCTGGGGATCAAAAATTGAAGTTCTCCTTTCTAGAAAAAGAGATAATTTCTTTAGATCCTGTTCATTACAAAGAGTTACCTATGCGAAATAAACATTGGGTATTGATATACTTATTTTTTTCTGTTTAGTTTGAATGTAACAAAATGTAATTTAAGTTTTTGTTATCAGGATCTACCCGTTCTGGTTCCTGGGCAAGGCAATAGTAGTAAAGGAAATATAAGAATTTACCAGCAGTTGCTTATATGCTATTCTACTTTGGAAAAAAAGCATAGAATCTTGGAAGATACTTATTATGTCTCCTTCCTGAAGCATTTACAGTGCAGAAGTGAAGAGTGCAGTGACTTGTGCTTGCAGATAGAATTCATGTTACTAAACTTTTCTAGACTGTTACAACAATACTATCAGATGTCTGAAAAAACTAACTTTCTGCATGAAGTCAGTAAACAACTCATTTTTGATCAGGAAATGCTTATTGCCTTTGTGGAGAAAGTATCTCTTTACTCAAAGTATTGTAAGGAAGTTGAACAAATTATGTTTAATTTGAATGACCCCACTCTCGTAGTTAATAGTCAAACATTTTTCAAATTTTTAAAAAAGATAGAAGATAATATAGATTTTATGCAACACAACAGTACATTCAGAGAAAGCAACAGCTATTTAGCACAGTATACCCACTGTCAGACCAAGGCTTGTGCCCTTATACAAAATTACATTTTTGCACTCTTTAGCAAAGCAACAAACAACATTTTTAACCCCAAGGATAATGAAAGCTTTTTAAAGAGTCCTGATGCTACCATGGCGCTTTTCTATGGGCGCTTCCAATCAATTTTGCCAAAAGCAAAGCCAGTTATAGAGCTTGTTGAAGCAATGTCTAGCAGACGTCTGGAATTTGAGAGTCTACTAGTGGAGTGTCATCAACAATTTCTGAGCCACAGAGGACTGGTGTTAAGCTCTAGTGTGCTAAAGAGCTTGTTATCCATAAAGACAAATTGCAACGGTGACCAGTGCAATTTAGTGCGTCACTCGTGCTCCTTTATGTTACACATGTCTATAGAAGAATATCGGCTATTCTACCAGTTCTTTAACAAGCCCTCTGCCGCCTTGAGTGCTTTTTCTGAAGACTTATGCACTGCTCTCTATGATACCCTTAGGCCATGCATAATACACATCAATCATTTAGAGACACTAGCTGAAATTTGTTCTATACTAAAAATTGAAATGTTGGATGAGCAAGCATGTAACGCCGAGCCGCTTCATGGCTTTGGAAATGTCTGTATGCAGCTGTTGCACGATGTGCAAGAGCGCCTTGTATTCAGAGCCCATCTGTACCTACAGTCTGATGTGGTGGGCTACAATCCATCGCCTGGTGATCTTGCTTACCCCAAAAAGCTTGAAATGATGAAGAATATAGCTCAGTCTATCTGGGAAGAAAATAAGCAAGCCAAGATGAAAAAAGCTTCGTTGACCTCCACGGCAAGTAATGTTGGTAGCACTGGTGTCGAGGCTATTTCCAGAATTCATGTTATGGTTAGTACATGACTTAAATTGAAAGTACGCAATAAGACTTTTAATGAGGCGTTTTCTTGTCCTGAGACACTTATGGCGTCACGGTCATGAAGGCCCCGAAGCCGCGTATATAGACACTTACACAAAAAATGACGAGAATGACACTGCACTTCAAACGTTAAAGTAACTCCGTGCCCTCGATACTTGCGACTCGGCCAAACCCAGCTCATCCCCATTCATATCTATGGCGTACTGATTCCCGTAGTAGAAGGGGCGATGAACTTGGGCATCATTATCACCCCCGCTCTACATTGGATCCCACACACAAAGAAAATTAACCAGAGAGTGCATCACGCTCTACACTCCCTTAGATTCCACCGGCACACCCTGTCACACAGTCTGTGCATGGAAACCCTAGCGTTCCCACATCTAAGGTAAAAGTACCAGTACATGAACACTTTTTCCATAAAGTCTTTGTTTTCTCATTTTTATCGAATTTCTGAATTGCATAACAACAAAACAGTCATTGCGCCAGTAAGTTTATATTTTTTTTCTATCAAAAGAAAACAAGAAAGTTTTTCTAGGTTGCGTATACAATTAATAAATTAACTTTAAAGTTTCTTTATCAATGACCTAGTAGATGAACAGCGTGTTCAGGTATTGGTACCGATACGTATTTTTGACCGAGTACTTGAATATCCCATGTTAATTAAATGGGAGAGAGGTTATGTTAGCTGCCTTCTACTGATTTCTATTTTTATTATGTATTGCAAATAACCAAATCGAAAAATTTATTTCTAATTTCAGTACCAGTACCTGAACAGCCTCACAAGCCACCTCATACAAGTTGCACGAATAAATAATTTTTTTCTCGTTGAGTATAAATACTTACTGAAATATATATTTTGTTTTATCTAAAGAACGATCAAAAGATATCAGAAACCTTTTTTTTTTTATCCACTTAAATTGAAAATAGTTTATTCAAGCTGTTCTATCTACTGGTGCAATTTTGGAAAGTGTTCACGTACTGGTACTTTTACCTTAGATTATGCTATTTTCTATCGATTTGATGCCACTCGTGATCTGAAAATACCGAGGGTTATCAATGCCTGCGTTCGTTTTGTGGTAGGTACCATTCCAAGAGCGGATCATGTTACTCGACTACAGCTGGACCTGGGCTAGCTCTCGGCCCGACGTAGACGTTAGTACCACCTCGAGTGTCTTGCGTTCAATATTATACGCCACTAATGCCCTGCCTATCTTGCTAATCGATTTCGCCCTGCACCCCAAACAACTTCAAACCCACGTGCCTTCCGTTGCCCATATCCCATTCTCATAGTCCTCCCCTCTCGCACTTAAGCCCGCGATGATGATGCTTTCTACATCCAAGCCTTTAACCTTCTCAATTCACTATAGCTCCTATCAACCTCTCCGAATGGTCATACTCGACTTTTAAATCTATATGCTCCAGGATATCCTCCTTCAATGCCATCAAAACGAGTAGAACGAACGTGTTGAGCGTGATATGAGGACATAGTACTGGCGGCCCCTCCGACTGGCCTCGTGGCGGTGCGGGCGATCTGGTGACATGTTTGCCCCTCCAACATCCTTATGCGCCTCACCAATCGTCATTCCGAGTTTACATCAACTCTGTCACGTGTCATCTTCACTTACAATCGCCCGTTCATTGCTTTCATCTCGTGTTAACTTTCTGTACACAATTTTATAGCCATATATACAAGAAACGGCATCGCAATACTAGTTCTCGCTGTTATACACATACACACTTTTACATTTCTCATGGCAGACCAAGTTGCAGACATCTTCTCAGTGCTATATTCTCTTTCCAATTTCTCGCACATGAAACAAAGATCAGACCAGACCCGGGTCCCAATTAGTCTGATAATGAGGTAGCGAGTTTCGGTGCTGACGGCTGGGGAAAAGAAAAATGACTTCATCGTAGATCTTAGAAGCTGATGCCTGTGAATACTATATATTGTTATTTTGCAACTATTCTAGGCTTAAACGATTCCTCCTTACTTGCAGATTTATTCTTCATTTGAATTTTTATTTGCGGATCCGTAGTTTGCGAGATATTTTCAAAATAAAAAATCGAAAATAGGCGCGGTATTGAGATATAAAAATCTCTGTTTTAAAGTGGCTCCTCACTGAATAACACTGAAAATGCTATGATCTTCAGAGGGATGGTTCATCAAGGTACAATAAATCTTCTCCCAAAATTTCAGACTACGCTACCACCGCAATTTTAGAAAAAAAGCAACTTGAAAATCGACTTTATAACTTAGCCTCTTATGGAGGCTCGCCAAATGTATGTCGTAACTGTCGTAAGTTATATGATATTTCAACAAAAGTACTGCAGTTCTTAATAAAAAACGGGGAAGCAGATAAAAGAAATCATAATCTTTCTAATGATATTCAGCTATTTGGATATTACCATAGAATTTTTCGAGATATTTTGTGAAAATAGTGAATATCTGCTTGTCACGGAGAGTAGGGCGTCTGCTACATCGAAGAGCAGAGGCAACAGACAGGTGCAGTAGCCAACCAAGAAGCTCCACAGCCAATTAAAAGCGGTGTTACAGTGTCTAGACTCTTTTTGTAGATCCATAGTGAGGAGCCACCTTAAGTGCTGGATTTGGTCAGAATCGAATCCTGCCTGTACGATTCAATTCCTCCTTGCTTGCAGATTACGGAGGTGCATGAAGCAATGTAATTAAATGTCACAAAGTTTGTCAACAATGAATTTAATTATTGAGTGAGAAAATTTAGTGGCATTCATCTGGTGACTTGAAGTGTAATTCCTTTCCTGATGTTCGGGAGCAGTAATAATCATTTTCAAATTAATAAAATGACGTTGTAAAAGTAGACTACAGTGAAAACACAATAAAGATCGTTTTCTCTTTAAAAGCGGATTCCAAATGAGCCTGTAAATAAATTCTAAAATTGCCAAAAAATGCAGAATTTTTAGCAACGATTTCAAAGTTGATTGAGAAAACTTTCACACTTTGCCTATGTCTCCTAATAGATAAAACAGTTTTTTTGAAAAGAGAATCTCTAAAACTTTAATTTTCTCAGCTCCAAAAAATTTTGCAATAACGAGATGTATCTAGATCGTTTGTAAACTTTTTGCCAAGTTTGAAAGAATATGTGGAAATAACAAAACTGCAATATTACTACAAGCAATTCAATAATTTTTTTACAACTACCCCCACTATAGATGCCGTGTAAGTTTACTACATGTTTTATACATACTACTATAACCATACACTGTACACACGCTACGTGCAATTACAGGCGCCAAAATTTAAATGTATGATTCATGAGGGGTAGCTCATAAATTATAATGAAACTATAAATATTTCTGACACTACTTTTGATGAATTAAAATCAATAAGTGTCATGACTTTACTTTTGTGGAAAAAAAACTTTTTTCTTTGCAAATATTCAATAGAACGATTTTAAATAATAACCTGCTGTTTCTTAAGATCGTTACTATATATATTGTTTTGTATTACAATAATGTACTAATAACACAATACATTCCCTTTCATTCTTTGTATATAAAACCAACTTAACTTAGTATTCAATTTCATAAGAAATTTTTTACAATTTATTCGGAAGATTATAAGTAGTGTATGAGTTATGTTCTTGTATTCAGCTCTTCTTAGGATAATTTTGTACAATTATGTAGAAATCACTAAAATATTGAAACACTTTTTAAAAACTTCTATTTTTCTCAGTAGATTTTACACCAAACCTTATAGTTTTCTGATATTACAACTTATTATTTCAAAGGATATAAAAATAAAAAAAAAATTAACTAGTACGACATAACAAATGATTTTAAATAACGATATGCTTATAGGCATTTGCAACTTATCTTCTTCATTTCATGATTAAAATTAAATAATAAAAAATAAGTTAAATTTTTTTTATTATTTACTTCGAAATCAATTGATTTATCAACATTTTTTATTTCTATTTAAAAAAGAGTTCTTCGAGCAAAGCTTTCAAGCTGCTGAGTGTTGACAGACGATAAAACAGTATAACATTGTTTTCGCACCTGAAAATAAAGAAGAGGTGCGGTTGCAGCGTTGACAATTCTCGCTTTTGTACGTCTCTTGTGTAATTCGTACACTTTGGATTTTCTTTCCTGAAGAGGGGTAATCGTGCAAGAGTTTTCTCGTTCTACGGGGAAAACAGTTATGTTAACAGCAACAAATACCTCTAACTATATTTTATTTAATTACTTAACACTATTATTTGCTGTGTACAAGTTCAGTGCTGCCCCCATTTTGCCAGACTTTTCATGTTAAGTTAAATAGGAGATAATTAGTTGATGCAGCCATCACTGGCGGATTTTCCGGACAATTCCATAAGACTACATGTGAAAGTGACAAGTGGCGCCAGCCCTCCTTCCACCAACTTGCACACCTTGAATACAGTATCTCTCCTACACTATACTCTGCACACTGTACGTATTATTATTATTTTATATGCGCAGCGACTTTGCATGAGCCGCGAGTGAACGTCCACTATCTGCTACTTATCCTAGTCCCCTAATAACTTACTTACATTCATACACACGCCATTCTACTCTACTGGTTAGCTATATTGATGTGTATAAATCAGAAAAAGCTTATTAATAAAAAAAAAAAAAAAATACTCTACTGGTTATCTCTTCCTCTCTCTCTCTCTCTCTCTCTCTCTCTCTTTAAATAAGTCAGGGCTGACATATTTGTTCTATCTCTGTTAGATTACATAACTGCGCAAGCGTGAAATACATGGATGGGCTATTGCATCGTAGTTTTGGCGTGCCGATTCCCACAGCTGTTGATATGAGTGAAAATAAGGAGTTGGAAGAGAGGAGGAGAGTGAAAGCAATGCTTCGAGTGCAGACAATACGGATGACGACGATGACGTTTAGTTTAGACACTAAAAATGCGTTAAAATCTATCAGCTGATTTGGGCCTGAAAGTTGGGGGAGTTACGTTGACCTCTAAGAAATCAGTAGTTGTTGAGGGTGAGCCGCTACGAAATTTGATAAAATGCCCTAATTTAGTAAAATTGGGACTTAAAGTTAAACCCACGCCAAAGTTACAGCCACGCATCATCATACATGGTATACCTGTTGAGTACACTAAAGATGAAATTCACAGTAGCCTTATAGCACAAAATCTTCATGAATGTGAACAAGAGGAAATAAAAATAATATATCTATACCCAGCATGTAACAAAAAACATAGATCGTGTGTGATCGAATTGCCGCCCTAATATCGTAAAAAATTATTTCTTCAAGATAGAGTAAGCCTCGGTTGGGTCCAATGCAAATTCAATGATCATGTATCTCTAGTGTAGTCCTAGAGATGTCAAAAGCTGGGTCATATTGCTACAAATTGCAATGATGAGGTGGTTTGTGGTTGTTGTGTTGGCTAACATAGTACTAAGGATTGTACATCTAGATCATCTGAATGTTGTATTAATTGCTAGAATAATAAGCTCCACAAAACAAAGCATTGAGCATTTGACAAGATTAAGTGTCCTTACACTTCGTGCTGGTATAGAACGCAAATCCCATACTATAAATTATGGCAAATAACAACAAATGTGAACACTAGCAGATTTGTTATAAGACACGTAAATGCACAATATATACCAGCTCATTTACATGACATTGAAGGACTAGTCAAAGACTGTTAGGTGACGACTTGCGTAAATGAATAAATTTTTATTTTTATTCTATTTTATCCTGTTATATTTCATTCCCAATGATAAAATTTTAAGACTCTTTACAGAGTCATACTCAACGAGAGTCGTCGCCTAACAAAGCTGACTGTACTTCGTGGCTCTTGGAAAAGTCAAGTGACAACCAAAGCGAGCCACGAAGCCTAAACACATGAAGTCAGCAAGTACCGGCCCCATAGCAAGTAAAACAAAGAAGTTTTAACTAAAACTTCGTGCAAGGTGCATTTCTTTGCGCGGCGTTTTAGTTAGTAGCCCGCTGCCGCTCATCAAGTGCAGACGTTAATAACTAATTTTAGAAGATTGACCAGACGTTTTGTCTTTTATCTGTTTCTTTTTATTTATATACAAGCAACATAAAATAAAGTGATACAAGAGTTATTAGAAAAAGAATTTAAGTTATTATAAAATAAATAATTATAAATCCAACGAAAAGAAGAAGTACAAGTCATCCCAATTGGTCATTTGAATTAGTAATTAAAGCAAAATTGCCAGTATTAGTTACTAGTGGAAAGAAAGGTAAGTTAACCTGGATATTATTTTCAACTCTCTACTTCTTCCTTCTTTTTTTAAACAAACAAATAGTTGGACTATCTGCCGTCCTGCAGCCTGTGAAGGAGCGTGAGACTGTAGTCCACAGTTTTTGGTTTGAAGCTGAAAACAAACTAAAATGACATTAATCGTTATTTAACAAAGACTACAACATGGCCGTGTTTGGTATTAGTGAAACATTTCTCAATCCTAGTACACCAAGCACTTTGTTTCATATACCAGCATATCGTTTAATTAGACATGATCGGATTACCAAGGGTGTTGGAGATGTGGCTGTTTATGTTCACGATTCACTCAAATACAGAGTAATTAAGGTATCTGACACCCCACCTGTACATCCCTGTCTTCAATAATCAGGTGAGATCTCACCAGAGTTCTCAGCTGATTTATCAGGTCAAATCTCATGCCAAAAACTCAGCTGAAAAACCACCTAAGATCTCACCTGAGATTTTTGAAAACAGTTCTCCAAGGAGCTTGTTGTTTTTTCATTTCAAATAATTTCTAGTCATTTAATCTA
The DNA here is from genome assembly GCF_036245765.1 of Copidosoma floridanum. Classification (NCBI taxonomy): domain Eukaryota; kingdom Metazoa; phylum Arthropoda; class Insecta; order Hymenoptera; family Encyrtidae; genus Copidosoma; species Copidosoma floridanum. The sequence continues at coordinate 21,110,640 of NW_028321881.1, forward strand.
TACGTTTGAAAAAAATTTTTTTCAGTTTTTCAACCTCATATGCATCAAGACTTCAAAAATTTTCGATGATAAAAAAAAACGTCATTTATTAATTAGTTTTGTTGTAGTTACGGGGACATTGTCTAATTTATCGCAACTACTCCTATATAGATATCAACTAAAGCTGCTTTATTCCTACAATAAAATGTGTGACGTCATTGGAAATATAATATGGCACGCGGCACAATATGGTAAACTAGGTTCTTTTTTATGCACTCTCGAACAATATGTGTTACATAAATGGGTTAAATATATATTATGTTTGATAAAGATAATAAGCGAAACGCCAATTCCCATTCAATGTAGTGGTCAATACAAAATGGCGAATTACATATGTTTTTGCGACTCCCATGATATGGGTGTCACATAGTAGGGCTTAAAAAATGTAGGACACATAACTAAGTGGCCCTACGCTTAGTCCAATATGGCGGCCACAACAGAAATATAAAACCACGTGACTAGTTTTAAAAATTACCATAGTAAATAAATGTTAATCAAGATTTCATTAGGCAATGTATGATTGAAGGATCAAGAAAGCATTGCCATTTGATTAATATTTCAATCATCTAAAATCAATTAGAAAGAATTGGAAGAATTAGTGAGACTGAGTCGTCACAGTACTTGTATTTTTATGACACCGTGTTCAGGACTGGATGACTGTTATTAATGCTTATTCAGAAATAGGGCTTTTACCTTAAGTATACATCTAATCTTATAAATAAGAATTTTTTGGAATGTTGAAAGAGGGGCTTGAAAATATGGTTTAATATCACAGATAACTCATAAATAAATTTATTACTTTGTTCTCAAACAAATAATAACGAACGATCATTACATTATCCCATGTTTCGTACCCTAATTTTATCACATATTGTGTATTACATATGATGTATCATAACAATTTATACTGATTTTCCTAGCATAACAAGCTGAGTGAAAAAAGTGGTTGTATCTCATAAAATGTAAGGATTTGTCGTAAGTTATAAGGTGATTTTTTCAAACTTTGTTGAGCAATATAATATATTTTAAAAACCACATGATTTAATTAAAACAATATTGTTTAAAAAAATACGTGGTAACGTGAGTCAAAACCACTTGGCTTATAACGCAAGACCACATGGTTTTGTTTGTTTAATACAGTTTTTTTGATAATTAATAATTTAAAATGTTTGGTACTGGGCATAAATACATTACTTCTAACACTATAACGACTACGCAAATCTTGTTGATGTCTTCTGTAAAAACTATTACATCTGTTTCTTCAATTTGTTGTATTAATTACATATCTTCGCATGTAACTTATTAAAATTTTTTGTATGTTCTTTATTGCACAGCCTTACTTCTAAATATATTTCAGGATCTACAGTGAAAGCAACTATTTAAATATACTCGCCATTTTTTAGTTTTGCAAAAGAGTTGTTAGACCTTATTTAATTTTTATATGTGACTCGTACATACACTTTGTTTTTACCATTTTAGTATTAATATAAGCCTGACTTGACAAATTTAAGTTGTTAGTAAAATACACTTAGTTTTGTGTCCTCCATTTTTTAAGCCCTACTATGTGACACCCATATCATGGGAGTCGCAAAAACATATGTAATTCGCCATTTTGTATTGACCACTACATTGGAATGGGAATTGGCGTTTCGCTTATTATCTTTATCAAACATAATATATATTTAACCCATTTATGTAACACATATTATTCGAGAGTGCATAAAAAAGAACCTAATTTACCATATTGTGCCACGTGCCAAATTATATTTCCAATGACGTCACACATTTTATTGTAGGAATAAAGCAGCTTTAGTTAATATCTATATAGGAGTAATTGCGATAAATTAGACAATGTCCCCGTAACTACAACAAAACTAATTAATAGATGACGTTTTTTTTATCATCGAAAATTTTTGAAGTCTCGATGCATATGAGGTTGAAAAATGAGCTTTTTGGCATGAGATTTTACCTGAGAAATCAGCTCAGAACTCTGGTGAGATCTCACCTGGTCATTGGAGACAGGGATGTTAAACGTCCGGAATTCTTAATTGCGGAAATCAAAAGCAAGTATTTCACTGTACTCTGTGTCGTAGTGTATAGCCCGCCTCAATCTAGATCTTGGGCTGATGTTGAGACCGCAGTAATAGATTGTGCTTGTGCGTATGATCAGCTAGTTATAATGGGTATAATGTTCTCATGGTTGATTTAGATATTCCGGCATCTAGAGTACCTCCAAAGATTAGGAAATATCGGTCCTACACATGCACTGATGAAAATAAAGTGCTTAATGATTTGAGTGAAGTTGATTGGAGTTTCTTGCAAAATGTAAGTCATGAGAACAAAGTGAGTCTTCTTACACAAGAATTAACCAAAAAACTTGACCACCATGTGCCCTTTCGAACAGCAACCATCAAGAGTAGGCCCACACCCTGGCTTTCATCTGACATCAGGGAGTTGATCGGGAGGCGTAATCCGTAATAATTAGACGCAATGAGCCCACTACAAATTTCCTTATATCTCCTACAAAACTTAACAAGCACTTTATTGAACCGTAAGAGTCTCGATCACTACCATTGCCCCAAGGACCGAGAATCTCACCAGACCATCGCTTTTACTTTGGTCATGTTGAATTACCGGATATATTGGAGGCCTTCAGCTCTGCACATTCTAATGCAACCGGAACTGATGAAGTAAATAAACTTAAGATTTCTCAAAATATGCCCGCCGGTTATTTTTCCAATTTTGATTGATATATTTAACTCATCACTCCAGTCTAGCGTTTTTCCAGATGCATGGAAGCGAGCGCTAGTCTATCCAACGCCCAAAAAGATTAATCCTACTCTGGCAGGCGACTTCAGGCCAATCAGCTTATTGTGTACTTTGGGTAAGATTTTGGAGGCAATTGCATTGAAGCAAATAATGAGTTATCTTGATGAGAATGATATACTCGATTGTTTTCAGTATGATTTCCGAAGACAGCACAGTTGCCACACTGCACTGATCCGAATAGTCGACGACATTAGGGAGGCTATGGGCGGGAACTGTGTTACACTAACGATAAGCCTTGATCAGTCACGAGCCTTTGATGTGGTCAATATTGATTTACTTGGTGCCAAACTTTTGACCATTGGCTTCTCTGATGTTGCGGCATCGTGGATCGGGTCTTACTTGACTGAAAGATCGCAGACCGTTCGTGCACCCACTAGTGAACTTTCTCAGACACTCTTTCGTGGCTCCGGTGTGCCTCAGGCAAGTTTACTTGGGCCATTGCTCTTCTCAATTTTTTTCAATGATATTTCAGTAAATTGTAGAGATTGTAAATATCATATTTATGCTGATGACTTTTGTTTTTATATACAAGGTAAGACCCAAGAGGCCAGGAATATTATACAGAAGGCGAATAAAATTCTAGAAGATGTCTCAATGTGGTTAGATATAAATGGCCTTATTGCTAATGATAAAAAAACAAAGATAACTTGGTTTGGCACTAGAGGTATAAATAGTCGTCTATCTGCAAATAACTCATTACCTGATATATTATTTAACGGAGTAATTATTGAACCCACTGGAAAAGTGAAGCTGCTAGGAGTCATGCTCGATAGTACATTGACATGGAGATCACATTGTACGATAGTTGCAAACAAATGTTACTCTGCATTAGCACAGATAAGGACAGCCTCTCGAGTAGCACTAGACTTCTCTTGGTACGTACACTTATATTTCCACACTTGGATTACTGCGCGTCTCTTTTTTGTGGCCTATCATCGGAAAAATGGAGCTTAAGATGACTCGTTGCTTGAATGCTGCCCTTCGCCTCATTGATGATATTCGAAAATTTGAGCATATCACACCAGCTTATAAAAAGTATGGTATTATGTCATATCCTAACAGAAGAAGACATGTTATGCTGGGCCTTCTGCAGGGAATCCTTACAGCACAAAGGCCTGCATATATTGCTGAACTATTTACTTTCAAATCTACCTCACCAAATGCAATCAACCTCAGAAATTGGAATACTGCAGAGTTATTAGTGACGCGTGTTAATCTAGATGCTTATAGACATTCGTTTACCGTTAGAGCTGCTATTGAATCGAATGCATTGCCTGCGAACCCACGATCCATCCCAACTCCAGCATTGTAAAAAAGCAGATTATTTAAATATATCATTAGTGAAGATTTTAGACTCAAGTAATGAAATTATATATTATTTTATATGTTGTTACATGTGCAATTAAGTTAGCTTATATTTAAAAATTTTAAGAATACTGTAACCATCAATAGATTTTATTATATTTGATTTTTACTATTTAATTTATTTTAAACTATTTTAACTATTAATTCACATTTTATCTCAAATAACTTTATTGTAATTAATTTATCTGTGATATATCTTGTACTATTGTGACCTGCGTGTCACTAACCTTGTATAAACTGCTTTTAGCAGTCTTGCAAGAACTTAAGCCTAGGCTAATATGGAATGTAGGTCCTTAGCTTAAATAAATACACTCTACTCTACTCTACTCTCTTTCTCTCTCTGTCTACTCTGCTCTGCACTCCCTTTCTTTGCTCTACTTTAAAACACTACTCTTTCACTGTCTACAATCCCACGTTACTCTTGCTCGCTCGCCCCTGACCTAACTCTCGTTATCCTGATCTATCAATCTCTCTGTCTCTCTTTCTCGCCTATCTATCCTCACTTACACGGCAAAACGGGCGAATAATGGCAGCATTCCTGAGCATGCACCGCGCAGCCTCTCGTACACCTCGTCTCGTCTACACACACTACTTCTCTGTCTCTCTACCATATGTCCAAATGCGCCAAGAATTAAATAACTTATTTATTTTTCAAAACTAAGTAGTAATTCCAATTGTTTTGTATTGCTAGAATTTTTTCATAAATTAACACAAAAAAGTGTCCTATGACCAATACGAACAAAGTTACGCTTTTTTTTAAATCGCTGTGGCTTTGTTTATTGAAATTGAAACTCTAAGAGCATCACAGACCTGTTATTGCTCAATCTCGTGCGGCTAGACGCCGTCTGTCCCTCTAAGAAGATTTTTGTGTACGTCGGTAGTAAAAACCAAAAACCACCGCCAGCCCCGCGCGACACCGACGTATTGGATACCGTCAAACATCGCACGAAGCATGCGACGGGGCCTTGGCCTTCGAGATACCAGAAGTAACGCCTATTTAGCAGGCTAGAGTCTCGTTCGTTATCGGAAATAACCAGACAAATCGCTCCACCAACTAAGAACGGCCATGTACCACCACCCACCGAATCAAGAAAGAGCTATCAATCTGTCAATCCTTCCGGTGTCCGGGCCTGGCGAGGTTTCCTGTGTTGAGTCAAATTAAGCCGCAGGCTCCACTCCTGGTGGTGCCCTTCCGTCAATTCCTTTAAGTTTCAGCTTTGCAACCTTCCCCCGGAACCCAAAAGCTTTGGTTTAGCACAATGAAGACGAAATCTTAAACTTTTTGATAATTAACCTTGAAAAAATTTACGACTTTCCATTTTGTTGTTGCAATGCAGTTAAGTACATCGTTATTCCGTACCATGCCCGTTAGCGGCGGGGGAGAGGGAGCCAGGCCGTCGGTGGCGGCTCCGTCGCTTGCTGGAGCTTCCTAGAGCACTTTTTGTGCACATCTCTTCAAATCAGAGGCGCCAAAAAATTTTGCAATATCTCGGCTTCTACTGCACGTAGGTACTTCTTTTTTTTTCATGCGGGGTAGCTCATCGAAATATTAAAAATGGCGATTAGAACGTACTTATCGGATTACCCACAGAATTTTTATGTTGCTGGAGTATTTATTCGTTCAACTCTATGATTTTTTTATTCGAAAATGATAAATTGTGTATGTATATGTATACGTATATTTTCTTTAAATCGTAAATATATTTCAAACTGAGAGCAATCATGATTAAAAAAAAAAAAAAAAAAAAATTGTACAGTGTTTTTGAGATTCTCGCCGCAAAAAACTGTTTTATTAATTAAAGAATAAAGGCAAAAAGTGAAAATTTTTGTAATAAACTTTGCAATTGTTGCTGAAAATTCCGCATTTTTTGGCATTTTTAGAATTTATTTACAGGCACCTTCTTTTTAGGTTCGCGGAGCCTACCAAATACTAGGGGTAACTTGTATCTAGTTGCTGTCCCTCAATGCTTTGTCAATCCATGTAATTTAAACCATAATATATATTGGTAAGACCGACATATTTTTTTTCAAACCACAAAATAGGAGCATCTTTGTATAAAAACTGTATTGCATAATTGCAGTATAATTTTGGAAACAAATTAATGAAGTTGCAAAAACTTGAAAAGTTTCTCTTACCGTAGCCAATAGGATGGTAGCTTACGTTTTCAGAAATCTAGTATTAACATGAATTATAAGATTTCAGAGATGTGGTGTCTACATTAGTTTTAAATCTTACTACGCAAGTACACATTATTATTTTATTACAAATATGGTGCCTACTTTATTGTTATAAAAAAATGGTATCTATTTAAATTAAATTACAGTCCAAAGCTTCGACTGGCAGTCTATAAAGGCTTTGTTCGGAAATGATACATTGGTTAAATAATTGGTTAGTGCACTCGCAGTACCCTTATTCGAAAACCACGAAATTCATTAATATTTTAAAAGTCTTTAATTTATAATTTGAGAAACACTGTAACTTCGTCCGACTGTCGATAGGATATTGACAGTTATCATAGTAGTTTAAGAAATAATTTTTTTGTTTTTCACAAGGTTGGCACGATAATAACGCTCCAAATCGAAACACGTTAAGCGTCAGTCTGATAAAAACATTCTCATTTAATGTGAGTATATTTTATTACATTGTGCCTAAAGGATTCTTTCATTTCATCACAATCAAGTTGGCATATGAAGTTCAATAAGTAAGTAAATGTTTAGCGCTCTAATTCTTGACTATATTTGACAAGTATGGAGAGTTAGCGCAAGGCTGAATGAAAGACTACACTTTATGATAAATAATACTTTATTATCGACTACTATTTCAACAATGCCTTGTGCTATTAAATTAACTAGATTAATTGCTATTAGGGCGACCATGCTAGCCTCTGCCAAGAGACCATGATCTACCTGCGTGCCCGGTGCTTCGCAGTCTCTCATCATCCTCCCGCGCATGCGCTCTAGCTGAAAGAGCTCTCTTTCCCTGGTTAAAGTGGGAGAGAGAGAGAGTGTTGACGATGCATGCGCATTCCTTGGTCAGTAAAACTCTCGCGGAGTTGGCTTGTGCTTACCTCTGTTAGATGTCGATTAGTGGTCCGGCTGAGCTGCCACAAATGTCTATTATTTTGAAATATTATTGAACCAGTGCAACTGCTTTAATTATGCTTCCCTATGTTCAGTAATCATGAAACACTGGGTTAAGTTGGAACTCAAAGCAGAGATTATTGAATCATCATTTTTACAAGTAAAACTTAAAAGCACTTGTCAAATTTTTTTTGTTTCAAATTTCAAGGAAAATTTGTGTTTTCCGATCTGGTGTTAGTGTGAAAAATCGATTTTCCCACATCGTGTGCGACAAAGGTGTGCGGCAAAGGTTTTTCCGCACAGTGTGCGGAAAAGGTGTGTGGCAAAGGTTTTTGTCGCACAGTGTGTGGAAAAAGTGTGCGGCAAAGGATTTTGCCGCACAGTGTGCGGAAAAGGTTTTGCCACACACCGGAAAAAATTCTGCTACACAGTGGAAATCAAAATTCATACCTATTTTGTACCTATTTTCCTCACACATTGCGAAAAAACTTGTACGCAACTCGTGCGGGACGATTTCCCGCACTCGTGTGATGGACTCGCACTCGTGACCGGTGACGGTAACTCGTACCTTGCGATCACACTCGTGCTACACACTTGTGTGCTCAAAAGGTACTCGTTCCCGTCAACTCCGGCCACTCGTATGAGTCAATCACTACTCGTGCGGGAAATCGTCTTTTCCGCACTTGTTACGTAAATAACTATTGGTCAATTTTCAACGAATTTCAGAATTTTCAGAAAAAAAACTTACTATAAAAAAACATAGTTTCAACCCCTACAACATAAGGGATGCAACCCTGACTGTACAATTTTTCTTTTATCACAAGTACTTTTTAATGGGAACAATTTTTTAATAATTTTTTTGAAAAATGTTGAGCTTAAAAAAAAAATATTACAGAAAATGCTTTTTTAAGGTGAAAACTTGAGGGTAAATTCCACTCACTAGGAACTGTTTTCCGCTATTCTCTACCACTATGCAAAGTTTCATTGAAATAGGTGAGTGACACTTGGGTAGGTTTACTTGTCAGATCTATTCGAGCACTACAACAAGAATATGATATTTTGATCTAGGTTGGACACGAAAAGCTTTTATGTGAAAGAAGTGTTTTGCAAGAAATACCAAGCGCCGGCAGTGTGCGTAATGAGCTTAAGCAATATTTTAATCAACCTCTTCTGGTTGTCTAATTATGTAAAAATCTAATCCTATAGAATTTTGGCTTAACAGTCGACATTTTACACGCGTTGTCAGAGATCGCTCTTAAGTATCTATTTTGCCAAGCTTTATCCGTATCGTCTAAGAGAGTAGCTTTGGTTGTTAATTTAGTAGCATCAGATACAAAAAGGAGGCTGACAGCAGGATATTTTGAGCGGAAAATACTTCTGATGTCAATCTTAGATGAATATTGGTTACAGTAATTGCTTTTTCTATACATTTTTTAAATATATTCTTTTTCCAATTTGTTATTAATTGTAAGAGTTTTTGTTTACTTATACTTTTATTAAAAATGGTTTTTAACAATACGCTTAGGTATATTGTACATTCATATCAAAATACCAAAATTTTTCAATCGACATTATCGATACTGCTTCTATAGTTTTTGAATAAATCAATACATTTAGTTTGCCCATCCTTCTGACGGTTTTGAGCATAGACTTCTACGGATAGACCGCACATCCAAGTAGAGACCTTGTCGCCCACATCTCGGGAGCAGTGCTCCCGAAAGTGGCATCCAAAGTAGCGCAAAATTCAAATTGACTACATGGAGCAAAACGCAAAAACCCACATAACTCGACAGATTTTCTAACATAATAAATGAATAAACCCCAAGCTATTAAATCCAATAACCCAATGCTATTTAATCGAGCAACCCGGAACGCCTTCTGGCCACTTTAAAATTTAATGCTTTAAATAATAACAAAAGCACCAATCACCACACAACCCAAGGCGCTTACTGACCGCTTTGTTGATTTATAAAATAATTAAAATACCACAAGCGCCAATCACCACACAACTCGAAGCGCTTACTGGCCACATTGTTAATTAATAGAATAATTAAAATACCACAAGCGCCATTTAGCACACAACCCGGTGCGCTACTGGACCACACAACGCGGGACGCCAAATAGTAACTTTGTAATTTAATAAAGATTCAAATAATAACAAAAGCACTTATTACTTAGCAACCCTGGGCGCTTGCAGGTCGCTTACTGAATCAGTTAAGCTATAAATAACAGTTTTAACAATCTTGGTTAAATAGTAAATAGCGCACACATGATAACGTAATGCTTTCTAATTTAATAAAGTAGCATTTCAGCACCTTGGGTTTCCTGGTAATTAGTTTTTATGTAATTATTTTTTTTTTTAGTTAATAAAGTATCCAGTAAGCGCCTCGGGTTGTGTGGTGATTGGCTCTTGTGTTATTTTATTTATTTTATTAGTTAATTAAGTGTCCAGTAAGCGCACCGGGCTGTGTGGTGATTGGCGCTTCTATTATTCTAATTATTTTATAAATTAACAAAGCAACTAGTAAGCGCCCCAGGTTGCCTGGTGATTAGCGCTTGTGTCATTTAATTTATTTAGTTAACAAAGTGGCTAGTAAGTGCCTCGAGTGGTATGGTGATTGGCGCTTGTGGTATTTTAATTATTTTATTAATCAACAAAGCGGCCAGTAAGCTCCTTGGGCTGTGTGGTGATTGGTGCTTGTGGTATTTTATTTATTTTATTAGTTAATAAAGTGTCCAGTAAGCGCACTGGGTTGTGTGGTGATTGGCAATTTTATTAATTTATTCATTTTACTAATTAACAAAGCGGCCAGTAAGCGCGTTGAGTTGTGTGATGATTGGTGCTTTTGTTATTATTTAAAGCATTAAATTTTAAAGTGGCCAGTAAGTGTTCTGGTTGCTGAGTTAAATAGCACTGGGTTATTGGATTTAATAGCTTGGGGTTTATTTATTTATTATGTTAGAAATTCTGTCGAGTTATGTGGGTTTTTGCGTTTTGCTCTATATAGCCAACTTGAATTTCGTGCTACTTTGGATGCCACTTTCGGGAACACTGCTCGGGAGTGGGAGGAAGCTGTCTCTCTCTCTTTTAAGTGAAGGATAAACAAGTGAGAAGAGATGTTGTGTATAATATACTATATTGTTATGGTACGGTAACTGCAGTGATCCAGCGATCTCCTCTCTCCTGTTTTTCTTCCCTTTAAAGAGAGAGACAAAAAGTGTTGTTAGATGAAGACTCCCGAGATGTTGGCTACAATATCTCTCTTAGGATGCTCAGTCTAGGTTTTTTCTGTTATATAGGTCTATGGTTTATAGTTCTTATTAGGTCTATCTATACCATGTACTTAAACGAAATTATATCCAAGACTCAGTAGTATGTTATTTTGCAGGCTTGATTCCAGTGAAAGTGGTGATATGAGCTTTGATGTCTGTGATAATGGTATGTTATTCAATATAGCTGTATTACTCTAAAGTCAAGAGTGTGCGTTGCAAATCGAAAGAGTGACTACCCGAAGATACTCTTTCAAAAATTGCAAATTTTCCTTAATAGTATGTATACATAATCGTTTTCACGATTAAATATTTTCAAAAGAGTATTTTTTGATGTGAAACATTTATTGGCGCTCGGGGGTTCGATCAACGCGATGAAGCGACCGTGTGGTGGCACGATCTCCGGTTTAACTCGGCTCGTCTCTCTGTCCGCGCGCTTATACTGCCGTCCCTTTCTCGTTTGTAAAGTGTACTCTTGTATACATATGTAGCTAGATAGAAGAGTATAAAATAATTAAATATCATATATGTATTGTACATATAGCATATACATACGTACGCATGTATAATATATATTGTATATTATATATGTGTTAAAAAAAATTTTCAAATTTTACTGACTCTGAGAATTGAACCTTATCTTTAAGATTGGTAGTCAGGGACCTAATCGGTTGTGCTATACAGAAAGCCGATCCACTCTTTGTTCTTATTACTTATGGATACCAACCGAGGAACTTCTGAATTAAAAAATTCATCTATCATTGGGCATTTTTTATATTATATATGATTGAGCCCGTTGATTTCAAAAGAAATAGTTATGATTATTTTTGATTGCTCTAATTATGTAAGAATTGTGTAAAATTGTGTTTCAAAGATCCTTTTGCTTATGTCTTTTAAAGGTTTTATATACAAAAAAATAAAAATACCAGTGTGTAGGGCACAAAATTTTCTATCAATTAGCACTTTTAATTTCGTTTTGACTAGCGCAAAATGTTAAGAAAAAAATGAAAAAGTCATTTTGGCGGTACCTGTAATAGTAAGTGATATGGAGAGAGCCATTAATGGTCTGCTGTCGCTCTCGCTCTCTCTCTCTTTCTCTCTCTCTCTCTGTTATACTCATACAGGTAGGCCTTTTTCATTGCTTTTTAAATATTTTGTGCTTGTAGAAAATAATAAATTAATACTAGAATTAAAATCATTTTTTCATCATTTAAAAAAAAATTTCTTCTCGGTAAACAGGATTAATTTAAAATATTAATATTTGACCATAATGCAAAATTTTTCCGGGTTCTTCCAATTGGGTTTATTTAAACTATCTTAACCAGTCTTTAGTAAAGAGCCAACCCAACGAAATTCGTGCACGTGTGCAACTACGTACGCACAGTAAACAGGTATCTGAATCCGAAAAGAGACAGAGAAAGTAATACACTCGAACGTTTGTTAAACTAATGTACGTACCTTTGTTTAGGTAGGTAGTATAGATAAATATTCCTCGCCGTGTATATTGTTCTTTCCCGTTCTCGTTGTTTATGTGTTAATGAACAAAAATAATATAAACATAATTTGCTTTTTCCTAATCTATAATATTCACTGATAAAAATATAATTTCATAAATAAACTGTATTTTTAATGTAAAAATATAAAATGACGATGATTTAGATTTAAAAAAATAAATACTTTTCCTACCTCACGCGTTTTTGAGAGGCTGGTTTGCGCTTGGTAGAAAAAATAGGATTTGCCACATAAGCGACATTGCTCCGTGGCTGCCTTACGTCCCTCGGGCCCTGATTCGCAGGTCCCTCGGGCCGCAAAATAGCCCTGGAGACAATGGCATTTATCTGACTAAAACTACTATTTTCGTCATGGACAATCAAATACTAGCGAGTTTAATAACATATTCTTTAATGTTTTACATTTGTCGTGGGTCCTGAGACCCACACCTGTTTTTTGCTAAACTATCATTTAGAATTGACAATTTGCACAGACAAAAATGACAAATGTATGAAATTATTTTGAATGTACATATTTTAATCCCAGAAGAATTACTATTTTTCGTATAATTTAAATTAATTATTTTTTGTATATAAACCCCTAATTCTTTTTATAATTTTTTTCCAGAATTTTTTCATGCCTTTTTCATTGCAATAATAATTACAAAACATGCATAAAATTGAATTGTATCTCGTGGGCCATAAAATGCTTATTACTGGTCAAGATCATTCTGACGTCATGAATACATTAACAGCCTCCCCTTTAGCTGGAAAGAACACACAAAGCATAGTTTTTTCTTCTAATTTTATTGTATTTTTGGGAATTTTTTTCTTTCCACGTGATACAGTTCAATTTTCCGATTATATATTTACAATTAATTAACCACTTCGTGAGACTGTCGCTAAAAACACACCGGCACCTGAATCTATAGGTTGGCCTTCGGGTCACATGTTTCTTTTGTTCTGTATTGTACGGAAGCCTGTAGGGGCCACATTAGTCAGTGGCGCTCGTGTAGCCAACTTTACTTTATGTGCCTTTTGCACTTGTTCTATGTCTCATTTAAAAAAAAAATTATATATCTTTAAATAGGGGTAAACGCACCATCTACCGTACACCCGTAAATTCACTTTATTTTGTTACCATGATTGTAAGACAATTTGATACTAAATATTGACTCAGTAAATTTTAAATTGTTATTTAGGATCTCAAGAGAGCACTGAAATTTTTTTGAGGTGTAAGAGCTTTTTAGAATGATTTTATAATAAAAATATGAAATAAAAGTCGTGTTCCTATTTCCGTACTGCCGTTCTCATTACCGGACCCCATCTACCGTACGCGTTCCTATTACCGGACCCCATTCACCGTTTGACGACAGATTTGACTATAACCTCACATTTTTGTTTACAACTGCATATCGATCTCAGTGCCTGCTACATAAATCACGATGAAAATGTCAAAAGCAAAGAAAGATGGAAAATTGAAAATTAAGGAAAAAACGCCAAGTCAATTATGCAATTCAAAAAGATAGCAGACAGAAAAATCAAAAAAGAAAAACAATTACAGAGAGAGAAACAAAGATTAGAAAAAAAAAAAAAAAAAATTACGGAAGCAAGAAGAGAAGTTAAAAGCCATTGTAAAGAGAAAAAAGTCTGTTGAGGAAGATTTAATGGACGAGACAGAAGTTATTAATTTACAAAAGCAGATTGAAGAACTTCAAGAGAAACAATTAAAACTAAACCAAAAAAGAAACAAAGATCCATCATGAGTAATTTTTGTGATGCAAGTTATTCTTGAATAATTTTTGCCAAGTGATGTTTTATTTAGTATTAATAGATTTAATTGTCGTTAAGCTGAAACTAATCTAAGTTTAATTACTGCTTGTTTATATGAAATAACTTATTTGCATTTATTGAAAAAAAATTTATTCATTAATAAGATTTCTGTTTCATATCATGAGATATTATTGCTTTTAAATATTTTAATTAGACTGACAAAAATCAGTAAAAAAGCTTAAGACTATAATAGTAATCAACTTACGATGTTATGAATATTCAAGAATAACTTGCATTACAAAAATAACTCATGATGGATCTTTGTTTCTTTTTTGGTTTAGTTTTAATTGTTTCTCTTGAAGTTCTCCAATCTGCTTTTGTAAATTAATAACTTCTGTCTCGTCCATTAAATCTTCCTCAACATACTTTTTTCTCTTTACAGTGGCTTTTAACTTCTCTTCTTGCTTTCGTAATTTTTTTTTTTTTTTTTTTTCTAATCTTTGTTTCTCTCTCTGTAATTGTTTTTCTTTTTTGATTTTTCTGTCTGCTATCTTTTTGAATTGCATAATTGACTTGGCGTTTTTTCCTTAATTTTCAATTTTCCATCTTTCTTTGCTTTTGACATTTTCATCGTGATTTATGTAGCAGGCACTGAGATCGATATGCAGTTGTAAACAAAAATGTGAGGTTATAGTCAAATCTGTCGTCAAACGGTGAATGGGGTCCGGTAATAGGAACGCGTACGGTAGATGGGGTCCGGTAATGAGAACGGCAGTACGGAAATAGGAACACGACTTTTATTTCATATTTTTATTATAAAATCATTTTAACAAGCTCTTACACCTCAAAAAAATTTCAGTGCTCTCTTGAGATCCTAAATAACAATTTAAAATTTACTGAGTCAATATTTAGTATCAAATTGTCTTACAATCATGGTAACAAAATAAAGTGAATTTACGGGTGTACGGTAGATGGTGCGTTTACCCCTATCTATTGTTTGATTTATCTACTCATTCGTTAAAAAATCCTAATAAGATATATAAATTACAATTAAACAAAATAATGACATAAATGTTACTAAGAACAAAAATATAAGAGATTTAGTAGAAAAGTACTTTCACAAAAATTTAACTGATGACGAAATCGTTTTGGTTCTTAAAATTCACCTTGGGGTTAATATTTCATTGAAAAGTGTGCAGAAGGTAACTTCATCACTGGATTTAAGAAGAAAAAATATCTATGAAAGTGATACTGAAAAAATTTGTTTTGCCATAATTGAGGAATTGTTATCAGACTCAAGTGATAGCTGATGATGAATGTTTAAAATAATGACTTGAGTGGTAATGCTATCAAATATTTATTGAAATAAATAACATTCGACGTTTCGACCTATACAGTTGTAAAGATAACAAAGCCCTCATCAGGTACAAATATCCAGCTTAGTAATCAGCTGACAGGTCAATGCACCTGAAGTGTAATATCATTGCCTACTTCCGCCGTACATAACGACTTAAACACGAAATAATCTTACTAGTGTAAGTATTCCAGAACCAGTCGTCGATATCTTCGAACTCAGCGAACTGTTTAATTTTACAAGTAACATTGACACCAAATCAAAGTTTGAGTTTTTCAAACTACCAGAAGCAGGAGTATATTTTTTTCGTTCCAACGCTGATAAAATTTTTCAAAATAGCATGTTGAAAACCTATTGAAAAAATGTATAAATCTACATACAAACAAAAATTTGATGACTTGAAAATGACAAACAAGATCGCATTAACTAATGAATTTCTCAAACAACATAGAAATTCATTAGTGACAAAAGCAGACAAAAGCAATACCACATTCATCATCGACAAATCAGAATAGATTGATAGTGTTGGAAACCAACTAAATAACGATAAATTTTACATACAAATAGAAAAAAATTCGCTGAATAAACTGATTAACAATATTAAAAAATTTGTAAAACGTTGGCATGATTTGGGAATTTTCGACGATTGTAAATCTAATTTAAAACCTTCGGACGTGGGCAAAACAAACCTAGCATGATGTTATGGCTTGGTTAAGATACATGAAGAAGGACACCCGTTGGGCACTGTAGTTTCCGCTGTAAATTCTCCAACATATAATTTATCAAAATTTTTAACCAAATTTCTGAATAATAATGTTCCTAAAACCAATTCATTTATTGAAAATAGTTTTCATTTAAAAAAAAATATTGATTCGTTCATTATACCACCCAGTTTCACCTTAATAAGCTTAGATGTAGTTAGTTTTTTTACGAATACGAGTGAGGAATTAGTTTTAAAGTCCATAACTCGTATAACTCGCCACCACGCCGTTGCGCTAGTGGCTCACGTGAGTTGCGCGTGGATCGCCGAAACAAACCGATTAAGTATATGATCAGCTTCTCTGTATACTACTTAGCTTGCCCTAAACAATCGTGATCTCACGAGTGGTGTATAAAGACTCAAATACAGACATTCAGTTAAGTTATTGAATTACCTTAAGTCAGCTCATTCTTGAAAGTGTTACGATCGACTTTTCGTTAAGATGATGAAAACGATAGGTATGAAAATAATCTTACATAGCAATATAGTACGTTATAGAAATGAGATCAGAGGTAGATCACGCGATCAAATCGTTTTAGCCATCCACGTGTCGGCATAACACATTGACACTCTATGAACAAAAGTCAGCACATTCCTGAAAGTAAGACACCAAATACCCACTATGTAGTATAAGGTAACGATTGTTTTATAACTGTTTTGCTCAAATTCTTGAGAAATTAAGGTAATGGATACTCTGTAAAAAAATAATCAGCACATTCCTAAAAAATAAGAAGATGGCTAATTTTTATCTGATATAGGACAACGTTCATTTTATAATTTTAAAAATGAAGTGTTTGATTTATTATACACAAGAGTCAGTACATTCCTTAAAGTAAAGGAACGATTCTTTCATACTTTGATGATTAATAAAATAAGACATCTTCCGACTCACGGGGGGAAAAATCGACCAATCACAATTTCTTGCAAAAATATTACATTAATAGCACAAGGAAGACATCCAGCCTTCAGTATCGTTTCAACGCTAATAATAGAACCTATTACGAAAGCTCATTTAATAAGCGTGCTTAGATGTTTGCTACGCGTTGCACTCGTTTGTGAACCACACATTCATACTACGTATGGTAGCCCCTGAAGTAGTAATTTTCAATCATTACCGATCAGTATATTACTCAAAACATTGTATTTTGTTGTTGTACATTGTTGAATAAGAACCGTGAGTGACATGTTTAAACGCGGCCTTTTTAATAATACAGTCGTTCACGAAACTGTTGTAAAAACTGTTCAAAAATTTGACGATCGTAATCATCCGTTAACAAAAAATATCGTGCGTTGTTACCGTAAGTATACCTTGAAAAATATTGTTTTTGTTTACTATCATTCATTAAGAATTTTTTTATACCTAGTGATAAAGCAAATGCACGATGATACTCTTGGGGATGAATCACTTTTTAATGCTGATACAACCATAGAATGTACACCGACCACTATGGGTGATAAGCAGACTGTATTACTATATTTATTTATCAAGTATAATTTTTACATTTTTACTTGCAGAGGAAAATCCACAACCATCGACTAGCGGTTTAAATCGACCGATATACGAAGATATTAGTGGCGATGATGAAAAACATTCAGATACGGAAGAAGCAAGCGGAAAAGAAAATTGTGATGATGTAAAACACAGTAGTAGCAGTAGCAGAAGTAGCAGCAGCGACAGTAGCGAGGATGATGATGGTAAATATTATGAGATACATTTTTTTTCTCTAGTTATTTTCAAATTTTCAAAATGTTTTTTAACATTTACCGTTGCAGAATAGCGAAGGGGAACGTCCACGTTTTATCATCGAAAACATAACAACTAGATGTTATCGTCGATTCAATTATGAAGGACGAGAAATTTTCCTTAATAGTATGTATACATAATCGTTTTCACGATTAAATATTTTCAAAAGAGTAATTTTTGATGTGAAACATTTATTGGCGCTCGGGGGTTCGATCAAATCGATGAAGCGACCGTGTAGTGGCACGATCTCCTGTTTAACTCGGCTCGTCTCTCTGTCCGCGCGCTTATACTGCCGTCCCGAAAACATAACAACTAGATGTTATCGTCGATTCAATTATGAAGGACGAGAAATTCAAAGGAGATTGACGAGACCACCCCCAAATGTTAATATGTACGCATGGCTTGAATATTATATGAATAATTTACATGATCATTCAGTCGAAAAAAGTAATCCTGAAGACTTTACAGGTGTTACTATAACTTCCCAAATGTTTCATCACGCCCCATTGTGAATATCTTTTGAACCTTCTCGAAATTTTATTCTTGAAGATTCATAGGATGTTGTGTTAAGTGCCGTGCAGAGCTCCAGTGACTTTGAAATCGATGACAGTTTATCAATTAATTGTGCCATTATAAGTGGTATCAGTAGAAGAGGACGTGTAGCCTTGACTAAGAACAACGTACGGAAAAAATCAATATTAACTATCAATAACAATGATAATCTTGGTTTACCATAAGCTCTAACAGCAGCTTACGCTTACGTCGTCCAAGGACAAATACGCACACGTATGCTACATAAATATTGGAACCTTATAAGATGCGATTACGGACCTACTCAAAAGAGAGCTGTCGAAGAGCTTTTGTGATTGACAAAAATTTGTGTGCCTGATACAGAGTTTGGCCTCGCAAAAGTTTACAAGTTAAAAAATTTTTTTTCTACTCACAAGACAGCAATTGTTGTTTATTCGTTTCGAAGTTTCGGGCATGGTCATAGGCCCTTGTATGATGGTACTCGTTTAGTTTTAGAGACTCAAGGACAAATCATTTATACGTTATGATGAATGTACTATGGAAACGCTGAACATTACGAGCCTATACTGAATTTGATCGGTACAAGCGGTAGTTGCAGATACTATGCAATAAGAGTTATTGGCGTATCGAGAATCACAGGTGCTCAAATACTGAAAGTGTATGCAATCTCCTCTTTGCGATGTGACGGGTCCATCAAAAAAGTGTGATTCGTGACAGATTATTTTTCAACTTGGTGTGTTTTGAAAATCATTTTAAAAAAGGTTCGTATAATAAATCTTTTACCGTTTGCGAAAAAATAAAAGTTAGCCCATTATGTTGCAAAACTGTGCGAATATCGAACAAGAAACTATCTTTTTGTGGCAATTGTAAAGAGTATTTACCCGTAAATCATCAATGTTACATTCAACCGTTAAAGTTGAACAGCAAAAAACCTAATTTTTTAATATTATTCCACGATTTTAAAATACAACAGTCGACACCCATCGTGGGTGATGAGGAAAAAAAAAATTTACGAAGTAAATCTGTGTGTCGTTCGACAAGTTTGTAATGCTTTTAGCCATGTACAAAATATTTCGACAAGCTGCGATCATTGCGGCATTCTACAATATATTTTTTAAACTAATCTAATCAAACAGTTGGTAGATCTTGCTTCGGATCACCAAAAATATTTTGACAAGGTCATATGCATAGCTCACAATGCACAGGAATTCGATGTTCAATTTATTTTTCATTATATAGTGAAAGAACACAGCGAACGCGTAGTACCATCCGTTATCATGAACGGATTAAAAATAATATTGATGGAATTTATGAAAATAAAATTTATCGATAGCCTTAATTACTCTCATATGCCTTTAAGCGGCTTACCCAAGTCGTACGGTCTGTCGGAAATTGAAAAAGATATTTTTCCACATGTTTTTAACAAACCCGAAAATCAATCGAACATAGGTCCTCTACCGCCGCTCGATGTAAATTCACCCGATAGCATGCATACGAAACATCGAGATCAGTTTTTACAATGGTACAATGAACAAGTAGAAAATAATTATATATTTGACTTTAAAAACAAAATTATAAAATACTGTAAACAAGACGTAAAAGTTTTAAGACTAGCTTGCTTAGCTTTTCAAAAAACTTTTGAAAAATTTGAGGTGGACCCTTTTGGGGCATGCACAATGATCGCTTTCACCAGTATGCGTGTGTATAGAAAAAAATTTCTGAAAAAAGTCAAATTGGTATAATACCACAAAAAAGTTACATAATGTCTAACAATCTGCTTAATAGAAGGTATCCTCGTCAATGGATTCTGTACTCCTTTAAATGGTGTGCATGATCATCGCGGAATCGTATTACGATTCCTAGGTTGCTTTTGGCACGGCTGCCCACAGTGTTACTGAATAAACCGAGATACCATTTTGACGGCCGGAGATACAATGGATAATAGATATAAGAAAACTTGCGTGATCAACGAAATTTAACCTGCATTATTCGGTGATAAAACGTGAAACACTGTAAAAATGTATGATTGTCGGGTTGAAGATAAAATTAAATACGTTGACGTATGCTCTTTGTATCCATATATTTGCAAACAAAATATATTTTCCGTTGGTCACCTAACGTTATACTCTAACGAGCGGAGTGTGAGTAGGTGAAAGTAACGATATTTTCCAAGTGAACAGTTTAATTATGTGTGATGTGCCACCACCTATTAATTTGTATCATCCTGTATTACCGGCGAAAATGCACGGTAAGCTTATTTCTCATTTGTGCCGTACGTGTTGCGAGAATATACTTCAAGAGCACTGTATCCACGACGATGAAAGAGACCAAATTTTAAGAGGTACGTGGGTATCCAAGAAAGTCAAGGTGGCTGTTTGTGTAGGTTATATCGTTAAAAATGTTTATGAAATATACCAATATCAGGTAACACAGTACAATCAAGAAACGGAAAAAGGAGGATTATTTGCACATTATTTGACCGAATTTTTTAAACAAAAAACACTAGCCTCGGCCTACGAACCTACCTGTATATCTAATGAGCAAATGGAGTCCTATATTGACGAAATTCGTAGAACTGAAAGAATAAATCTCGAAAAATATGAAATAAACCTTAATGCTGGCCTACGATCCGTCGCACAAATACTCAATTATTTGTCGGGTAAATTTGGTCAACGTGAAAATTCGACAAAGACTGAGGTGGTGAGGGTCCCAAAAAGATTAATGGAATTACCTGCGAGTGCAGAAATCGATGTTTCTGTTCGTAAATGGTGTTTTACCCGTCAGCGATGATACATTGTACGTTTACTGGAATTATAAGTCTGAGGCCTTGACGTCATTACCGTCAAGTAACGTTGTGGTTGCCGCTTTCGCAACAGCACAAGCACACTTAAAGCTTTTCGAGTATCTACATTCTCTAGGAGTACGTGCTTTGTACTACAACACAGATTCCGTTTTTTGTGTTTCCCGAGAGGACTGGATGATTGACCCATTGGCACGACGCTAGGCAGTCTCACTGACGAATTGGCCGATCAAGGAGTTATTACATACATTTCTTCATTTTTATCTGGCGGCCCAAAGTTTTACGCATATAAAATTCAAAAACTCAACGATAGTAAAGATTATGTTTGCAAAGTGAAAGCTATCAAATTAAATTACTGCAGTAGTCGAAATATAAATTTTTATACGATTCGTGAGCTTGTTATGATTAATATTACGAGATAACATTGTCAAATTTTCCTATTTGTCGTACAATTTTTCACGATGTTGTTACTCAACTGGAAATAAAAACATGTCAATCAGTTTATAGTAAAAGAAATTATGATAGCACGACCATGGGTTATCCGTATGGTTACAAACGTGATGTAGCAGGAGAAGGGATATAATACATGAGAGTAGAGGAAAAGACTCACTCGGTTGAGGTACGACAAATCTGTTGGTTTGATCATTTCCCTATTGACAGCCGATGCATCAACAAGTAAATGACAAGATAGGTTCGAAACATAGCAAACCAAACGCTACATCGACTAGCTCGAGAAACGATGATGATGATAATTGTCGAAAACCGCTTATAGAAAAATTATATGGAATAAAAAATATAAAATACGTTTCCCAAAATAGTTTTTTGAATCCGAAAAAAAATGAATACAAAGTCATGAAAGATAGTTGCAAAAATAGATCCTTTCCAAAACCAACGCATTACTTACTTATATTAGTCGTAAATCTAATTGATTACCTAAGACTCGTGTCGGTATTGCATCGGATGTTTAATGAAATACGATACATATTCCAAAAAAAGACATCAGCACATTTTTTACCACAAACCTTAAACCATGAAAAAAAATTATCCTTACGTAGCGAAAAATGTATTTTATCACTTTGTACTCGTGTCAGCGCATTCTTAAAACCGTTGCGACGAATGTTTAATAAAACTTGATACACGTTTCCAAAAATTATGACATCAGCACATTCTTTACCACGAATTTTAAACCTTGAAAAGAATAATTACCTTAATGTCAGTTACTCGTGTGACTTCGACCTCGAAACTGCCACGAGTAAGGAGGAAACTTTCTAATAAGGTAATCTTGATCATGCGCAATAGGTCTTCCAACCGCCGCGTCGGCTCCTTTTCCTCACGCGCTTCGGGCTATGCGCCACTTAGCCTCGACTATTAGGTGCGTATTTACTATTATTGCTACCAGCGCATACAATAGACATACGCGTGTGCATAAATATATACGTTGGTTATAAGAGGTATAGGGTATAGGTAAGTATCATAGTGTCTGGAGGCCATGCGTATACCACCGTGGGGCAGTGGGCCATGCACCCGTTCTATCATCACCCTCTCTCCCGGCGTTTCCCGATGGCGTGACGTCGCCTGCCTGTATATATAATTATATACAAGTATCCCCCGGTGACATCAGAGGAATTGCGAAAAGCCTGCCAAATGCCGTGTCTAATGGAGAGATGCCAGCTGTGCTATCAATTTATTAATTCGGCTGACGTTATAAACGATCCGGCCTCCGTAGGCATAGCCGCCGTCGCTTCATTCCGAATCTCGTCTCTAATCGTCTTCTCCGAGGCCTTTCCCCGCTCCTTTTCTCTCTCTCTCTCTCTCAGCTGTATGGGTATATATTATTCGCTTGGACGACGCGCAATAACCATCCGCACCACCGACGCGTCCCGTTGTTATACTTGACCGCGCACGGATGCTGCCTTTTTTTTTTTTTTTTTTTTTTTTTCTTCCCTTTCTTTTCGCTCCGTCTTCCGGAAATTTTTTTTATAAATGGTTACATCTCACCTGGTATAGAGAAAGGTTGGCCATTCAAATTAGAAGATTGTTCATTAGCTTTTTTCATTTGGTTTTGTTTTTGTTTTAAAAGTTGTAATGTTTCAATTGGCTGCAGTAAAATTTTTTCCAATTGATGCTGGAGAGACGCGATGCTCTAATGAAAAAAAAAAGCGGTACGGTTAAGAGGCTCCCCCGGAGTAGTAGTTTTACGCCCCCGACAAAATATGTATTTACGCTACGGGATAATTTTTTTTTTTTTTTTCTTACTCTGCTGGACATTAAAGCGCTATTATAACGTCGCGTAATTTTTCACATCTCGTTAAAGGTTAATTGGGGAATCAAAAGTAACGGGGAAGTAGTGCCTATATTCCCTCCCTCCTCCGGATACATTTCCTTGGTATTTCGGGAAGGGGCGTGTATGGCAGTAAAATTCCAATGCAAGGAAAATTAACCTTCAGCCGATCATAGTACGCGATGAATCAATAAAATTTCAATCCACCCCTTCCTCCGCGGGGGAACAAAAAACAAATTGGCCCACTCGAAAAAATCCAAGCGGTCCGTTTTTCCCGTTTGTCAGTAAAACTCACGCGCTCCGGAATAGCGACACGAATTAATCACCTTTGAAGCGGAAAGCTCGCGCGTCGGGTTTTCTCGCGTGTTATTGAAAAAGGCCCCGCTTTAGCGCACGAGGCACCGTCGTTTGGCAAAGTTGAAAGCGACGTCGATTTTCATGGCAGTTTGCTTTGATACGGCATTATGTAAATTTCGTTACTGCGGCGCGTAAGAGAGAGAGAGGGAGCAAAACGGTACATGTACCGGCGCTGCCGCTGAGTTGGCTAAATTGATCTACTTTTGCTGGTGCGAAGGGGAGGAGGTGTACGGAGCGGAACCGTCTTTTCTGCGGGAGAAGACACTTTTGAGCGTCCTCGTTTTGAGACGAGTTGAGCTTCCGCGCGGGGGCTTTGCCACAGGAAATACGGGAAGGACGAAAAGTGCGGTAATTAAAAAAAAATCAAATTTTTTTTTTCTTCCTTTACTCGGTGGCGCTTCGATCTTTTTGAGAAGTTGAGGTTGGCTCGATCTGGCGCGTCAACCGAAATATTTACACCGCGTGATTTTAATTTGATTCTCTTTCACTTGACAAACGAGGCGCACTAGGGCAAGGCAAGACTAGTCAGAAAATACACATCGACACAAATACATGTACATATACATATTTATACTTATATGAAGGTACGAAAATAAAAAAAGTAATCACGGTTGCGCCCATGCAGTCTGTTGCACTTATCACGAGTGCACCTACATATTCTATACGTGCGCGCGTGCGTTTAGTGGTGCGAAAGCAATGTCTCTCCGCGGGCGCGCATTTATTACGTGCAGCCAGCCGGCTCCCTTGCGCTCTCCTCTCTTATACTTGTGTGTATATACCTATAATCACTCGTACCCTCGTGTCTCTTTGGGCCTTTACGAAAATAGTAAGTGCTATTTCCGCGAAAATTGTGTCATCCGTGAACTTATACACGCACATGATCTCTCTTTCTATGCTGTGTTATATCTAGCGCAAGTAAGTATTATGGCTCCTTCATTGCAAATGTTACCTATACATACGATTTCAATCCTTCCTTGTTCAAACTGTTCTCCTTCCTTTTACGTGTGGCCTGTACAGTTTTTGTGTATATAATATACCATTTCAAACATTTCCAGAGCCGATAAACCGGGGACCCAATTAACTTTCTCGTCCCCCGAGTATTATATATTCCTATACATGTCATACTTACGGTAAATACGTTGGAAGCGTCGGCTTGACTGAATTTCCTGGTGACACGTAGCGCAGTGTTTATATGTGTTCGATCGTCTACTTGTCCAACTTTTTTTTTACTTTTCTACGTAAGACTTAACGAAATCGAAATCTGCGACTTTGACATTGATGTGTTATTGCTTTCAATGATTATCAAAAATTTTAATGACTCCTCGTTGGGCTTTCGAGTAAGTTTAGCGTGACATATGATAGTTTTCTGTATTTAAAGTACTTTTTCTTTCATTTTCATACTATTCATTCCACGTGGGAGCAATGCGTTTAAAAATGCTTAAAACAACCAAGGTACCGAAATAGAAATAAAACCGGAAAATTGTGCAAAAATGAGGGTACAGGGTGGATTTTCAAAAAAACGATCAAATACTTAGCCAGGAAGTTACACTCTTCGCTTTGATGAGTATATATATGAAGAGTGCAATTTTTTGCAAAATAATTTTTTTACCTTACACGCGATTGATAAAAGCAGGAGCCACCAAACTGTTTTTTTTTTTTTTTTTTTTTTTACAGCAATATAGATAATAAAGACCCTCGCCTAAATCAATCATGCTTTGGATAAAATATAATTTGATGAGAAAATAGAGAGAGGAATACTTTGTATACTCAGAATAGAGCTTCGTCATGTTTCACCATCTATTGTGTTCATCAACACACGCACACAACGGTTATCTTAATTCCAAGTCCCAATTTTCTTCCTATAAATCGACCGCTGCCCGTTTTGCGCATTATTTATTCACTTGTGTCCATAACTCACGTCTCGCGCGTATGTGTGTATAATATACGCGTACGTGTTGCGTAGATACGTATGGTCACAACTCGAGGAAAAAGGAAAACGAACCTGTGTGAGCCAGCAGAGCCAAAACAGAAGGGGCACTCATAATACAATGATACATTGCTCACCCACTACCACCCCCACCCCCCCCATGATACTCGTGTCACGTCTAGCTTGTACTACACGCACCCACCTTTATTATACGCGTACAATATGTACGCGTGTGATCTTGGACTTGTCTATATTTATATCAATTTATGTGCTCGTATACATGCATCGCGAGTCATATACACGTCGTAGCCCACTCTTGTAAGTAAACTATGTTTCCAAAATTTTGGAAGGTGTGCCAAAATTTATATGTATATCTCAATTTGCGGATAATATCGCAGTATACATAAAATTTAAATCTGAAAATTACAGTAAAAACAGAATAGAAGCTGCTGTTAACACTATCTTTTATAATCTGTTTAATATAGGACTAGATCTTGCTCCGGAAAAGTCTAAACTAATACATTTTAATAACAAAAATATTCAACCAGGGCTGATTAGTATAAAAATCCAAAACTCTGAAATAAATTCAGCCCCCACTGTAAAGTTTCTCGGTCTTATTCTAGATTACAAACTTTCTTTCACTCCTCAAATTAACAATATAAATAAAAAATGTACAAAAGCATTGAACATAATTAAATTTCTTTGTGGCACATGGTGGGGATCAGACCCAGAAACTCTCATCACTTTGTATAAAAGTTACGTTAGACCAATAATCGAATACGGTAGTTTCGTCTACTATCCGAAACAAATAATCAATCAAGAGAAACTCCAAAAAATCCAAAACTCCGCTATCAGAACAGCTTTGGGGTGTAGAATAAGCACACCTACGAATCCATACTACATGCCGAATCAAAATTAGTTATGATAAAAGACAGAATAAAATACCTATCTAACACGTATTTGATTCAAACACTTTCAAATTCGTCTACGCTAACATATAACTCCATACAAACTTATTTTAGAGTGTTAAAAAAAAAAAAACCAAAATCCATTCGTCTCTTAAGTCAAAGCATACAAGAAATTTTAGATTCACCTGATATAATCATCTCAAATTCTTATTTTAACAGTTACACTCACAATTTTGAAACAAATTTTACAAATATTAAAATAAATACTGAATTTGGCAAAAGTATTCAAAACTCGTCTTATCCCACGGAAATATTCAAAAGCTATCTCAACGAAAAAATTTATACGGCCTTTTACACCGATAGCAGCAAAATAGAAAATGCCAAGTTCGTAGGTTCTGCTTACACTTGTCCATCTTTGAATATAAGCGCAGCTTTCAGTCTACACCCTCAAGCTTCTGTATATACAGCAGAATGCCTTACTATCGACAAAGCCTTGGAGTTAATTATTAAAAATTGCATCCCTGACGCTATTATTTTCTCTGATTTCCTCAGTGCACTGCAAAGCTTAGAATCTCTTAATATCAACGTTAAAACTAACATCTACGTATTCGAAATAAAAGAGAAATTTAATTTGTACCTTAAGAATAACCCAAACTTCTCAATAAGATTCTACTGGATTCCATCGCACTTGGGAATCGAAGGAAATGAGAAAGCTGATGAGATAGCAAAAAAGGGCTACCAACAAAGTCTCTCTTGACATTAGTAGAGTGCCTTTCACTGATCTCTTCGAAATATTTAAAATCCAAATGCGTAACTCCACAACCGACTTAATTAAACAACAAGGTCTTGAGAAAGGTGCTCACTATTTTAACAACCACTATAGTAATGTAGCAAATCCATGGTATGCCCATGATAAACTTCCTCAAAACTTTATCACTACCATCAATAGAATAAGAGCAAATCACTATAATCTTGCTGACTCTCTCCACCGAGTAAATATTGTAAACGATCCTACTTGTAAATGCAGAAAATTTGTTGAAAATACAAACCATGTACTCTGGCAGTGTGAACTCTATGACGAACACAGAAACGAACTTATTAAAAAACTCAATAAGTTGAACATAGGATTGCCGTGTACAGTTGATATCATCGTTAACCGACCAAACATACCTGCGTGCGTCCAAATGTATAATTTTTTACAAAACTGTAATCTACAAATATAATGTAAAACTATAATGTAATCATGTCACTGCAAAGCTGTATGGGCCAAATAGGCTCTCAATGCTTTTTAAGGAACTTGTTCCTAATAAATGAAAAAAAAAAAAAAAAAAAAAATATACACGTCGTCGTAGCGGACGGAGCAAGGAGCTCACGCGACATTGTGTTTGCTTCGCCGTGTATATACAAAAGCTCGACGCATCCATCATGCCTATAATACGACTTAACCCTGTTCTCGCCAAATTAGAAAACCTCATATTTTTGTTTAACAAGTGTGAATAAATATTTTTACGCATATGGCCACATTTATGTGTACAGTAACAAAAAGTGTTAAATAATAGCAACGATGACAATCACTATTTTTCGCGTATTTGTCGCTCGCAAGTAAAGCGTCGATTATATTTTTATCCAAACGTTTTACTGAAATTTTCAACGAAAACATCACGCCTTAAATCCCAGCTTGTAATTCGTTCGATACCTGCACCCTCCAGTTCTGGAATATATGCGAGCATAAAAGTGACCGGGGGGAGGGGGGGAAGAAAAAAACACGGCTATTTGTAACCAGATTAGAGATAAAATCTCGCCCCGCTTCTCTTCCTGTACGTACACATAACGCACACTTTTTCAGTCCCACCCCCTGCATGCATGTTCGTTGAACCAATGTGTGTACGTATACGTGTACATATGTATATAGCGACAACGGCGTGACGTCGTGCATGCAAATCACTTACCCAGCCAGGGACACTCCACTGATATTTTGCCCGATGTTTTCGCTCGTGTTACGCTCTCTCTCTCTCTCACTCCGTGTCGTGTGTGGGTGTATATTTCGTACGCCGAAAATCGTCCTAGTTTTACGAAAACATCGCGCGACTTGTGCGTGGTAGATTTTTTTAATGCGATTGCAAACGGCTGTATGGAAGAGGTGAAATTATTAGCTTCCTCTCTCCTTCGCGCTGTTTTCAACTGTCCTTTGCGCATACATTGCAACGGTTTTTATTATTTTCATTTGATAAGTTTACATTTTAGCAAATGTACACTCCTGTTGATGCTGTCTTTGTTTTAACGTGGAGGCTTTTATATTTGTTTGTCGAGTTTCCTGGCGCTAACGCAATTGCTCTCTCTGTCGCACTGTCGCTTTGTTATGATTGTTCACTGTCAGGTGAGATATTTTTTTTTTTTTTTTTTTTTTTACAAGTTGCATCTTTATTTAATTCGAGGACAAATTGAAACACGTTCCAAAAATCAATTTTTTCGTAAATAATTGCAAAAGCAGGTAAAGTAACGACTAGTGAGCGCAAATGGAAATTTTCGATCAATTCAAACCATGTCTGTACACGTAGAACTAGATGTCACAAAAATGTGTGCTGGATGATTTTTTTTTTTTTTTCTTTTTTTTTTTTAATTCATGCAGCCGGTATTTTTAACAACTTCAGTTCACACTAAAGTCAAAAGTGAATGAAATTGACGAAATCAGCTTGACCTAATAAATAAATCGAGCAAGAAGATTTGACGGAGCGCGCTCTTGTTAAATTCAATGCGAGGGCACGTGCTGACTCGGTAACATTTAACATTTTTTTAATTTAGAGTTTTTATCATCAAATTTCAAGATGTGAAAAAAAAAAAAAAAATAAATAAAAATAACACACGACTGCGATGTACAAATCGTTGCACGTACATTTTATTCCTCTACGTGATGATATTTTGTATGGTTGAATTAAAAATATTATACCGATTCAGAGTCTGTGTTATATATATATTTATATACCATACGAAAAAAGCGGGCACTACCACGCGTTTATTTTCGCAAAATTTACAAGGGAGGGCGAATTAACTCTCGACCGGCTTAGGCTGTTTTTTCGACTTGTTAGCCCAGAGGGAGAGAGAGAGGCCGTACAACATACCCCTCCTGAAGCTCCCAGTTGTTTTACAAGCTTATTTTTTTTTACCCGCCCGTGCACTGTTTCTGTTTGCTTTCGCCTGAGTTCTCTATATGCAGCCTGTATACATACACAGAACAGTGGCAGCAGCAGGACCTGTATACGTACATACACGTATACATATATATATACCGCTTTGTTCCGAGCTTTATCTTTGGGCTTGTTTTTGAAATTAGCGGAAATTGAAGGCACCTCTCCTCTTGATGCTCCCCTTTTCTCTCTCTCACGAGCGCATCCTTTCTTTTCTTTCGTAAAGGGTAGTTTGAATTATTGTTTCTCATTAGAGAATTTTTAATTTTCGCGAAAAGATCTTTGATCCATTCAATAACGAGTAAACGAAGGAACGGAGTACACGTATACTCGTATATCAATCGGTGAGAGAGAAATAGGGAACGGCCGCGCCGTGACGTTACAAGCTGATTAGTCGCGCGAGCCATCCATGAGCGATGGCGGCGTTGGCGATGGTGGCAGCGGTGGCGGCAAAAAAATCTCGATTGGCGGTCGAATCCGACGAAACTAGCTGATTAGCCGCATGAGCCGCCTTTGCGCTATCCTTTTAAATGCGCTTGTGGTTTAGCTAGCGGTCTGCGGAGACCCCCGCCGCAGTCAGTCAGCTTTTTGACAGAGTTTAGTTGGGCAGTATGGATACGCGATGGTAACACCCATGGACGTGTACACTGAGTGGACCCACATACATTGTAGGAGACGTTTAATCGCGTTTGTTGCGGGTGGTGTCGTTGGACCTTTAAGGTTACGCGTACGGTTGTGTCAAATTAAATTTTCTTACCGCCTGTATGTATACCATTATTTTTTAATTTATTTCACAACATTAAAATCGATATAAGGGACCCGATTGGTGCCCCCATACTATTCGACTTTGGAACGCTGATGGTAACGCTTTACTTTAATCGAATCGATGGAAAATTATGGATCCTTACGAGGACTACTCTATCGCACATAGTGGTCGTGGTGGTGGTGTAAGTCTGACCACAATTCTTGGAAACAGTGGAGGAGGTATTGGGCGCATTTACGTCGGGGCCCCCTATCAATGAGGACACGGAGATATCGGATCGTTTCTTGCTGGAGTATTTCAACGAGCTTTACCACTCATTAAACGAGGTGTCAAAGCTATTGACAAAGAGGCTGTTCATGCAGGTATGAACATTATGTCTGACGTCACTGCTAGAAATATACCTTTCAAAGAGACATTTTGCACTCGTGTGATATAATCTGGTAATGCGCTGAAGAGAAAAGCCGAAGAAGAATTGGACAAGCTTATGGAAGGTTCGGGATATAAAGCTGAACCACTCGACGAACCATTTTAGTTGCAATTGCTTCGTAGAACTGTGCAGTCGAGGCGTGGTTGGCGTAATAGTAAAAAAGAAAAAAACTAAGAAAACGCCCAAGCGACGTACACTACTACCAGCAAAGAAATCGATTGATCTGATTAGTCATCTTCATTGCGATGTATGCAATCAGAAGAAGCTACTCATCAATTGCGTCAAGGTGAGAATGCGATTAGTAAGATCTCGCGATGCATTTTGTCTCATAGAAACTTCAAATTCAGTTTCCATTGGCATCAATGAAGCAAATCTTTTAGTGAGACGCTTAAAAATAAGCCCATTTTTTTATTAGCCCATACCAAAGCTCTATTAAAGAGTACAGTAAAATATCCGTTCACGCGTGTCGAAGTAAAAGCTGTGACGATGCAGAGTGATATTCATGGCGAAACTTCAGGTAATATTATTTTGGGCCTGTTACCTAAGCGAATAATCGTCGGTTTCGTTGAAAATCAAGCTTACAATGGCGATCGTACTATAAATCCGTTTGATTTTCATCATTTCAATATAAATTTTCTTTGTTTGTACATTGACGGTGTTTAAGTTCCTTCCAAACTATTACTAGCCAGACTTTTAAATAAATAATTTATACGTAGATGCTTATCATACCGTGTTTTCGGGCACGGGCGTTAACTTTCTCAATGAAGGAAACCACAGTGATCGTGAATCTTATCCCAACGGTTACTGTCTCTTTGCTTTCGATTTAACACTGGATTTATCGGCCAACAAATATTTTCATTGGAACCTAATTAAACACGACAGTGTTAGATTGGACGTTCGATTTGTCGACGCTCTAACTTCGACTGTTAATTGTATAGTGTATGCCGAGTACTAGAATATTCTCGAAATCGATGCGTCACGTCAAATCATGGTCCAGCGTTGGCCGCGATGGTCAAAAATTTGCTGCCGACCGCAACCTTCAGAGCGCTTCTTTATCAGCGCTACCGCCGGCCAAGCTGTGAACTATCGCTGATATATGGGGAGAATCACGTCAACTGTCCCAGCGCCGCGGTGGACGGCCCGCGCGGTCGTCAAACACGACGTTTTCAACTCGTCGTTTCGGTGACAAAACTTTGATAAAAAAATAATCTAAAAACATATTCTTACGTATTTTTTCCTCAGATTTCCAGTGGTGGCATCAGTTTTTCGAAAATTTGCTCTCATAACCTCGAAAAATGCACTTGTTTGAAAAACACGTTTTATCTCCATGATCTTCAACTTTTGGAATTTTTTTGATAGTCTAGATCGAAAGATGAGACATTTTTACGTAGATATCGATAATAAAAAAGAGGGTTTTTTCGTTTTTATAACGTATTTAAACGACGAACGAGACGATGGGAGCCGCGGCGGCCGGGCCATGCGTGGCAGGAGCGCGCCCTCTGCTACCGTCTCTCTGACTGGATGTAAACAAATACACCTAACCGTGACGGTTTGCACTTCGCAACAAGTTTCGATTGATTAATTAAATATTAGTATTTATAATTTTTATGACTTGAGGTTGTGCTATCGTAAGTCGAAGTTTTCGTAGGTTTTACTGCAAAGAAACGAAGGTTTTTTTAGTAGCAAATCTGACTACGAAGAAACTTCCTTGAGATTAAAAGACGAAATTTCCAGTACGAAACTGATTCCAGGGACACTGAATTATCATGCGTTTATCCCCATTAAGGATAATAAAGTAATGTTGAAGAAAACTTCTTTGAGTAAATAGTATGAAATTTTTCCGAAACTGAAAGAACGTAAAACAAGTGTCACTTCGATTACCATGCCTAAAGAAAAAAAGAGAACGAAGTAAAACAAATTTTTTTTTTTTTTGCTTTATTTATGTAAATATCTAATATTTAATCAATATTAATCATTATTTATTTCTTTATTATAAAATTGTTGTGTATATGAATAAATTTTATCAAAACATTTATTATTTATCCATTGTAAGCCCTAGTTAACTAATTGTTGTTTACATCTCCACTACTACATTATATATTATATAGCCAAACAGACTCACCGTAGCAGACGACGCACGGCGGACGCGCTGCTGCCGCGCGTGGCCCGGCCGCCGCGGCTTGCATCGTCTCGTTCGTCGTTTAAATACGTTATAAAAACGAAAAAACCCTCTTTTTTATTATCGATATCTACGTAAAAATGTCTCATCTTTCGATCTAGACTATCAAAAAAATTCCAAAAGTTGAAGATCATGGAGATAAAACGTGTTTTTCAAACAAGTGCATTTTTCGAGGTTATGAGAGCAAATTTTCGAAAAACTGATGCCACCACTGGAAATCTGAGGAAAAAATACGTAAGAATATGTTTTTAGATTATTTTTTTATCAAAGTTTTGACATCGAAACGACGAGTTGAAAACGTCGTGTTTGACGACCGCGCAGGCCGTCCACCGCGGCGCTGGGACAGTTGACGTGATTCTCCCCATATACGTATGATGTCTATATCTACCAGCGCCTATCACCCGATGACTCGGGACCACGGGTGCTTACTGGCCACTCTATAGATTAATAAAATGTTAATTAATAACCCAAGGGCCTATCACTAATTGACCCGGGGCGCTTACTGGACACATTAAAAAATAATAATATGTTAACTCATAACACAAGTGCCTATTACCCAATGACCCGGGACGCTTACTGGCCACTATATAGATTAATAAAATGTTAATTAATAACCCAAGGGCCTATCACCAAGTGATCCGTGGCGCTTACAGGACGCATTAAAAAATAATAAAATGTTAACTTATAATACAAGCTCCTATCACTTAATAACCCAAGGCGCTTACTGGTCACATTATGAAATAATAATATGTTAACTCATAACACAAGTGTCTATCATCCAATGACCCGGGGTGTTTACTGGCCACATTATAAAATAATATGTTAACGATCATCTTAACGATGTAGACTGAGCCTGATGAGGTTGGCGTTAAGACCAACGAAACGTTGCACAAACTAACACCTGACTTTGGAGTTTTTATTCTCACTCCTAAATTAGCTCTTACTGATCGGGTGCTTATGCACTAAACTTCAAGAAATCATGGAAACAATTGGGAGCAGAACGGCACGTTCAACAAACACCGTAATAATATGTTAACTCATAACACAAGTGCCTATCATCAAATGACCCGGGGCGCTCACTGGCCACTCTATAAATTAATAAAATGTTAATTAATAACTCAAGGGCCTATCACCAAGTGACCCGTGGCGCTTGCTGGATGCACTAAAAAATAATAAAATGTTAACTTATAACACAAGCTCCTATCACTCAATAACCCAAGGCGCTTACTGGCCACATTATAAAATAATAATATGTTAACTTATAACCCAAGTGTCTATCATCCAATGACCCGGGATACTTACTGGCCACTCTATAAATTAACAAAATGTTAGTAAATAATCCAAGTGCTTATCACCCAACGACTCGGGACCCAGGGCGCTTACTTGCCACTAAAAGAATTAATAAAATCTTAAATAATATAAGTGCCTATGAGCTGATGGCTTGGGGCGCTTACTGGCAACTCTAATTAATAATAAAACCCTAAATAATAACACAAGTGCTTATCATCAAATGACCCGGGGCGCTTATTGGCCACTCTATAAATTAATAAAATGTTCGTTAATAATACAAGCGCCTATTACCCAATGACCCGGGGCGCTTACTGGCCACTCTGTTGATTGAAAAACGTTAATGTATAACACAAGCGCCTACCACCTGATATCCGGGGGCTCTATTTAAAATTTAAAAAAAGAAACAATTCAAGACGAGTATGTAGTTGAACGAAAAAAATAATAAACTATTAACAAACACGAAAGCTTTCATTAGTTTATCACATAGAAAGATATAAGTAAGGGCAATAGTCCATTATTTATTAATAATATTAATGATTAGAAACGCAACCACTTATGATGCAACGTATAATAACGATTAAGAAATCTTAAAAAGATTTTGAAATTTATTAGTCATTAATTAATAGGCCTTAACAACACTAAAACAATTTTATGATACATCCCTTAAAACACTTTTTCTTTGTACTGATATATGAAAATGTAGCTTCCAAAAGGTACTATTTTATAAGGTTGCGATGTCATCAATTTAATATTTCAATTCATTATGAAATTTGACAAGGATCTTTGGTAATAGACACTTCGTGTTATTAGTTGATGATTTATTATTTAATAGTGCGGCCAGTCAACGCCCCGGGTTATTGGGTGATAAGTGCTAGTGTTATTATTTAGAATTTTACTATTTATTACAGTTGCCAGTAAGCGCCCCGAGTGATCGGGTCATAGGCGCTTGTATAATTTAAGATTTTATTAATTATTTTAATGGCCAGTGAGCGCCCCGGGTCATTGGGTGTTAGGCACTTGTGTTATGAGGTAATATTTTGTTATTTTTTAATGTGGCCAGTAAGCGCCTTGGGTTATTGAGTGATAGAGGACCCTGTGTTTTAAGTTAACATGTTATTATCTTTTAATGTGTCCAGTAAGCGCCCCGGGTCAATTGGTGAAAGGGTTATTAATTAACATTTTATTAATCTATAGAGTGGCCAGTAAGCGCCCGGGGTCCCGAGTCATCAGGTGATAGGCGCTGATAGATATGTACATCATATGTATACATCAGCGGTAGTTCACAGCTTGGCCGGCGGTGGCGCTGATAAAGAAGCGCTCTGAAGGTTGCGGTCGGCAGCAAACTTTTGACCATCGTGGCCAACGCTGTCATGGTTGACTTTAGCGGTTAGATGGCGCCACTAACTACATACATTATACTTACACTCACCACTCGGACACGCCAATCGTCTCTTGGGTTAGTTGCTGCTGGTACGCTCAATCATCCATAAATCGCAATCGAGTTCGTAGTCGATATTAAGTATTTCAAGGTGAAAAAAGACGTAACGGTGCCGAAAGAAGTTGCTATCATTGATTTTAACAATGACTTTTCCGCACTTTGGGTAGTGACATCTCCTTGTCGTTTGCGAAAATTGAGTAAGGAGGCGCAACGACAAAATATTTGGTTGTCTCGACATCATCATGAACTTGATTCCTTTGAGGGTGAAGTACTTTTAAAAGCAATTTTTAAAATTTTGAATGATATTGGAAGAAATGCAAGAAAAATTTACGTCAGAGGTTGTGCAAAGTGGTACGATTTACATAAAATAGCTCTTTGTTAAGTAATGAATTTAGAATACGTTATTAACGGTCCACCTTTGAAAGATTTATCATCGGTAGTGTATTGTGTGCATCACGCATTAAAATCAAATCATCAAAAATATTGGTGTTCCTTAAATAACGCTCATAAACTGAAATCTTGGCTCTGTGAACGTAATGGATAGCCTACAGATACTGCAGATCCTGTCGCAAATAACAACGCATACCACCGGTGTGTTCCTAGTCGATCAGATCCCACGGGTGTGGACGAAACTGACAGCACTCGTCATTCACACTGATAATCACACAAAACTAGGTATGCACTGGGTTGCGACATACGTTGATGCACGTTCCAATGATTTATATTTTGATAGCTATGATATTCAACCTTATGTACCGCAGCACATTAATCGATTTCGTAAAAATTGTAAGAAACTGCGTTGGAATGTAAAACAGTTACAAAGCATATCTTCAAACGTATGTGGTTAGTTTTGTTTGATGTTTTTGTTTTACATGAGCAACGGTTTAGGTTTTCAAAAATTTCTCAACAATTTTTCCGCTGAAATTAAAAAGAATGACGAAATTTCCAGACATTTTTTGTCATTGAGATGTAACAAAAAAAATTTGAGAAGCTCGGTGTCGGGTGGCAGCGGTTGTCTGGTAAAACGTTTACAAAAAAGTTGCAGTAAAATGTCTTTGATATAAGTTTATCCATAAATATACTTGTAGTTTGCGCATTCTTGAACATCTAGTGACGGATACTAATGTTACGTTATTATGAATTCCAAAAATAAACTATGTCAGCGTTTTGCGATCCTACCTCTGAATGCTTATAGTCTGTAAAAAATTTCATACGCAGCGTTTTTTTATCCGCGCGCGATACACAATTCTACTTGTTTTAATTAATGTTATCCTGAATCTGCTATCGACGCAATTTCTCATGATGAAACGTGACTTACCACCTCTAAACGTTTTTCACACTGTCTCTTTTGAGCTACAACTAGTATAAAAAAGTCGGATTAATTGTTAGTCTCTGCCTGCTCGTCACATCGTCAATACAATTAAACATAAAAATGGAGTTCCAGAAAAAGAGGGTTGGGATGTCGGTAGCAGTCGATCTCTCAAGCGCGAAGCAGTATCAATAGTCACCTCCGCTGATTTTTTGCAAGCTTAATGGGGCTAACAGTTTTTTTTTTACTTCGAATACTGATTCATTGTTAACGTTTCCTTACAACTTGTGACTTAATAAGTCACAGAAAAAACGACTAGTCACTATCAAATAGGATGTAGGCATCTCTTTTAATGTAAAATAATCGAATAAAGCTGAGCAGCTTGGCCTATTTTTAGGAACATAATTAAAATACTTTACTAACGTTCGTTTCGAACTGTCATCCAAACCTGATAACTCTAGCTGTCTTTGTAATTTGTATAGTTTTTGAAGATCTTCCACAATAATTATTAGGCCACATTTGATTCCCAGAAAATAACTCCGTAGTGAGACATGCTAAAGACCATATATCTGAGTGTCCGGATGCAGATTTTTTCAGTCATCATAGTTCATGTGCCATACACATAGGTGTATCTTGATCTGTTCTTCCCACTGTATAGTACAGAGAGCTGGAGGCATCCCAACAGTACGGCTTAAACCAAGATCGCAGAACTTTACCTGAAGATAACTATTTACTAATACATTCCCAGGTTTTATGTCTTTATGGACAACTCTACAACATGACTATGCAAGTATGATATAGCCTTGCAAATCTGTTCGGTAAGAAACCTTTTAGTTTCATTATTTAAGTTAAATAGTTTTTGGTCTTTTCGGAAAATATCATACATTGGAGTTCAAAACTGGGGAATACATTCATTGCAATATAACAATGTGTTGTGTCTATAGCTACTGCCATAATATTAAATATAGTGTCATGGTGCACTTTGTTCATAGCAATCACCTCTCTGTAGTACGTCTTTTTCATGAAATGCCACTCGCATTGTCTTAACAGCAACTTCAGTCACGCACCACTTTCCTTTACGAACAATACCAAAGCTACCTTCACCCAGAATGCGATTACTTTTGTAAATATCATCTTTTTTTATATATATTAATAGACAAATTAGGATTTTGCAATGGAGTATGACTAGTACCAGTATTTTTACACTTACTGTCATTAACATTTTGAACTTTATTATGCTGTATTTTCATTAGTTTGTTGAATACTGTCAGTAATCTGCATAGCTCTATTTGTCTCATCTTTCTTATTTTCTATTACATCACTTAAAACCTGTGGAATTTGTCTGTTTTTGGTTACATCTTTTTCATTAGTAATATCTTTTTCTTTTGGATTAACTAATTCAATAATCGTGTTTTCATTATTTTCCTCTAAACTTTGATATGTTGGTAATGTGTGACAGATATTACCCACTTTAGCGACGCCAGGATCAATATATAAACTCAACAGGAATTAATTATTGTTTTTCTTGAAATAATTGCTAAAAATCCAGAAATCACATTCTTCGTCATTAGAATCGACAAATTTGTCAAAATTGCCGC
The DNA here is from genome assembly GCF_036245765.1 of Copidosoma floridanum. Taxonomy (NCBI): domain Eukaryota; kingdom Metazoa; phylum Arthropoda; class Insecta; order Hymenoptera; family Encyrtidae; genus Copidosoma; species Copidosoma floridanum. Next base: position 21,149,338 of record NW_028321881.1, read on the forward strand.
CTTGAAAGGGTCTAAGTGTTACAACAGAGTTTTCAAAGTAAACACTACTGCACGGATTGTTACATGCCTTGATGCATGTTTTTACTACATGATTATATGTGTATTCCTTATTTGCAATCAAATTTAAGACAGTTGTAAATCAAACTATTAATTTAAGATTACGCGGTTTTACGTTTTCTCTCTTTTGTATAGCGTATATGACAGCTCGTAGTGCTTGTATACTTTGGCGTTAGCGTGGCCTGATACTTCTTTGATAGAAGACTCTGTCGAGTTGGCCAATTACTAGGGACTTTAAGATTGTAGGCGAACCAATCGCTGAGCTCCATGTACTTATGCGACTACGGTCGTGCTGCTGCCGTCGGCAGTCTGCCTCGTACGCTTGTAACTGCAGGTAGTCTCGAGTACTACTGCAGCGATCCTTTACGTTATTCAGTACTTTAATACTACACGTCCTAAAACTAGTGACGCTACAACATTAATTTATATTGTATGGAATTGATATTCTCAGTAGAATAAGATCTTATTTGTAAACGTTTGTTGTAAAGTTATCTTTAAGATACATACCAAGTATATTGATTGAGTGAAAAAAGTGATCATAAAGATTGTATTATATGTACGCAAAGTATCCAGTTAATTTCATTTTCCTCCTCTAAATCGGGCTTTATTACAAAAATTATACAGTCCACTGAATTCGATTTCGAACAAAGACTAATGGTCTTACCATTTTTAGAAGACGAAAGCACCTTCTCAACAAGAAATACATATTTTTTGCCATTCTAGAGCATTTCCATTTTGATACAGCGTGCGATACTCAAATAGCCACTAAATTCTGAGTACGGAATAAAAAAATTTGCGATTTTAATAAGTATTTTTATGTAATCACTCTTTCGTCTTATAACAACATACACACTTAACTTTAGAGTGCTACAGCTGTATCGGATGAAACTCGAGATGGTACACCATTACAGACATCAGAGCTTATGTTACCACTTCGTAAATGTTTGACTTTTAAGCCAAAATTCAAAAGGATTAGATTTTCGGTCCAAAAGAGGTTGATTAACATATTGCTTAAGCTCATAAGGCACACTACCGATGCTTGGTATTTTCTGCGAAACAGTTCTTTTGAATAAAAGCTTTTCGTGTCTAACCCAGATCAAAGTATCATATTCTTGCCATGGTGCACGAATAGATCTGAGTTTGGGTGATCGTTTTTTTTTTACTCTAAATGAATTTCACTGCTTATATGTTTTATCGCAGCTGATACTGCCAACGAAGAGTGGAAGTTGATTCGTTTGAATCTAGGATGCAATCCTGTTGCAGTAGCACGAAATACAATATTTTATAGTAAACCTAGTCTGGGATTGATTCCATTAAGTAAAGCCTCTTTAATACAAGCACCTGAATCACTTGTAGGATTTGCTCGTCCTGTTACTTGTCTGTTATTAGAGCTTATTATGTCACCACTTTAACTGGAATCAAACCTCCAATATATTACTTAGTCTTGGATAAAATTTTTTCCAAGTATATGATTTAGATATACCTTATGAAAACTCGAAACTGTCACAACGTTTGTAGAAGTTGATGGCAGGAGCAGAAATCTTCAACAATGCTCTCATCGTCCAAGTTCAGGCAGTTACAGCAGAAAAAAATAATGGCATTTTTATAACTTACAAGTGTCAAAATTATTTTAAAGACAAATAACAATGTATGGTTACGATAGTTGAACAAAAACTCGCTTGCCGAGGAACAAGTGAAACTTGAAATGAAAACTTCTGCTTTAAGTTCCAACTTAATCTCGTGTTTTATGATTACTGAACAAAGGGAAGCATAAACAAATCAGTTGTACTGGTTCAACAATCATTATATTTCAAAATATTGGATGTTTCTTAGTTTAAAAATATCACGTGAAAAATAACGTGGAAAATCTCGTGATAATTCAAGTGATAACATAATTCACGCGACTTATTACATGACATTATGAACCAAATAATTACGAAAAAAGTGACGTAGAAAATCTAGTGATTTTGGAAAAAAATGAATTTTTTTATAGAATACAAAAATTAAGATTTTATTGGTGTATGAATTATAAAATTTAAAATCGAATTGTCAAAATATTAAATGTAGACATTAAAATGATTTAAAAAATTGTAGTATTATTTGCAATCAAAAAAATACAAGCCATTTATTTTACTTTTAACTGTAATTTTTCCTTGGTACTAGCATTATGTATCAGTTATTTTGATCAAATGGGATACAACAAATTATTTTTATCGTTTTCGTTCCTGTACTATCTATTTTATTTTCTTTTATTATTCAAACTATATATAATCATGTAACTTAAAATAAGTAAATTTGTTTAATTTTATATTATTTTATAAAACCCAATTTCAATAATGTTATGTATTATCTAAGTTGTAGAGACGTAAAAAACTACATGTATTGTTATCGGGATTTAAAAAATAGTATTACAGTTTGACTGGTAAAAGAAATTTTGTTCTTTTTTTAAGTGTAACAAACAAAATGTGTTTTAAATTTATTTTTTCGAAAAATCTCGTGATCTTTTACGTGATTGGTTATTACGGAAGTATCGTGTCAATCTTGTAAAAATCAAAATATTACTATAAAAAAATTGCTATGATAATTCTCAATCTACCTTACTGACAGTCGGATACGGTTATAGTGTTTGTCTAATTATAAATATAAAATTCTTAAAATTATTTCGAATTTAGCGGTTTTCGAATTAACATACTGCGAGTGTCTCAACCAAATACTTAACCAATGTATCATTTCCTAACAAAGCTTTCGAGTCTGTCAGTCAAAGCTTTTGCAGGTGATTAAATTGGAATACATGCTTTTTTTTCATTATTATAAAATAGGCACCATATTTGTAATAAAATAATACCGGGTATAATTGCATAGTAAGGTTTAGAACGCATTTAGACACCATATTACTTATAATTTTATAATTTATGTTTATACTAGATTTTGGATTATTCTTATCGGCTATTCGAGGAATTTTCTTAAGTTTATATAGGTTTCATAATTTGTTTCCGAAATATTTATGCTATTACATTATGCATCACAGTTTTTATGTAAACTAGGCTACTATTTCGTTATTTAAAAAAAATCATATTGGTATTATATCTGTATGTTTCTTTAAATTAAATGGCTTGCAGAAGCATTAAGCAGTAGCCTCTAGGTACAAGTTACCAATTGTTAGCAGTATGGGTTTATGAGTAGGAAATTTGGCGAATAAATGTATAATACTCGTAATTTATAATTAAACACAGACACGTTTATTGTCACTATCTTTAGTCTTAAATAATCTTTAAACCTTACTATCTTTAGTTATTTGACGCTGAAGTGCAGCGTCACAGCGTCTCGTCTTCTTGCTGTTGCGCATGCGTGATAATTCAGTTATGAGCGCCAACAATAAATCTAACACTCCCTTCCGTTCGTATATGAATTTAATAAAATGAAAAGAAAAGATATATTTGAATATTAACACTGAGTATGAATGAATAATTAATCAGCTGAAGATGTGGAGCACGTGGGCTTCTGGATCACTCATTGTGGTTGATTGCGACGAGCGTAAACATATGCAGAAAAATACATTAATCGGCCTATTATCAGTATCTATTTATTATCAATTCATTAATTTTACTATCTCAAGTTCAAGTTCAACTATCATGTAATTTACAATGATTAACATTCAGAATTTCTTTCGTTAGTCTTTCATGCAGTTCAAACGGCAGGGGTTTTGTATAAATATCTGCTGGTTGTTCCTTAGATGGAATCCATTTAACCATTATTTTTCCTCTGGATACACATTCTTTAACGTAGTAAGCCTTTATCTCGGTCATCTGTCTCAGTCTTTTGCCACCATCTATCTTAGCACTTGCTCCGGCGGCTTTGTTGTCACACCAAAGGTCCGCAGGCAACAGAGTATATGACAACATTAAGCTGATTAAGTGTTCCAATCCTATCAGCTCCTGACTTGCATCACACATCGCCACGTATTCTACCTCACAAGTTGAGATTGCAACGTAATTCTTTTTTCTCGTCTTCCAAGCAACTGTATCGCCATACAATCTTATTAGGTATCCACCTGTCGTAATTGAGCCTTTACAGTATGCCAAACTCGCATCTGAAAAGGCTTCCAGTCTATTTTTCCGGCCTCTGTAGGTTAATCCCAGAGTTCTGGTGTGTTGCAGGTATCGAAAGACTCGTTTGACCATTCTCCAGTCATCTTCAGTTGGGCAGATTTGGTGTCTGCTTAGTACGTTCACAGAGTACGAGATGTCTGGTCTGACTGTATTAGCCAGATACAGCAGGCTTCTAACTGCTTCTCTGTAAGGTACATTTTCTTCAGTTTTAGTTTTGTTCTGTTGTCCAGTTTCTTCCGATTCTTCTCTGTCTTTTCTTTGCCGATTCAGGACTTGATTTGTCACCATTGGTGTTCTTTGTAATTTTGAGTCGTTAAATCCAAATCTTTCCAGAACTTTGTCTATGTATGGTGTATGTGTAAGTGAAACTGTATTATGTTTCTATCTTTTTCTACTTTGATGCCTAGAAATGTGTCAAACTCGCCAAGATCTGACATCTCAAACTCAGATTGCAGACCAGTCTTAATTTCATTTATTTAACTTACACAATTGCTGGCTATCATCATATCATCTACGTATAAGATCAGGACTAAAAAGTTATTTGCTTCTCTCCATGTATAGAGACAAGGCTCGCTCGTATGTGACTGTAGTCCCAATTTCGATGCAGTCTCGCGAAACCGCTCATTCCATCTTTTTGGGCTGATCTTAAGTCCATAAAGGGCTTTCTCCAATTTACAAACATTAGCTTGCTTGAAACTGTCGCCATCAAGCAGGCTTTCAGGAATCTCCATTTATATCTCTTCTTTGGTAGATCCATTTAAGAAAGCTGTCTTGACATCAAGTTGACAAGTCTCCAGATTATATCTATTGATTATTGATATTACTGATCTTACAAGAGCTAGCCCAGACACCGGGGCGTAAGTTTCTTGCAGATCATACTTGTTCCTATCTTTGAAACCATGAATCACCAACCTCGCATTAAACTTCGTGTTTCCCTCTTTTTCTACTTTTCTCTTTAAAACCCATCTAGAGTCGATGATGTTTGGCTTGCCTCCTTCAGTGTTAATGGTTGATCTATCTACAAGTTTCTACACTTGGTTTTTCCGCGTTGATTCCAGTTCTTCGTCAATTGCTCTGAGCCATTTATCGCGATCCGGGGATGCGACAGCTTCTTTGTAGTTTGCGGGATCTTTGTTCAGTCCAGAAATCAGGGCATGTGTCATTTCATCTTCGACTTCTACGATCAAACAGTCAACATCGCCCTTCAAATAAAGCAGTTTATCCAACTTGTTTGTGTCGATGGCTACCGTTTGGCCTCCTGTAAACTCCATGCCTTGATCGGTTTGAAGATAGCATATCTTTGTATCAAAATCCAGCAGGTTTCGTGCGCTTGTCACTAAATTGTCCAAACAACGTCCTGCTTCACATTTTGTTTTCACTGGGTATGCCATAGTCAATCTTGAGTAGTCATCCGTGTAGACGATTATACATTTATATATATATATATTTTACGTCCGGTACTCCATCGATAATCGCATGATAGAAACTATCTCTTTTCTCATCTTCGGGGCAACTGTTACTTTTACTAAAGTTAAAGTTCAAAGTCTCTTACCAGTCCATCAAAAAATTCACAAAATTTAGTAGAACTTTGCTTTTTGGGGTCAAATCTAACGGAATGTATTTTGTTACGTATTTGATATGTGCTCATTTTTATGTCACTTTTTTTCATATCTTTAATTTTTTGTATCATTATTGATGGATGAGTAATGTGATATACTTTGTTTTGGTAATCTAGGGACAACCTACCTAGTATTACGTTTAGCGCCTGTTCTTTATCTTCTCCCATTTTTTCTTGAGTAATGTTTATAGTGGCTTCCAATTTTGAATCAATAGAGTGAAGCAAATTTTAACTTTTTAGTTCTGACCGTAATTGTTTTAAGAATAATTCTAGTTTGGTTTCATTAGTGAGGGAATAATTAAAGCCTAGGCTATCGTTATTGACGACTTCTATCTTTAGACTATCATAGGCACAGCGCGTTCAAACATCAGCGAACTATCAATGGAGTCGAAGTTTAAGTTAATCAATCGCTTACATAATTTAGGTCCCGGAGTAGATGTAGTAAATTTATTGACCTTTTGTATTCGACTCCTGGCCAGTTCTCGCTCAAGAGTCTCCATCCTCCTTTGTTGAGTGGCTAAAAGCTGTTCAAACTCGGTTCGGAGCGTCTCTTGGGCCCTCCTATTTTCCTCCCTTTCTTTTTTCAAGGCCTCTTTGTGTTGGGAGGCAACAGCCTCAAACCTCATGGACATCCAGGAGCTCTGCTGGTACCTTTCTTGCTCCTTCAATATCTTGGTTTCCTCGATATCTTTCTTTGAGGTTTCTGAAATTTCATTTCGTGAGTTTATAAGGTTTTTAGATTAGATATTTTGACCGATTGTTTTCATTAGTTCTTTCTTAAGTTCATAATTTGCATGCGCCATTTCTTTATGTAAGCTATCTAGCTCTTTCTTTAAGTTATCTTTCCTGTTTTGCAAGTCTTTAAATTGGCTATCAAGATTTTCTAAATTTTTGCTTTTCAAATCTTTAAACTTGTCGTGAATTGAGGTATCAGTAAAATTTATCTTTCTATCTCTCAAATCATTATTCTTATCTCTAGATGAGGTATCAATCAAATATATTTTTCTATCTCTCAAATTTTTATTCTTATCTTTAGATGAGGTATAAATCAAATTTATTTTTCTATCCTTCAAATCTTTATTCTTATCATTAGATGAGTTATCAATCAATTTTATTTTTCTATCTCTTAAATCTTTGTTCTTATCTTTAGATGAGGTATCAATCAAATTTATTTTTCTATCTTTAGGATAGGCCTTTCCTTAGGATGCGCTGTTGTTTAGGAACGAGTCGAATTTGACCAGCACATTTTTCTATCAAATCAAACAGGTCTAACATATCTTGATTGTGATGTGCATCTCCTCCAATGTATGCAACAGTTTCATTATTTGTGGAAAACATGGCCAGGTTGTTTTTACGAGTTACGACCACCTCGTCTAGTTCTCCTAGATCGTCTTCAATCTTTTTATATGCATCATTTATCATATTGATGGCATTTGGACCTAAAATTAACGGGGACTAACGAGGCAAAAGTACTATATTTTATGTTTGCGTGCGCGTAAGGCTAGTGGTTTTCTTGTAGAAGTGGCACAGAGATCGATCGTGAGTAAATCAGAGGAAAAATGGCGCTAGTATCATATATGACAGGCATAGAGAGAGAGAGAAAAATGGCCGATCAACAGCATTTATTTTACGACGCCCTCCACCAGCCGTAGCGTGAGAGGACGCGCACGCTTAGTTAGGCCGAACGCAAGCCATAACCGAAGTGCGCACCTCCCCTCCTCGCCTCGAGGCGTCCCCCTTGGCGACGATTGGCAAGTTTAGGCTGTATTCCGCAACTGCTGCCAGCAGTTGAGTTACGTAGGTCGTTGTAACGCTGCATGGTTGGGCGGCGACAGTTAGTACAGGTTGACGCTAGCGCCGCCCAACCATGCGGCGTTACAACGACCTACGTAACTTAACTGCTGGCAGCATTTGCGGAATACAGCCTTAGCGAGAAACGCGTCTCCTTTGTCACGATGCGGGCTCTTCCCTCACATAAACAAACGCGTGCTGGCTCTCGAGTTCCGCGAATCTCCGAACAAGAATAGCTTTCTAATAAAGGAAACCTCAATCTTGCAATCTTAAGTAAGTTTTCTTGTTCCATCTTAAGGCAAGACACAAATATTTTAAGGAGAACGGTAAACGAGCATGAGTTAAAGACAACAACGCTTCACGTGAATATCAAGTCTTCAAAGCAATATATATATATATATATAGTACTTACTGCTGCTCACTCTCTTCTTAATGCTGTCCTTTCTTATTGCTCCGCCCGAGGCCCGAGGCCTCGAAAGTTGGGCCATCGTTCGCATCTCGAGGTGATTCGGCCGCTGCACCTTCATCCCGACTCTGCTCTGCCACCTCCTGGGGCTGACCCTCGCCCTTTCCGGAGGAAGTCGGGGTAAGAGGACTGCCAAGCTCATCCGTCTCACAGTGCTCGTCATCTGACACAGAGTTCCCGGTTGCTTCCGCCATTACGTTAACACGTAAAAAGGAACAAAAAGAAAACATACAGAAAACGCGCGATGAGCTCAAGCGTGGAGCGAAAAGAAGAAGGAAGAGAGAGAAACAAGACTCGATCGAACAAATTCCACACCCACACTACAATAAAGAGCCCATAACATGTTAGCAGTATGGGTTTATGAGTAGGAAATTTGGTGAAAAAATTTACAACACTCGTAATATATATTTAAACACAAACACGTTTATTTTCACTATCTTTAGTCTTAACTATCTTTAAACTTTACTATCTTAAGTACAGTAGCAAAACGAACAGAAAAGGTAGGATCAAATATAAAGGTTATACAAAGACAGAGAGTGCGTGTACGAACAGACTGACTGACTGCGCGAGAGTGAACAAACTGTAGTTATTTGACGCTGAAGTGCAGTGTTACAGCGTCTCGTCTTCTTGCTGTAGCGCATGCGTGATAATTCAATTACGAGCGCCAACAATAAATCTAATACCGATATTATGTGATATTATTTGAAACCTCCTTTTAAAGCGGAAATTATCTTTATGTGATTTCACTGTTGTCTTTTTTTAAAACATCATTTTATTAATTTAAAAATGATTATTATTGCGCCTGAATATCAGAAAAGAAACTATACTTCGAATGTCACTGGATGAAATTTACTAGATATTCTTACTTTATAATGCAATTCGTTATTTACAAATGTTGTGACGTTTAGTTACATAACCTTATGCACCTCCGAAATCTGCAAGTGGGACGAATCAAATCGTAAAGCCAGACTCGATTTGAAACCAATTGAGCGGGTGCCACTTTCACAAATCTTACATAAAAAGCATTGAAATTAAACACCTTTTCAACTCTACAGCTACTTAATACTTTTACCCTGCTAGCATAACTTTACAAAATATTTTTCTTTTCAGAGAATTGAGCCAATCTACCAATATCCGCATTATCAGCAGCAACAACAGAAACATCAGCAAAGAGATTTCCTGCAGATGAGCAACTCGCCAGCGGATCTTCATGGCATGTGGTACCCAACAGTGCGCCGTACACTTACATGCCTATCACGACTGTATAGGTGCGTGGATCGACCAGTCTTTCAGGCTCTCAGCCAAGAAGCCATAGTTTGCTGCGTCCAAAGCATTGAAGTTGCCCATGACAGCATCCAGGCTAGAGCTACACCCTTGGATGCTGAGCTTTTTCTTGTTAAACACCTGCTTATCTTAAGAGAGCAGATAGCTCCATTCCAGGTTGACTTCACGGTGAAGGAGTACAGCCTGGACTTTTCAAAAGTCAAGACGGCTGCATTTACTTTATTAGAGAAGCGCTCGAGATTGTTTAGACTGTCAAATAATGCATTGCTGGAGTTTCTTCTTGAAGGCGCACCTCAAATACGGGAGCATCTCATTGACTCTCGCAAACACGTTGATGCCAAACTGAAGACAAGTTGCCAGAGACTAATAAAACATATTACAAAGCTTCTTATCAATCCTGTACTGCTCATCCTTGAGAAATCTAAGTGGACACACGACAAACTGCACTTAGGCAGTGCAGAGTTCTTGGCAAGCATTGTTGGTGAGACTCTACAGCTTGTGAAGTTCAAGCTACCAGACGTACACCAGTCGATGCAACTGTATTTGGCAAATCGTGAAACTGAGTGTATTTTATTCCGGCCGATCAAGAACAATATCGTTGCGGCCTTTACCCAGTTTACTCAGTTTCTTAACCAACACTATACGGAGGATGAGCTGCTATTAATTGCGTGCCCCTTACCTGAACAGGTTTCGGTCTTTCTGAGCTCAAGCTCTCTTGCTCATCTCAATCCAACAGAGCAGACTTCTGATGATACAACTGAAATTTTTTTTATAAATCACTAAAAAAAATCTCAGAAAAGAATTGATGACCCACAATTTATTATTTTAAATAATAACAAATAAAAGTTGTAGTTTATTTAATTAAAATTACAAACATTCCTCTTGGATACAGAGAAATTTAGTCACAGCTAAAGGTGATGCAGTGCTGCTGGCGAAAACGGCAGGCGTGGTAGGGACGCAAAACAACGTGCGTAGACAGCGAAAAAAGTGGTGTGAGCGCTCACGTGATTTCGAACGGCAGATGCACGCTCTTTTCCCATGCAAGCCACTGAAATTTTGACTGAGCGACTCTGGTATAGTTTGACATTTATTTGTAAGTTAGAAAGGACCCCGCACAAATCAGATGAGATTTTAGATCCCGGTTTGGTTCTCCAGAAAATAGACAGTTTTTGAGTAAACAATTATTTAAGTCACCGATTCTGCAAAGGTTAGTTTAACAGGCGACGCAGAGCAGTACAGCCAATGAATATATAGCTCGTTCGATGTACAGAGATATAGTCGGAAAGGGTTCTATCGAGTGCATAAGGGTTGTGCGCGTACTACTTGATTAATCATTACATCAATTCAAAAAAAAACATGGTATAGCAACTTTAACTTACCGTGAAGGACAATCTCAGTCATTAATAGACTGAGAAGTAACCGTACATCGTTGAAATACCACCTATGTAAATATAAAATTGTCGATGACGATATATGTAAGTGTAGAGGGGGCCACGACACCCCCGAGCATATATTCTGGCAATGTAAACTCCTCGACAATCAAAGAAAAAAGATGTTAAAAGAACTAAATAAAGTTCGGGCCCTAGTCCCTTCTCCATATCAGCACTGCCTGCTGACATCGAGAGTCTAGTACAGCATATACTATCTCAAACTTCATAACGAATATAGACATCTGTATATAAAACGAATACATTTAATCTTTCACGCCGTTAATCGCATTTTGTTTGCGAGTGATAAGAGGGGGGAGGGAAGTCGCAAATTTTGGTTCTGACTACAGATTCTTTTATCTGCTAAAATTGATATTTAGCCAATGATACTGTGGCTCCTCTTTTCCCCTCACCCCTAATCTCATCACGATTAAGTCTAAGAACACACATTACTTTACTGTAAAATAACATACACGCATATCATAATGTAATTGAAGTAACACAACGCACCCCATATATATACTGAATCAAATATACAAGCTACGATTTGTATACTGGCTGTATGAGGGTATATCGCAAAGCAGATGGCGCGACCGTGCCTTAGTGAAAATAGCGTCGTTCAGGCGTTACAGTATACTTACATATACAACTCCATTTTGTGTGCCTATACGTATTCTATGTAAAAGTGACTCGTATGTACAAGTATACTGTTCCACAGTGAACGACGCCATTTTCTCTAAGGCACGGTCGCGCCATCTGACAAATGAGCCTTATGTCATATACCCTTATACTCACGTTTCTTGCCAATAAAATCCATTTGCTCTTATACAATTATACTTTACCATAGAACAGGTAGTCTCATAAAGGTATAATTTTTTTGAAATATATGAGCTGTTTGATTTATGTTTCAGCAGTTAGCGTATGTGAGTCGAGGACCACACGTAAAGTTTTTTTAGGTCAGGACCTCATTTGAGGTATGACCGTGTATGTATTTATACTAGCTAAAGGAATAGTGTGTCGTTAATTTAAAATTTTATTTACATTAAATATTATAATATGCGGTATAATCAAATAATTGAAATGAAATATGTAATAAGTAACTGGTAAACTAAGTTTTTAATAATTTTGAAAGTTTCTTGTACTCTTTGCTTTATTTGGAAATGTCATTATTTATAACTTGTGCCCATTGCCTTAATCTCATGAAAACGTAATGTAAAATTTCCGCAATCATTTTCCCTCTCTGTTCGTAACAAGGAAACTTGGAATTGTAATTTCGTATGATGCTTACAATATGTGCTCTATATACATTATTTTTTTTCATTTTTTTATGTATTGAATAAAATACTTTACTGTATTTTGTAGTGAATCAAATAAATCGCTATTGATATACATAAGTCCTCTACGGTTTCTTATGTTTACCAGTTCTGCCATGGGTAATTAACAATTTTATAAATTGAGCAGTAAGAATGTGTTTTTAATAAACAAAATATTATCTACAAGTTAATGTAGAATAAGAAAATAAAAAGTTACTTTACTTGGAAAATAATTTTTCCAGATACGTCTTTAATGACCTTTTTATCATGAACATCGTTCTCAGTCAAACGTTTATACTAAATATAACTATTTCTGTTTAGAGTGACTCCATAAGCCTCTTAAATAACCTTGTTTCATGATGTAAAAAGACTGTCGTCATTTTTTTATGCACGAAATAATGTTAAGTCACTTTAAGTCTTCTACAAAAATTTTTTGCCCATTTTAATTAATTTATATTTAAATTAATCAATTAAAATTTTAATATAATTCTAAAAATACATCTATAATTTTTATTTCTTCTTTTCAAAGTATTTACTAGCTCTAGGCACTTGTCTGCTCAATCCTCGACTCCCATGCGACACTTGGTGCGAGAAAACCGAAATAACACAGAATGTTCGAAAAATTTACTGCCGGTAATATAGTTAATGGGGCCACCTATATATTACACCGAGACTAGTCTATAGTGCATTCCACTTTCGGCAGGCGAGTCAGGTAGACGTGTAAGCTAGCTCTGCGGAGCTGCGCTTCGTCTCCCTCACCATGACTGTGTGGCAGTAGACGGGAGTACACAACTGTAATTGTTTTAACTATAATATATAGGTTGCAGTTTTGGAGATAGTTTGTGGAAAAGTGATTTTGTTACTTACTTTATTCTAAGTGACAATTTAAACCAAGATTTATGCTATTCATGTGTTTTATAATAACGAGTACGATGTACTTTTGACTTGTTTTCAATATATGTGATTGTACGGTAATAAAACATGTATATTAATAAGAATTAGTGAATGGTTTGAGTTGAGAAGAAGGGCTTCGAAGACAAGAGTTGTAATGGTGTAAAACGTTAAAGAAAGAAGAGAAAAAAACTGAAGATCGCAAGAAAATAAAAAAAAAAAATTGAAAGGATTTGAGAAAATAGAAGGCGAAAGGAGAGAGGTATAACATCGCTAATCTTAAACCCTTTATCTAAAGCCATATGTAAAACCACATGGAATGCCGTATGGCTTTCCCAAAGTAATTACACGTGGAACTCTGCCATCCACTTTTTAGGTGGGAATAATTGATGCCTCTTTTCTTTTGCCTTCTATCTTTTTAAATCCTTTCCATTTCTTTTTTTTCCTTTTTTTCCTATCTTCAGTTTTTTCTCTCCTTTCCTTAACGTTTTACACCATTACAACTCTTATCTTAAAATCCCTTCTTCTCGACGTCAAACCATTCACTTATTCTTATCAATATGCACGTTTTATTACCATACAATCACATACATTGAAAACAAGTCAAAATTTACATCGCAATCGTTGTTATAAATCACACGAATACCATAAAAGTTGGTTCAAATTGTCACGTAGGATAAAGTAAGTAGCAGAATCACTTTTACACAAACTATCTCCAAAACTGCAACACACATACTGTAGTTAAAAGTAAAAAAGAGCGTGGTACGTAGCCTGATTGATGAATTCCTGCACTAATACATCCATGATATTTATCGTACACATGAATACTAAATTTTATTATTCAGCATGGATTCCAAATGGGCTCAACGTAGAATCAACAGTATAATTTACGACTGATTTTATTATTGATATTTTTAGTAAGGCTTATGTTATGTTTTGTAACTCTCCTTTTTTTTGCTACGAGCTCATAACACTATTCTGTAACCCATTGTATTTTCGTTTAATGTTGGATTATCGACTCAGATAGGGACTTGCATAATTGTTAATGATTAGTACATCCCAATTGACAGTGTCCAATAATAAACACTCATAAAAATTTTTTTTGTCAGTTTCTAGTTGGTTTATGCACTTAAAAAACCACTAAACCACAATAACGTTTAAAATAAAATAAAAGTTAGTAATTTTTTAGCCTATTTTTATACTAGCACAATATTAAACATGAGTTAATGTACTACGTTAGTTCTCACTATCCGGATGAGAACACTAAAACTGGAGTTCATCTATTTCATATGGCATCCCAATAAAAAATATTAAATAAACTTTTTATTATTTTTGGGATTTAATGAATCGAAGGCAGCGTAGGTTCATATTAACAAAACACTTTATTTAAGAGAAAGGAAAGAGCTTACGTGTTAACCGTTGGACGGTTGACAGCGAACTGAACTTATCTGCGTGTACAGTCATTGACGTCACATATAGGTATACGCGACGCGACAAGTTTGAATCGAGCGAATTAAGTAGCGCATTAGGCGAGAAGTAATAAGGCGAGATTTTATGCATGAGTGCGAAATAATGAAAATATACGGGGAAAGAAATTGTAATACTAACAATTATTATTATTCCATGTCAAATACTGGAAATCTCCAGTTTTAGTATTTCCACCCAGATGGTGAGACTTGATATTGCAGATTTATTTATGTTTAATTTTCTGCTGGTGAAAAAGCAGATATGAGAAAAGCAAACTTTTTCTACCTCGGGCGTTTTTGAGAGGCTGATGTGCCCTCGGTAGGAAAGTAGGATTCGTTACATAAGCGCCATCGCTCCGTGGCTACATTACATCCCTCAGGCCTTGCTTCGCAGATCCCTCTGGCCGCAAGATAGCCCCCCAGAGACGACGGCAATTATCTGATAAAAACTACCAATTGAACGTTATAGTGTTCAATGTGGTTTTCCACGTGCAACAACCGACTAGAAACTGACAAAAATATTTTTATACATGCGTTGTTATTGGACACTATCAATTGGGATATTACAAATGTGAAATAAAAGTCAAATTTTTATTGATTGTGCCACACAGTGGTTCAAAACTGAATTTTCGTGGGCAAAATAGCCTATACAGGTCGTAAAAATCATCATACCGCAACGGTTTTGTTATGAAGCTAGAATAACTTGAAACAAATCCATCGAGGAAAATTTTTTAATTTGTTTTTGAAAAAAAACTACTCTTAACCTCAAAACTGGGAAACTGAGTTATCTTACCATAATTTATTTTGATCAAATAATAATTTTATGGTAGTGGTCTGTTGAATTTAAACTGTAAGAGTGGACTAAGGATTTTTTAAAGTTTTTTTAAATAAGTTGGAATAACGAATAACGGATATTTTAAGAAGAAACCGAAACTGTGTGAAATACTTTTTAAGTTTTATGTAAAAGTTTGTAAAGTCTTGCTTACACATACGACATTGATAAAAGTTTTATAGATGAAATGACTTCCAAAATAAGAAAATTATTTTTACCAATCTTTTGTAAAAAGTTTTGGATATATTTATACAGTAAAAAAAAAATTTTTTTTCAACGAAAAAAATGAAAAATAGCTTAATGACAATTTTTTGCTTATACCTGATACACAATTGCAATCTGGACAAAAAAGAAAGGAAGATTTCACGAATTCTTCTGAAAAAAATTTTAAAAAGTTCGGCAAAATTAAACAAATTATTTGTATATAAAGGAATTCATCATGCTTTTTTGGAAACACTAATGTCAGCTAGAAATAATGATTTGGCCCACATCATGAAAAATATCCTATCCGTAACGAATTTTGAAACTGAGTCTAATTCTAGTGTACCAGTTTAATTTACTATTGATGAGAAGCTTTAGTTCTCATGCTCAATGTTGATTTGTCAAAACATAGTTATAATAGCGCTAGTACATTTTCTAATGATTCTATGATATTAGAAGCAAGAAAAATGTCATTCTTTGAACGATTTATTAAGTATTAGTGAAACAAGGGCTTTAAAAGAATTACAGCATTTGATTAATAATACAGCTAAACGACTAATGCAGCTTCCAGATGTACATATATCTAATTTGTTAATGAAAATTGTTGATTAAATTATACTCATTTCGAAATGTGGTGGTGATGGTACGTCGGGTTTTAATGAGTAGAAACAAAGTTTTTCCTACTAAGTTTATCAGATAAATATCAGAAACGGTATTCGCTGGGTGCAGGTGGTTGGAAAGGATAAGCGAAATGATTTAAGCGCCTATGGTGAGAATTTAGTGTAACTCGGGTGCCGAAGCCTGCAGACGATGCCACTAATGTGTGTATATGTACATTTGTCAAGTAACCTTGAAACTGTTCACACCAACAAGTTTTCCCTCTCAGCTGTAGTCAGTCGTCTGCACATTT
The DNA here is from genome assembly GCF_036245765.1 of Copidosoma floridanum. Classification (NCBI taxonomy): domain Eukaryota; kingdom Metazoa; phylum Arthropoda; class Insecta; order Hymenoptera; family Encyrtidae; genus Copidosoma; species Copidosoma floridanum. The sequence continues at coordinate 21,165,703 of NW_028321881.1, forward strand.
TGGCACCCGGGTTTCACTTTTTCGACGCTGTACTGGAGGCGCTGTGTGATATGCACCCAGCAAACAATAATATTTGTATGTTATTCACAGAGAAAATGTTAATTTATGTTTAATATCTTACTGAAATATATATTATCAGTAGAACTAATTGATTTTTTTCTAATTTATTTTCAATAAAATTTCTTGAACAATATTAAAAACTTTTGTTTAAATTTTTGTAATTTCAATCAAATTTTTGTCCACCACATTGGATCTACAATGAATTTAGACATATCGATAAGGTATTTGTATTTAGCGGCATTAAAAACCTAAATAAAAAAATTTTTGAAATTTTTGTCTGCCATATTGGGGGTCCATCATAAACAAATTAGCGTAATTGGTAAGATAACTCAGTTTTCAGGTTAGGTGTAATTTTTTCAAAAAATAAATTCAAAATCCTGCCTCGATTAATTTCGTTCTAAATTATTCCGGCTTTATTTAAAAAAAAAAATTTGGTACAATATGTTGATTTCTACGACCGCTAAGCTATTTTGTCTACAAAAATCTTGTTTTGAACAATTTTGCGCCGTAACCTTCATTTCAAAAAACTTTTTTTGTAAGCCCGTAACGCTCCTATTTTTTTCCAACAAAATAAGAAAGTTAACGCTAAAAAATTTCCTCATGGAGATCGAGCAGGCCCCAAAAAATTTTAGCTTATATTGGTCACGAGCAATCAAAAAAAAAGTATTTGAACAATTAAAAATCCATTTCAAGTGTTTGTCTATTTCGACCCGTACAATATGCCGGTTTCCGTAAAACGATCCATATGTTCTTATTTATTAACAAAATACGAGGTATTGGATTTAAGGAGTTGAATTTCCTAGTTTGTAAGGTTCTTAAGTTTAACAGTTTTGGCTGAAATTATTGGGTTATAACTTTTTTTGCCATACTGCACCGAAAGAAGGAACTTCCGTGAGAAAACATAGAATATACTATTCTTGCATAGAAAGTCAGATCGGTCGTTTTCGTGTCCACAGCTTTTTCTCTTAATATTTTAGTTACGCTCCAAAGATTCTAAAATATCTTCCATTGTGGTCGTACAGTCGTTGGCTCTGAGGTACAACTTTTCCTTTCAAACCCAATATCCTTGGGTTCAATGCACTTTTTCCTGCTTTTTTTTATTTACTATTTTTTTTCTAATTGAGTAGCCAAAAATTTTGAAAATTATTCCTGTAATTAATATTTTTTAAATAATTTGGAATTACAAAATGTTAGAATATTTATTACTGTACTTCTTAAAGTTTCCAAAATTACTTACTTTTTCAACTATTACGCTATTATAATGAACATAAAACTATAAAAAGCATTTTAAGCAAACTTTAAGTTATAGATACTTTAATAAAGAAATCTATAATTCATTACATGGTTAAGTATTTCTGTAGTTGTAATTGATTAAACTATTGTTTCTAAGTTAAGCTGTCGAGTATTGTAATAATTTTTTACTTTTTAATAAAAATATAGAATTTCAATTAAAAATAATGCAAATATACGCTCTACGTTCGGAGGCTAAGAAATATCCTAAATTTCACGTTATCCACCCCAGGAGGAGGCTCAAGACGTTTATTTACATGAAATCTGCGATATTCTTAACCTCGCTTATTAGGTGCGTAATATACTATATTTTGCAATCTAAATATTTCCTCACCTCAAGACTTGTAGGAAATACTAATACATTTTCTCTCTCTTGCTTCAAACATTTTCCAATTCAAGAATTATGCGACCAGATAGTAACCAATGTTAGTTCTAACGCTTTGAAATCGATAATTAATTGTAATGAAGTTTAATTTAAAAGCAGCAAAGAAAAAAGTAAATGATAATAAAAATTAAAAAATATAATAAATATTAATAACACTCATTAAACTTAATTATAGCCTTAATCTGGACTTTATAAAATATTATTTATAGTTATTGTTTTTTTTCGCTTGGGATAAAAATGAGTTTCAAGTAAATACATATAGAAGAATATAATAAGAATTCATTATAAGCTTTCTGAGGTCTAATAATCTTCTTAATAAATTCTTATTAAAATTTAGATAAAATTCAATAAGAATTAATTATGTATTTGTAAACCCAGCACGTTTTTTGTTCTAAAAGATGCCTTTCTTAGTTAAAAACAAGTTCATCATTACTTTTAGCTTTCATAGCCGCCTTAATTTCAAACATTGAATTATTAGTTTCATTTTTTGATGATGTACGTATTTACTCCAAAAAATTTGTTAGACATTGTGAAATATTTATTCAATTTTTAGAGCAAATAAGAGAAGCCAATTTGGTCTTATAACCAAAAAAATGCGAATCTCTAAAACAAGAAATATATATGGCCTTGGCCATATAGTTAGTGGAGAAGAACTAAAACCCGACTCAAAAAAGATAGAAGCAGTCGAAGAGTTTTCTTGACCAAACAATAAAAAAAAATATTCGGCAATTTTCAAAATCAGTAGGTTACTATCGCAGATTTATAGAAAACGTTGCAAAAATAGCAGAACTTAAATACATTAGTAAAAAAAGATCAAGACTTCTCATAGAACAAAGAAACTCAAACAGCATATGAAATCTTGAGACATAAAATATCCTTATCTCCAATTTTAAGGAGGTTTATCCCTATCAGTGAAGCCAATTCACTTTTACCTATAGTATATGAGTGAATATAATTAGCCTATTAAGAAAACATTGGCAACCCCTTGCACTCATACACTGAGCTTAGCATATCTGTACATGCACACACATGTGTACGCTTTTGATTGTGAAAATCTTTCAACGTCGAAATATGTGTAGTGTATTGCAAGGGGGCACTCCTATCACCTAGAATTTATAATATACGCTTTACATTTATATTTATTTTCTTGTAATAAAAAATCCGTTCCATAAACAATTCAAGGGTACACATTTTTTTATACATAAAAAATTCCTATGTGAAACACGAAAATTCAAATTTAAACGCCGCGCGCGGGGAATGTGCGTCTAGTACGTTAAGAAAACGCTAGAGCGCGTTCACCCAAAGAAGGGAAAATCTGCCGTTCAAAAGGAAATAACGTTAGCATAAAAGGCACCAGTGCGCAATGAAAAGAAAGTCCTCTTCCAGCGAGCCTGGGACGCGGTAAATCCGTTGTTCACCCAGACCTGGAACTTTCCCGTGCACCGGTACATTACCGCGACGAGCACAAAGAGAAAGAAAGAGACGAAGTACGAAGGCCGATAGCTGAAAAGTAAGTTGTACACCACCAACAGGTAACATTTCCACTAACCGGTTTCTACTTGGACTTTCGGTGCTCGACCGCTTTAGGCTTGGAGACGACGCATCCCCAAGTAGTCAAGGCACTAGGGTTAGCGACCACGTTCTTAGGCGAAATTCCTGGGTCGACGACTTGAGCAGTGCTCAAGACACCCAAGGGCCCTGAGAACGACCTAACCTTACGTGACTTGGTAGGATAGGTAGTTACCTAACATTAACCTTCCGTGGTTGTAGTAACAATTCGTATTAGTCTAACCTAACGTGTTTAAGCAGAGATATTAAGGAGGGAAAATTCAAATTGTCATTTATATAAAATTTTCTATTAAAAAGGCGGATAAATTTTAAGTAAATTCTCAACTATCGAGTATATTATACATTTCTTTTTTTTTATTATTAACGTAAATAATTGCGATTACTCTAATATAATTAACACATGTAAAAATTGAAGATACAATTTCCTTAGAATCATAAGATTGAATAAATATAAGATGATTAAAAATAAATTGATTGTACTTATTCAAGCAAACCTTCCCCTCCACGTAAGATTGCGAGTTCCTTTTATAGTTTAAGATAAAAACTAGAAAAATAGCTGCTAAGATTTGAAATCGTTTATATAAACTAAGAATATTATCTGTACCCCAAAAAGGGGCAGGAATAAATTTAAAAAAATATTAGATTAGAAAAATATTGAATAAGTTAAAAAAGTTATTAAATTATTAAATTAATTAAATTAAGGGAATATTCAGGAGAATTCAATAAAGTAATAATAAATAAACAATTGCTGTATATGGTGCAGGAATTAATTGATTATTCAACAGATAAATTTTGAAACTTGTTAATAATTATTTTTAAATATTGTATATAATCGGCAATTTAAGCAATTTCGCTCTTTTACACAGGGCAACGAACCCGCCCTCCGACATATAAACACTAACATTGTTTGTGTGTTGGTTCCTAATCTTAGAGTTTCCTCGGTACAGATAATATTCTTAGCCGATTGTTACCACCACCAATTAACCGGGGTTATACTCAAAGAAAGGGAAGTCGTAGTATATATATCATGCACAGTGGAGCAGAGACTGCCACCAGCTGAATTTAGGAGGTAAGATGATTTTAAACAGTAATTAGGGAAGGTGACACTGTTTGCCAGGTAGATGAATAATTATTAGAAAAGTATGAATAAGCAGTTCAGAGAGGAAAATGGAAAGTTTACAGTAGAAAAGAGAGTGAATATGAGAAAAAAAAGCTATAGAATTTATGACAAGAGGAAGAGCAAAAAAAGGCGGTTGGAAACGAAAGAACAAACTGAAAAACTAAATAATATTTTAGAAGAATAATATTTAAATTAATTAATAGAATAATCAATTTGCAAACGTTAGCGAAAAGTGTGAAATGTATCGACTGTGGTAAAATTCAAGATCTTGGAAAGTGCACCAACGAAAAACGATTAGGTTTGCAAGTAGGTGAACAGTGGCGGTTCTGGCTCAACTGAGCTAAAACCGCCTGGTCGTTGTAGCTCACTTCCCCTCTTTGCCCTTGACATGCGGCAACCATGCCCGAGCAGCCTCGACATGCGGCAACCATGCCCGAGTGGCCCGACCGAGTACCCCCAAACTGTTGCTGCTGTTACTTGATGGATCGCCACATGCGCTGCTTGAGTTTGTGAAATCTTTCTCTCTTCCCGTAGAGCACCCCGACCTATGGAGAGTATACTCAAGCTGCAAATATGATATATAGCGCCCTCTCGAGAGTAACAGTTTGTACACTGGACTTGATATTGAAACTTCGAAAGTTAAAATCTCTGCTAGAAACTTAACTCTCATTCAGCACACGTCACCGCTTAATACTATTGTGTGTACGATATTACTGGGTAGAGAATTTGAAAGAATTATAGAAAATGAAATTGTTGACGAGCTTACAAAAAAAGTACTCTTTTTAAAGATTAACTCTTTTTTTGAATACGTTTATAGTTAAATTATTGTGTGTAAGATATTACTAAATAGGAATTTTAGGGTAAAAAAGTTTAAGGAGTTACAAGGAAAATCAGGTTCAACACATTATCATTATTTTTATAATTTATATTTAAAAAATTGAAAATGTATGTACAAAAGAGGATATAAACACCAAAATAATAAAAAATTACATATATTAAAAGTATAAAAATACATTTTTTTAATAAACTTACTATACTACAATAAATATTAAAAATTTCACTATCCATCAAAGTCAAGTGCACGACATGCCTTCTTCTAAGAATGGTCGAACATTTCAGTCATCCTCTTTTTTTTACCCATGTTACTTCGCAGATCACTTTGGGTGACGAGTCTACGTCCACATCTATCATAAGAAGTGAAGGTGATAATTCTATCACTGGAATCGGTGGACGGTTGAGTGCTACCGGTGACTGTACGAAATCAATGATTGGTATTGAGTCAGACACATCTGCTGGCGGTGAGTGTATGACAGCCGATGATGTTGTTGTTAAGTCAGTAACTTCTATTGACTCAGATACTTCTGTGGGTGGCGTGCGCCATTCTGCTGTTGTAAGTACCTCCAATTCATTCATACATCGAAAAATTAGAGACATTGCAGATGCATCCTCGACCGGTACGGCCACTGCAGGGCAAGATGGTCCCGGAGGCAGACATTCAAGATCTTCTTCGAGGTCTGTTGAAAATAGAAAAAAAATTTTTTTAAATATTATTAAAGTAGGAAAAGAATGAAGAAAAATAAAAAACCTAGCAACGCAAGGATAGCAGTCGACTTCAACTACTTCTGCTACTTGTGGTTCTACTTCACCAACCACGGGGCAAAATTGTCCTGGAGACAAAGTTAATAGATCTCCTTCAAAATCTGTTAAAAAAATGTAACACATTATTATAAAATTTACATATTAAGACAAATATTCAGTCTAAATATATTATGTACTCACCAACAAATGGATACCACTGTTCTTCATGGTAAACTTCTGATGCTGCTGCTTCTACTTCTGTTGGAAATACCTTGCTGGGAGCCATTACGAGTTGCGCTTCCTCAAGCATCTATTCAAACTCATATATCCATGAGTTTATTGGAGATGGTGGTGAAAATAGCAGTGATGGAGCCGGACTCGGAGAGCGAGCTGTCGGATGTACCGTCTCTTCTTCTTCTTCTTCCGATGACCAATGATTTGTAGTGTCTTCAATCTCTTCCAATTGTAACAGGTCCATGTCACAGAAGTGCGGTACAGACCTTGTTCTGGTCATGCTTGCGATGATTTTCAAACTGAATTTTCACAATCCAAGACCTCTCTTATATTCACTTTAAAAGAGTTATTCGGAAAAAGGCAGAAAATTATTCCGATCATATGTCCACGAGATGAGACACATATGCATATGCACTCTGACGGTGAAAATTTGCAATATCTAATCAGACAACTCGTTCCTGAGTAAGAGGGAGAGAACTCAGCCCTCCTGAATATTTTCTTGATGTGAGGGATGTGAATTTTGGTGGTGTGAAGATGGATTAGAAAAAGAAAGTTATATTTACAGTCTCACATGGTCCTTTTATTTTCCAAACTTTGAAATAGAAAAATTTTAATTGGATGAAAAATATTAGAAAAGGATAAACTATATTTCATCCCCCACTTTGTACCAAGGAAATGTGCGAGAGGTCTTAGTTAATCTTAGGTAAGTTATCTGGTAAGTCTACTATTTAGTGTTAGCGATACAGCTCAAAGATAATAAGTTCAGAGCAAAGGTGCATACAAGTGAAAAGTGGTTGAAGTACATATAAGTAATCAACATTTATAAGGCAAGTAAAATTTTAAGTTAATTTATTTAATTTCACTCTCGTTGTTCTAACTATACCGAGAGGTTTGCATGTTTTTACTTTCGACATAGAAATGATGTCGAGAGTCTTTATTTTTTTTCTTACTCTCAGCGCAGAAATGATGTTGAGACTCTCTATAAATATATTTTTTCTTTGCTCGGCGCAGAAATGATTCCGAGCTCTTTTTACTACTTTTCTACTCTCAGCACAGAAATATTGATGAGAGTCTCTTTGAATATATTTCTTCTTCGCTCGGCGCAGAATTGATGTCGAGTTCTTTAAATTTCTTTTTTTGTGCGTTGCATGGCTTAACTATGATTCAGATTTTTAACTTTAATAATTCTTGCATTACAGTTTTCAAATGGTTAAGAAGACAAAAGCTTCTAACATCAGGAGGTACCACGATCGACTCTTGCGACGGGCTCTAGCAGTTTATGCTAGAGATTTTGACGCTATGGCTGAAGTAGTAGCTCAAGTTCCACCCCAGGAAGTACCAGCACTAGAGCTGGTAGTTGAGGAACCATTCAGCATTCAAAAATCCATTTTCTCAACATACTCTAGCAGCAGCAGAAAACTCAAGCTCTTTAGATACTGCAACAACTGAAGAAAATAATTTTGAAGCCACGATATCAGCAGCGGAAAATGGTAAAATATATAACTTTCACTACTACTTTATTTGAAAATGTCTTTTCTAACTATTGTTTGTCGTTTACAGAAAAAGAAAATTCCATGCAGGTAACATAACCTGATTGGCTAGATTGCCTCAAGGATTTCCAACCATTGTCGCAAACGGCTTCGTGGTGGCTGGATCAAAACTAGGATTTGGAAGAGGAATCGTTTCCAACACCTTCACAGGAGAGCATTATTCCACCTACATCGAGTACAACGAGAGCAGCGGAAGATGCACTAGCTGCATACTCTTCAACACCTCAACCATCATTATCATCAGCTCAACAGTCTTCTTCTTCTCCTTTGTCTTTGATTGTACCAATACTATCAGATAATTTAGAAGAAGAAAGGACTAAAGATGATACTAAAATTTTGATGACAAGAGTACAATTAGCTCTTAGAAATGCTACAAAAAAAATATCATACGAGAAAAAAAAATAGTTGATTAGAAAATAAAATTAAAAGAAAAAATATTTAAACAAGAAGCTGCGAAAAAAAGAAAAAAAAATAAAAGCGGAGAAAATAAAGAAAAAAGTCAATACTTAAAAACGATCAAAAAAATGAAAAAATAAATATTGAAGAGGTAACTGGCGAAAGTTTAAAATTAATATTACGTAAGAATTCAAATTGTAAATCTCAAAATTGGGAAATTTATAAAATAAAATAAATTATATTAAGGATAACTTTTACGAAATATCTTTTTATAAAACATATTTTGTAATAAAACAAGTTTTTTGCAAAATAGTTATTTTTATGTAATAAATAATTTTAAATTAATTTGTGTGCAAATTATTTATTTATTTAACTGACCGACCAAAGACTCAATTATATGAAAGTCAAATTCTTGTAGATGCTGCACTATTGAATTAGATAATCTTCTTCGGTGTGGTACGGTGAAGAAAAATAAGTAATTGTTTGTATAGGTGTACTCAGTTGTAGTTCTTGCATTCCTCAAGTAGTCATGATTTTTATATGGCATTGGACTTGTAGTTTTGTATGAAGCTATTCGAATGGCATGATGTAGAACACTGGTAAGTTGTGATATACTATTTTGTATGAATGAAGTCCAGAATACTAATGCGTATGTAAGAACAGGTAAAACTAAGGTATTGTATAAATTAATAATCGAGTCCAGTTTGTTGGGTCATGAAATTGTATTTTCATTTTAATAAATTGTAACTCTTAAGTCAGTACAATTATTATAAATAAACACACACTTTAGATCGATGTGAAAGCTGAAATATATGATGTTTACATGGTGCGTAGTCATGTGTAAGAGTTGCATCAGCTAGACACCCAGACTCCGCAATGTTAGTAACCTTAAAATTTAAAATATAAGAAATTGAAAATAAAACTCAATTTATTTTTTATTTGTAAGTGATTTCAAATACATACTTGCGTGATAATATTTTTTGTAGCCAATTTTTCTTTTCACGACCCTTGACGTAAACCTCTTCAACATCAACCAGCATGCGTTGAAAATTTCTAAGTCCTCTCTTGTAAGAAATGTTGCCAAAATTCCAGCTTATGCCATGAAAATTAGCCTCCAACCATTTATTCAGACCTTGATCTTTTTTTGATAAACATTCTAATAGATAAGGTGGCTTGAGCACTATAACAACAGGTATGGCGTCTTTCTTTAACTCAATGAAAGAAATCTCCTTAAAAATAAAAATATTGCCAAAGCCTTGAAAGACCTGACAGTCTACGATGTACTTCATTTTGATAAAAAGAAAACTGATGTTGCTTAATTAAGCACAGTTAAATGACTGAATTCTGCCGCTAAAGACTTACAATATATCCACACCACCATACTCACCTCCCTTCTTATCACTTAACAATAACAAATCAGTCCCTCCTCCTCCCACCACTTTTCGTAAGGATTTTAGGGGCATGTATTAGCTTGAGCAGCTCACTTCTACGTAAACGTTATACTAATAAACTTCCTCGTGAGAGTTTTAATATGGCTTCTATTCAATATTTTAAAGATGTGGCTCATTGCATTTGGCAATTATACCAACAAATGATCAATAGTGAAATTGATGTGTGTCACATTCAGCGACTATTGGCCATTAGCCTTACAATTTTTAAAGACAAAAACGTTTTTACTCAAAATAATAATAATTTGACAACATCAGAAAAACAAAAACTATAATCTGTCAAGGTTTTACTAAAAAGTGTTATACAATTACTTCACGATCATTTGGAAGTAGTAGAGGCAACAAAAATATTGAGTAATGAATCTGAAGTATTTACATCAGACAGTGAGAAAGAAGTGGCAGCGGCAGTCGATGCTTTTAAAAATGAGCCAGAATTTTTTGTACTAGCGAGTAATCAAAAAGTCGTTCTAGGTCAAGGCATAGCCACAGCAGCAGCAACAGCATCGGCAGCTTTAGTTTCAAATGTTGAGAACATTGAATCTGTAAATCCAGATGGTGTTAATACTGCCTTTGAAAATCTTATTACGTCGGCTGTAATTGTGAATTTGAAGCACTTAGATGTAAAAAATTTTCTCAAAGATGCTAATCAAAAATTTATTTAGCAAACTCAACAGTTTCTTAAGAATCATCAAGCATTGAAAGTAAATACAGTTTTAGCAGCTGAATATATAATTGTGAAAGATAGTGTTGAGGATACTGATTTAAAGTATTTTAATACAAAGTCACAAGCTATTTACCAGACGACTGATCTAAGTGAGTGGTTTGAAGTAAATGTGCAACAATCTATAAAAAAAAGATTAAGACGATTTTCAAGATAAAGAATCTGGCTGTACTCTGCGCTTGATTTTGAATTTAGTTGTTAACATAAATAAACTAAATGCTATGCTAGGCAGTTCTTTTATAGACTCATCAGATTATATTAAAAAAAAAGCATGTTTGTGTAAATAAAATGAATGTAGATAATCAATGTTTTAGATGGGCTATTCTGTCACCTTTACACCCAATAAAAAAAAAAACTCAAATCGAGTCTCTAACTATATTTAATATGAAAAAGAGTAAAATCTTAGTGGCATTGCGTTTTCTATAAACCCTAGAAAAATGTTTAAATTTTAAAAGCAAAATAATATTTCAGTTAATTTAAATTTTTTTTTAAAAAGAGGTAACGCATATGATGTTTTTCCTAGTCACTTGACAGCTAACAAAAAAGAAAATCACGTAAATCTTTTATTTGTCAAAAGTTTTTATCTAGATAGTGAAGAAGAAGATAACACAAATACAATAATTGACAATGATATTGAGTACAAATATCATTATGTATAGATAAAAAGTTTATCTCGTTTAGAACGTAAGCAGTTATCTGGATGTGAACATGCAGCAAATATGTGTGATCGCTGCCTTCATTATTATTGGTCCAAGAAAAAGTTGGAAGCGCATGAAATTGATTGTACAAATTCAAACAAGAGTAAAATTACATTACCTAATCGAAATAATAACGAGCACGTACTTGAGTGTAAAAATTTTACATACAAGAACTGTGTATCTTTTGTTGTATATACAGACTTTGAATGCTTATTGAAACCTGTTGAAAGTATTCGAGCATATCAATGTCACAAAGTATTTAGTATTGGTTATTTTATCAAGTGCTCGTATGACGATAGTAAATTAGAATATAAAAGTTATAAACAAAGTAAAGAAGACAAAGAGACACCTGCTCAGTGGTTTGTTAGAGCTCTTCATTTTCTTGCTCTAAAGTTAGAAGAATTATATAAAAATCCACTTAAAATGATTGATTTGACTCTTGAAGAAAAAATAAAATATGACAAAGCATCTTTGTGTCATATATGCGACAAACCCTTTAACTTGGATGATGTGAAAGTTCGAGACCATTTTCATTTTATTTGAAAGTAAGTGTAATTTATTACGATAGTAATTTTTATCAAGTCTTGTATAATTTTTTTGTTTTCAGATATCGCGGTCCTGCCCACAACAAGTGCAATATCAGCTATCAAGACTCAAGAATGATACCGATAATTTTTTATAACTTAAGTGGTTATGATTCACATTTATTTATAAAAGAACTTACCAAGTTTTTCCCCGGAAGAGTTCAGCTTTTACCGCAGACAAAGGAAAAATATATTTCGTTCACAGAATAGGTAGAGGGTACTGATATTAATCATCGCTTTATTGATTTATTTAAATTTATGGCCTCGTCTCTTGACAAATTGTCATCATATTTAAACGAACTAAAGAGATGATCAGTATACAATAGCCCGGATAAACTTATTGAAAAAAAGGGGTTTACCCGTATGATTATACTTCTTCTCTTGAAAAGCTGAAAGAAAATAAACTTCCATCAAAACACGATTTTCACAGCAGTTTGTACGAAACCCATATATCTGACGAAGAGTATGAACATGCTAAAAATATCTGGAATACTTTCAACATTCATACTCTCGGGCAGTACTTTGATTTATATTTAAAGACTGAAGTACTGCTTCTTGCTAAAATATTCGAAAACTTTTGTAGTAATTATATTGAGACGTATCAATAAGACCCAACGCATTACTACACATCACCTGGGCTAACTTGGGACGCTATGCTTAAATATACAAAGGTGAGTAATTAATACTTTTTGTTAGTCATGGTGTATTTTATCATTACTTATAAGTTTATTTTAAATACTAACATTTGAATTGTTTGTTAAAATTATCATATTATTTTTATTACAGCTTAAACTAGAATTGTTGACTGACATAGACTAAGTTTTATTTATAGAGCGAGGCATACGAGGTGGAATAAGCCAATGCTGCAATCGATATGCCAAAGCTAATAACCCCTACATGAAAGAAGGCTATCAGGCGAATAGGGATGAAAAATATTTAATGTATTATGATGTTAATAATTTATATGGATGGGCCATGACTCAACCATTACCTTTCCCAGGTTTTAAATGGGTCGAAAATGTTAACCCATAAGGTATTTTAAACGTAGCAGGTGATGCTGAAATCAGCTATACACTCGAAGTTGATCTTGAATATCCTAAAACTCTCCACAATGCTCATAAGGATTTATCATTTTGTGCCGAGCATATGGCACCCCTTCAATAAAAAAAAAAAAAAATTAATGACTACGCTGTATGATAAAAAACGTTATGTGATCCATTATCGTGCACTCAAGCAAGCTGTAAGACATGGGCTCTGTATAAAAAAAATTTATAGGGTTATACAGTTAAATCAAAGTTTATGGTTGAAAAAATAAATAGATTTAAACAGTGAAAAGCGTCAAAATGCGAAGAATAAGTTTGGAAAGATGCTATATAAGTTATTTAACAATACTGTGTATGGAAAAATGATGGAAAATGAAAGAAAACGATTTGATGTTAAACTTGTCAATAAGTGGAATAGTAGATATGGTGCTGAGGTTTACATTGCTCTACCGAATTTTCATAGTTGTGATATATTTGACGTGGAGCTGGTAGCTATACAATTGATGCGCACTGACATATGTATTAAAAACCTATGTATGTGGGATTGAGTGTGTTGGATCTATCAAAGACACTTGTACATAAATTTCATTATGTTTTTATGAAAAGTAAAATGAATTATAATTGTAAACTTTTGTACACATACACTGATAGTCTTGTGTATGAAATAACTAACCAAAATATTTCTAATGTTATGCGTGAAAATATTGAGGAATTCGATACTGCAGACTATCATTCAGACAATGGATTTAATATACCACTCGATAGTGAAAAAATTGTTGGTTTAATGAAGAATGAATGTAATGGGAAAGTCATGTTGGAATGCGTAAGATTAATGAGCAAAATTTATAGTATAAAGATACAAGATCAAAATCCATTGAATAAAGCCAAAAGCATTAAAAATTCCGTTGTGAAAGCTACGATAACGTTTGATGACTATATGACGTGCTTGTGTAAAAGCAGTGGTTTGATGTGACAGCAAAAAAATATTAGATTGCGCCATCATCAGCTTTTAACCGAGAGAGAAACAAAAATTGCGTTGTGCGCATGATGACAAATGGTATTTACAACTTGGTCATACAGATACCCTACCGTTGGGTTATTTCAGCGAGTTGGAAGCAACCAATGAGAGGGAAGAATCAGGAGAAAGGATAGCTAATCAGGTACAAAAAGCTGCAAGGGTAGTTACTGTATTGGAGCCGTCAAAAAAAATAGACAGAGCTCTAGCAGATGAGCCGATAGTGGAGGGGACAGTATTATACAAGGAGTTGTTGCGACCAGGCAAACCCATTCTACTCTCAAGCAGAGGTCCAAGTAAGGTTGAACTAAATCAACAGAAGTTAACATCATCTTTAAGTGAAATATTTGTGCATATTCACACAGCATATGTAATGCCTGAATAATTCATGCTAACTTTCATGTTTTTTTCTTTTGTTTTGTTAAGGATAGATCTTGCAACACTCAAAAAAATTGCTGATAGTGATTTTCTGCCAATAAAAAAACTTTTCGAGTTGATTCCTAATCAAAACTCCATGGTGTCAAAACAAAAAAAAGGGTATACTAAATTCGGATCTAAGATAGTTGCAGAACTTGACGATGAATTTCAAATTTTTCTGCAGACTTGAATAAGCTCAGCTCTGTTTAGAAACGAATAATTTTATAATGAATTGTTAGATGTTATAAATAAATTTAAATTGTTCATAGCGTATAATAGAAAACACATTATATTTTTTATGCATAATGTAAAAACAGGTGAAGAAATAAATTACAATTTTCTCTAAAATTTTGAGGATTTATTTAACATTTTGTCTATATAACATTTATTAATTGATACATATTAAATCTTGTAACTTTAATCTTAAAATAATTTACAAACTCTCATTTATTGGTCCAGCTATTGTGAGTACTGTCAAAGTCCATCCATTTGACAAAAACTTGATTCCCACGTCTTCAAAAGACATTTTCCACAAGGTAAGTATTTGGATGCTTTGTTTTTTGCAGTTCTTGTTCATAAAAACCTCCAGAAATAGGTTGATCTTGTTAATCTTTGAGGTGATACGTTGTTGGATTTGTTTCTGCTACTTGCGTAACAGTAAATATTTCCGTCGACCAATTTGGTGGATATCCTTTTTCAAATGCTTGTTTGGTTTTGCTTACTCGTACTTTATCACAGATTTTAAATTTAGGAGTAGATTTACTACTATTTTTACATTTTCTTTTTATTTTCTCCAAAATTTGAACTTCATTTTCAACTAGAACATCTTTTGGTTTCAATCTAATTGTCCGGTGTTTTCTATTGTTATAAAATTTAATTAACGTTTGTAACAAATTGAACTATTTATAATTGCATTGCAAACTGAATTTTTTCCACATCAAATCTTTTAAAGTACGATTAAATCTCTCACACATAGACGCTTTAAGATTGCTGTGCGTTGAGTATACATCTTATATTTCTGCATCAGATTTTGAAAATTTGCATTATAGAATTCTTCGCCACGATCAGTCTGCATATTCACGAGCACCCGTCCTTTTTTCAATATTGAATGCATTGCTGTAGTTACTTCTTCACCAGTTTTTTTCTTGACCGGTACAGCCCATGCGTACTTGGAGAAAATATCTATTATAGTGAGCATATACTGATAACCTTTGTTTTCACGAGCGTAAGGTTGAATCTTTACAAGATCTGCTTGCCAAGTCTCATCTAAGCTACGTATGTTGAATTTTCGGCGAGGATAGTTACGCCGGGCTGCTTTATGAAGTTTCTCAACGATTTGCTCCATGTAATAACTGTCTAAGTTTCAAGTTTTTTGAATCAGCTTGACTAAATGGAAATTTTTTTTATAAGTTGTACATAAAAATCCGGAAGCTATCTATTTCTTTTTTAAGTTTTTTAATTACTTCAATCAAGTAAGCATAATTTACTGCATCTTGAGGCTGTTTTGGTGTTTCAACATTGCACAGCCTTTTATTATCTAAGTTATACTGTCCATCTGTGGTTAGTTTATATACAATACCAGAATTCATCATCATCCCATATAGAATTTTTCTCTTTTTTTTCGTTAATTTACTCTATTAACTTTATTTTTTTCTTCATCGTTTTTACTATAAAAATAATTGTGAGTAACAGAGTTATTACTATTGTTTTTTTGTGTAGGCAGCAATTTTCATTAGAGGGTCTGTAACTGGTTTCAAAGTTTCACTAAGCACTTTTTCAGACTTATTTTTCCCAAACTTCAACAGTCTATACTTTTCTTCAACTGCCTCTCGCGCCTTCACTAACTGACGTAAAACGTCTTTCTCTTGTTGATACATAATGATGCTCCAATGGTTTGCAACAAACTGTAATGATTGCGCTAGATATGTCCCAAATGTACAGCAAAATTATCAAAGCCTTTTCTGTGGCGACCATTATTCATTTGTTTATCTTTATTTCTAACAACAAATCCATCTTTATCATCATTCCAGCAATTAGAGCATAAATTTTTTAATCGAATGTATGGCATGTCGGAGTTTACATGATCATTATACACATGCTTCAAGTAAACTTTATCTAGACAGAATAAAACTAAAAAATTAACGTTATCCCTAACAAGATGCTTTGGTGCTTAAGCGTATGACTGACAAAGATAGAAGCAGTTAACATTTTTGTGTCTACCAATACAGAGGAAGGCCTTTACATTGTCTTGTTTTTCACAAGCTATATCATCAAAAATCATTATAGAATTTAGTAAAGCATCATCGGGCGAAAGTACAGTCTCGTGTTCGCTAAAAGGTAAGTATTTTAACCCTCTATAGGCTCCAATAAATCTTTTAAAAACTTGTATTTTGGTTGATGCAGTGATTTAGAATACACATACATACACATTTTCAAACTTAACTTCATTGGGATGCACGATTAAAGCCAATAAGCTATTAGTTTTACCACAATTAGATGGACCGCAAAATACAGCACGAATACTATTGGGAAGTAGTTGATTCAAACTTTTTTTCTTGTTTTACAATAGCGTCGAAATTCGGAACTTATAATTTTATGGATTGTTCTTTGAATTCCATGTCTACTCGGTATGAAGAAGGAGTGACAACTAATTTTTTAATTGAATAGTATAACGCTTTTATATTTTGAGCTCTTTATTGTAACAAATTTGTTTACTATAAATACATTATTTATTTTCTCGAACGCTTAGTCATAATCCAACCTCTGAAGACTAATCATCACCATGCATCATCATGATCATGTATCGTAAGAGAGGACGAGGTCTTGTAAATAAAATCATAAATTCTTTACCAGTAGAGCATCATTTGCCTGGATGTCAGTATTGTGGTCCTGGTATTAAGCTTGCTAAGCGTTTTGCTAGAGGAGATCCAGGAGTTAATCCGCTTGACACCGCGTGTAAAGAGCATGATATAGCATACTCAAAACATCGACAAGATTTAAAAGCCAGACACGAAGCAGATAAAATTTTAGCTGAGAAGACTTGGCAAAGAGTTAAAGCTTCAGATTTGAGTATTGGTAAAAGAGCAGCATTTGCCCTAGTGACTGGCACTATGAAAGTGAAAAGTAAATTTGGTATGGGGTTGGAGAAAGAGAGGAAACAGAATATTAAAAAAAGGAAAAGAAGGATGGGTGGTTCAAAGAAAAAACAATGTAGTGCTTTAAATGTAGTTATTAAGGCTGCCTCGCAAGACATGAATACTAAAAGTTACAGTGCTCGAGATGTCACTAATAGTGCTTTCAAAGGTTCTCGTAGTACAGTTAAAAAATCGGGAGGTAAAGAGCATGTTTGAATTCCCCACATCTTACGCCTTCCTACTCAAATTGGTGGAGCTCTACCTCTGATACCCTTGTTTGCTGGTTTGAGTGAAACTGGTGCTATAGCCAATGAAATAGTTGGAATTCTGAAAAGTATTAATGCTGCTAAATCAGCTAAACATCAGCTAGCAGAAATTTAGAGATATAATCAAACCATGGAAGCTGTTGCCCTTGAAAAAGGTCTTTATCTCAAACCTACTACTACTACTACTACTACTACTACTACTAGTGGTCCGGGTGGGGTTTTCGCTAGTTTCTCCATACCGGGCGCTTCCCCGGGTGGCGGATAGGGGCATCCTCTTAAAATATGAGGTGACGCGACGATGGGCAGCTGGGGTGGCTCTCTGTGGTGGTGGTTGAAGGCGTGGATCGAGGGGCGTGTGTGGCGTTGACGTGTGTATCTGCGGCGATGTGGACGGGGGACTAGTGCCCCATGCCTCCATCGGTGTGGATGCATGGGCCGGCTCTGTTTGTGCTCCTTGTTCTTCGCTTTTTGCTGCTTCCGTAGGTGGCACTCCATTGCTTGATGCGGGCCAACAAAAACTAGCACCAGTCGTGTACAGAAGTAAGCGGCGGTTAAAACATTCTTTTCAGATACATGCATCACACACTCTCCCTAAACTAACACAGGGACACTTACGGATTGTCCTGGGTTGCGTGTGGCGGGTCCTTTTCCGGGCTTGCGTTGGAGGCCTGGTGACGGGTGAAGCCGGATGATGAGGCCCGGGTGAGTCTGGGTAACCACATCTGATATGGCTGTACGCCTCATGAACAAAAAAGACGTGGTGGGCCGACTAATCTAGGCTTACTACCACTGAGGAGGCTATATGGCGGCACCTTAGTGCCTTACGCCAGCCCGTTTGGTTGGGTTGTCTGCGGGGTCTCGGGACTGTACACCTGCCGCTCGTCTTGCTGGGATGACCGTTGTGTACCAACAAATACATACATTACACACGAACACCATTCTTACACTTGTAACTCAACGCCGGGGCAGTTTCCGCGGGTGGGACTGAGGTAGAGTGTCGACTCCCGGCCGGCCCGAGCAAGTAGCGGTTTTCTCTGGTAACAGAGAGGGCTGCTGCCCTGGTTTTAACTCTTACCGAATACTTATTTCTAGAAAAAAAGGGTTGTGATGGCCTTCGCGGGTCAGTACGATATTAAAAAAGATGCCAAAATGAAAAACGTCGATGAAAAACTAGTACCCCAGGCGGTAACCTCTCTGAGGAAATCCGCCGGCAGTTCCGATCCGGTGAAAGCCCGGGTGACTGACGCAGGCCCCACGGATTTTGGGGGGGGGGGGGGGGCCACAAAGACGTGTCTCATGGCCAACAAGGACTGCTAAATGTTCCATGGCCTTTTCTTACAGACAAAGGACGAAGAAGAAGCCTGTCGAGTATAGGCACTAACGAAACCGAGGACAGCAACGTGTCGGTATTTAGCCACCAGACCCAGGAAGAGCTTGCCTCTTTAGAAGAAAGTGTCACTAGACTCGGAGTAAAGCGACAGCAAGGTGCTGATAAAGTCCAATCAGCAACGAATGACATTACAGAGACGCTACAACTAATTAATGATAAGTACGGCAACACAGCGAACGCTGTTAAAAATGGGCTCAAAGCGGCGCTTAAGCATCTTTAAGAGGCAGAGGTGCTGAGAAAAGGCTGTCTTACTGAAGAAGATTTGTATACCAACAACTACCTAAAACGCCATTAATATTTACTAATAAGAATTATCTTAAAAATCGATTGCAACAAAAGCACATTTCATTTTGAACGCGCTTGAGGAAAACATACATACGGAAAGTGGGCGAGGCCTTCAGCGGTGGCTAGTCGAGCCGCCGATTCCCCTGACTGGAGAGCAGAAGCCATTTTTTGCAATCAAATTTTAAGATTTTTGTTATTAATAAAAATGAATGGCGTTTTAAGCAGTTGTAAAGTGAATATAGATGAAGCGAAATACGTTTGAAAAATATACCTATGTTGGCTAACAACTTTTTTATTGCCAACTTTCGAGAGAATCTTTTTTCGGTTTTTACTGCGGTTCGCGAAAAGTTTAAGACCGATTAAGCGGAAATTTTGGGTATATGTTGTAGAGAATAATATCTGACTGGTGATTAAATTTCAGCTTCAAACATTGTATAGAACGCGAATTTTAAGTTTTAAAAAAAATGGTTCAAAATGCCAGATTTTTTGCGATATCCGATAAAACGGCTGAACCAATCTGAACTCAACACGGCTCATTTTGTTTGTCTTAAAAGTACACATCTTATTTACGAAACACATTCTTATGGATGATCCTTCGATTTTTTTGTAGACGTGAAAAACATGTTTTGGCCATTTTTGCCTTTTTTTGGGGGCTCTTGCTGATATTTCTACTTATTAAATTGTTTTAATTTGTTATAATACATTGAAACTACGTTACAACCCTATTTTTTTCGAGCTAGTCATAATTTTCTGGGCCAAAAAATGAATTCTACCATACTAATCACCGTAAACTGTGAAATGCTCGTATTGAAATATGAATACATCTAGTCATATCACTGTGTGCCTTGTCTTCAACGTAAAGTCTAGTGTTCAGGTATAAAAATTGTGGACTATTTATTAAAAGAGCCAGATAACTGTACACGAATCCACCCGATGTAAATCCAATCCTCACAGCAAGCTATGCGCACCAGCACTATTTTTATTTTAGAAAGTGTAAACTTTGTATTCCTTTTTTTATATGCCTAACAGTTGCTGGCTAACCTTTTGTCGTTAAACGTTTGAACATATAAGAATAGCGTTTTTGATAATCATTTATTTCATTTAAAATAAAAAATAAAAAATTGTTTTACATAATATATTAACACGATTCGTGATTTTTGTTTTTGATGAATGATAGACTTCTCAAGATTATTTTTTCGTGATGATGATGCACGTTAAAAAGTACAAATTTGAGAATGTAAGTCAAGAATACCTCGCTTGTTAAGGACTACTAAGATCTCTTAAAAGGCTTAATAAAAATTTTGAAATAAATAATTATGAAAAATAATGTCTTTTATTGTTTATATACATACGTGACTCACTTTCCGCAATGCAGACTAAAAAAACCATTACTTACAGCGTCTATGTACTATCCAAATTTTATAACAGCATTCTATTTTGGCGCGCTTGCCAATTGCAGGCTTACCAATTCCTGAGGTATCTATCAATATCCTGAGGTGATTATGCTATCGGTGTTACTTTACTAGAGTGGATATTCGCTATGCGTCTATGTCGGTGGCGTCATCGAGTAAGAGAAGTTGTCCCTCGCTGAGATGACCAGAATGCACGGAACCTTATAAGGCAATTTTTTAATGAATTAAAAAAAACGTTCCTTAGATCGAATTGACCAAATGAATCAGTGATTTAAGTTTGTATTATGTTAGTGTACAATAATAAATTTTGTTTTCTATTGTCATATGTACTACATGATTGAAAAATTAAGAACATGGATTGCGACTGTGACAACACAACATTTATTAAGTGCATATATATGCCTGCACTTATGTAAAGCTTAAAGTGCACAAGTAACCCACGGAAATATAATATAAATGTGTAAAATTAACCTAACCTGTCATTAGTATTTATGTTTATTAAACACTGTGTTGTGAAAAATCGATAAATGTAAGCAGTACTTATGTTACTCAAGTTTTACACAAGTGCAAGCATGCATGCACTTGTGTATGCTGTATTATTACCACCGTAATATGTTTTTATTTTTTCCAAAGTTTTAGTACACATGACATTACGAAACAAAAATTATTACTGTATACTAACATAATATACACTTAAATCACTGATTCATTCAGTTAATTCACTCTTGATAACTTAATTTCGGGCACTGTACTCTTATCCGGATGACCACCCAAAAAAAAAATCTGCATTCATCAATATGGATTTTGTTCCAAACTACATATTCAAATAAAATTATATCTATGTATATATCGTACACATAGATATAACTTTACGTAGATGTGGCGTTTTCGAACAAAATCTACATCGATCCAAAAAAGTTTAGACACAGAACCTTTGAAGCGTAGACAAAAACCAGACAACAATGAGATCAATTAAATTGATTTGATTTTATTGGTAGTTGCGAATTCAAAGAGCCTATCATATTAGTTTTTTTCTGGCTACTAGGTTTCGTCTACGCTTCGAAGGTTTTAAATCTTAGTTCCATATTACCATGCCACTTTAAAAAGGAAGACAAAATTCTGCGTGTATCTACAAAATTACAATGAACAGGACAATCTTACATGTCTAGTTTCTATGACAATGCCACCACAACGATATTAAATTTTGCCGTTTTTAACCATTTATTTATAGCTATTACTTTTTCAATATTACTAATAGCAACTTAAATGCGTTTATTGTCTTTGCTTTTGAAATATAATTATGAAAGTATTAAATCATGCGCTCACGTATAATAAGTATCTTAAAGTTAGTATGTAACTGATAACTTCTTAGGCTGAGTTTACATGCGGTGGAAGTAGCCTATGGAATATCACAGCATTACAGACAAAAGTTCCCCCACTACCAATTGTATTTGTTACGCCACTTCGTTTCCGCTGTAGATAGTGTGCATCGGGCACATGGAGCGGAACAAAGCGGAGCATAACGGCGGAAGCCGTTAATTACACATAGAAGTGGTATCCTTTTTATGATGACAAAAGATATTGAATGTTTGGACTTCAGGTACAAAAGATTGTGTATCTTGGATTGATTAATGTAGTTACGGTCGATATCTCTATGTAGCCTAGACGTAAGACGAAAATGTTGTCTTTTTTACTACGATCCAGTTTCTCTGAAGAAATTGGTTCACTTACTTGCATATGACAGAATGTTCCAAGTTTACTAAAAAATTAACCCTCTACTATTTTTAACAATAAAGGAAGAAAATTAAGTTTTTTTCTAGTTTTTCATTATATCTCCTCCCCAATGTATAAACTCGTACATAGTATCAATGAAAAGTTTAAAGAAAGATTGATCTGTAAAATGAGATGCGTAGCAATATTTTGTAGGTGATTGTTTACTTGCAAATAGCGGAAATTTGAAAAAGCGCGTTTAATTCAACATTTAATAACTCAAAAATAAAATTATCTGCAAGCTTGAAATTTTGAGAAAATGTTGCTGTTGCTAATATAAACAAGTGTACCAAATTTTTCAAGTTTACAGCGGTTAAGTTCTTTTTTAAAGCTTTATTGCACAATGTATAAAAGTTTTTGTGATCGTCTAATTTAGATCCTACTGGTCAAAAAAATAAAAAAAACTTTTTAACTATAATATCCTGCTAGAGCTTCGAAAAAATTAATTACAACCAGTTTTGTATTCGTAGCTAAAAAGTTGTTTTTTTTGTTTTTTTTTTAACAAAAGAAGAAAAAAAATATTGTTATAGCACGCTCAGGAGCCGAGGTCAACCTTTTTTTATTTTATTTGTTTATTTTTTCTTATTCGTGTACGCTTGGTTATCAATCAATTGAGCTGTAATTTATACATAATACAAGCCAGATTTTTAGGTTTGAATACAATATTATTTGGCAACATTTTCAAGCCTTTCAGTATTATTAAAATATGGTTAATTTTACGTATTTTGGCTCCGTGCACTGGAACAGGCAAGAGCGCTAGAGTGGTAGGAGCAGCGGCTGTGCAGTAACCACAAGAGTGACTTCAAATTCAGTCGGACTTAAAAAACTGTGAATATGTTGGCTTCTCTTTTATCTAAAAAAAATTCTTTTGTACACAATTTAGGGTAGCTTAGCAAGATAAAATGAACTATCATAATTATTCTGATGAAAAAAAAAATTTATTATTGAATCATTGTGTTAAAGTTATTGTCAAGGATTTAACCGCTTTTTAACACTAAAAAATCTTATTTATAATAACCATTAATACCACACGTTTTTAAAAACATCTCATGGTTAAGAGATAATGAAGAAAAAAGTCGTCAACGTATTAAATTTATTAGAAGGTAAATATACTTCGACATAAATTATTTAATTTTCGGAGAACTGATATCAAACTATTACGCAATGAGCTTGACGTTTAATAATTTAACTTTATTGTTGATAAAAAAATGTAGCATAGGGATAACTTGTTAGTAAGCTAGGGACATTGTTGTATCCACGTAAATGGACCAATTTTTGCATAGATCGAGGTGAGAAAAGCCATTTTAATTACTATTTGCGTCTGACATCTAGGATAATGAAAGCAAAAAAATCTTTCTGATAATATTTATGAAGAATTGACTGCATTGTAAAGTCTATTCTTCACTTGACAGTAAATCTGTTAACAACCAAGTATAAATAATTTTTTTCGATTAACTGATGATAAATATTTTAAATGATAAGTTAAAAATACAAAAAATTGTAACACTTATTCAAGTCTACATTCAAGATAAGTAGTAGGATTCAAAATTCACAATTTTCTGTAACTTGTCTTTGGAATTTTTTAATATTCATTTTTAGTTTTTTTTTTTTTTTTTCATTCGATGGATCGATTAGTACAAGTAGCCACAAAGGTCATTTTTTATTATTTTTTTTTTTTATCTGGTGTAAGCTGCAAAATAATAACTGTATGTTACTGACAATCTTACTAATATATAAGGTAGAATCGCTAAAATCGTAATTGCTAACCGCCAAAACTACTGAATGGATTTCGCTGAAATTTTGCATACTGATTCTTGATGATTCCGAGATGGTTTGTGCAGAGGTTTTGTCTTACAAGAGTTGATAACATTAGCGATAAATAAGCCCAAATTTTTGCTAAAATAAGCTAGCTTTGCGCTTTAGTTCAGTAGGATGTGCTAGGTGGCGTCGAGGTAAAATTAAAGCCACCCGCCATCAAAGATAGTGAAAAGTGGTGATAAGATGCCCCATCGAGTTGACGATTATTGTAGACGTTTATCGGCACTACATCAAGAACAAAGTTGTTAGTCGTGCAGATGGTCATCCCAGCTACCGATGACACTCTTCTTTCATGGGCAAGCAAAAAAATCGGTTTTTACCCCGGATCGCCAAGATAACCGAGTGCCACGGAAAAATAGGCGTTCGGAACGTCAATGTCTCCGGGATAATAACAGGAGAAGTGTCTAGCCAGAGCACATCCTGCTCCAACACTTTAGAGTTTTGTGGCTGTTCAACCACCTGGCCAAGAGAC
Source organism: Copidosoma floridanum (assembly GCF_036245765.1). Classification (NCBI taxonomy): domain Eukaryota; kingdom Metazoa; phylum Arthropoda; class Insecta; order Hymenoptera; family Encyrtidae; genus Copidosoma; species Copidosoma floridanum. Next base: position 21,190,358 of record NW_028321881.1, read on the forward strand.
GTCGAAGAATTTTCTACTTCAAATGCAAGCCAAGCAAGACAGCCCTGAGGAGTACGGGCAGCCACAAGAGCCTCCTTCTTACTGGTCGTTGCAACGGTATACCTACCGAGAAAGTATTCTCCAGGCCCACTTTCCCGTCTAACGATCAGCGGTTGGTTATCCCGGGAACGACCTGAATACGAGATAGTCTCTGATCAGCGGCGTATTTTCTTCCAGTACGGTCTCCGTACACAGAGACTCCAAGGATAATAGTCAAGCTACCCACAGCTGGGTCTTCAACATCAAAAATAATAATAAGGAATAACTAAAAAAGTCACCACTGGCCTTTTCAGGGCTATCATAAGTATTTACGTTCCCTACTTAACCATCAATCTCACCAGTTCTTTTAAGAGCCACTTAAGTTAAAAATACCTTGCCAACAAATACATTTTTACTACCTTTTCCGAAAACGATTATGTAAATGATTAAAAGACTATGTAAAGCCGGCCACTATTAAAACAAGTCAATCATTTTCTGGCAGACGTCACGAGTGGAGTTGTTCGTCGCAAAACTGAAAATCCCGGTGACCAACGACCCTACATTATCCCCTTAACTCTAAGCATTCAACCAAGAATCACCGATCCTCTCTAAGATCTGCGCTCGGAGAACCGAACAACTATGAAGGAAAAATAAACTTGAGCCAACGGGCAAGCATCACGAACCAATCTCTCCGCCTTGAAAAAAAGGTGCTTTAGACACCAACGTCTTCGACGTGATACCAGGAGATGTTGGGGAAGAGCTCTTCAACAAGCTATGGAGGCGATCACGTTTGTACGTTTGCTGGAAATTTTAGTCAAGAAAGGGTCATTGGACGTCGAACTACCTTGCCAACTAAATATATTACAACCTAATCAAGTTGAAAAAAATAGCCTTCAGGGCTCACAAAAGTCTCAACTATGCCAAAAGTTGCAAGAAGTCGAATTGAAAGGAAAACTTCAAATGCATCTAATAAATGCAATTTTAGGCGTCAAGAAAATGACGCTGAACATTTATCGAGATTAAAGCAGCATCAAAATCGATAAATCAAGAATTTATTAAGTGAGAGAGAACCTTTTTTTTGCTGTAACGCTCATAGTAATCACTTGAATCTTCCAGATTTGTAAAGAGGTAGAATATGTCCTTGTATTTTTTTGGCGATAAAAAATATAGAGATTAAGCTCCAGGACTTTCTTGCTGTGGTAATAAATTTGTGAGATAAGAAAAAATACTTTTTTTTAATTACTTATTTTTTGTGAGTTTTAAATCTTTACAGCTTTAATAATAGCCCTGTTCATAGATTATACAGAAGAAACCGCAAATCAACGGTCTTTTAGGGCCAACGATTATTTTGTGGCATAAGGAATGCACGGTACTTTATCATTTAAGGGGATTTGGGAGTATCATTTAGAGAGGTAAGGAACGGGAAGTCCATCCAGCACGCGCAGATGGGTGATCAATGGCAATAATTTATAATTTTTTTTCGAAAATTTCCCAGGTGAAAAAACTGAAAAAATTTATTTGCACTTCTGACATGCTTAAATATAACATACATTTTTTTGGAACGATTCTACATGTAAACGTTTCTCCCAAACCTCCTTACATAGTGATATCGTATATCGTCATGTTATTATCCATTTCTCTTTTTGTCGATGTCATTACACTTGTCTTTTTATTCGCAATTGAGATTTTTTCTGGTAACGTATGCTGATCATTAATTTTAACTTACTGAACCACTAAAAACGAAGCTGATTATGTTTTAGTGTTGCACTTATCATCAACTTTTTATTTTGCAAAAATCTCGCAAACTATTCATACGCAAATAAATATTCATGTAGAGATTAATTCCGCAAGTTAGAAGGTATCGTTTAAACCTTGAATGGCTGCAACATAATGTATAATATTTACGGGTACTTGCTGCAAAATTCTGTGTGTTGCTGCACGATAAACCTATTTGAGTTGACAAAACTTTTCCACTCAACTTTTCAGTTCAGACTCTTTAAAGTTTTCATAAATATTCTTTTTACATTTTTAGACTAATTCACACATTATTGTAATAAAATTACGATACGTTTAGCATTTACAGTGAAAAAAAAAAAATCTCTAGTATTGAGTGGGTTGGACTCGCATTGCGGAGGTTTATGCAAAATTGAAAAACAGAGCGATCAAAGTAAAACTTAGAGATGGAAATTATTAAGTTACGACACACCTCTATGCACAATTTTTTAGAAGATAACGAGATCAAATAAGAATAACAACCCTTTGGAAAGTTGTTGTTCAACACAGGCTTTTATGCCCGTATCTAATTTTGACGTAAGGAGTCAATGACAAGACTTTTTAGAAATAAGTTATCATTACTGAAAACTACGTTAATAAACCATAAATTATCAGATAACGTGTAATGTTAAGTGTAAATCTTAATATATTTTTAAATCTTAATAAATTTGTCTATTGTCGTCGTTTTTAGTAATTGGAAGAATGACATGTGGCACCACAGCTTGTAGCAAAAGTTGGAATCTGGGAAGGAAGCTACAAGCCAGTAGCATGAAATCTACATAGTTCAGATATCTTTGAATATCTTAAAAGTTAAGCATTTTATGCTAAAAAATGATGAACTTGTAGAAAATCTAGTTACTTATAAATAAATGCTGGGCTTTAAGGGCTATAAGCTTTTTTATTAAAATCACAACTGAAAGCTACTGCTAAGTGTAAATATAAAACTAAAAAGAATGTACATTTTTAATTGATAAATTATACTGGAATTTTGTTTTGGATCCTTTAAATTATAGATTTCATAGTTTTATATGAATATGATTATTTCATTGAAATCTGGACCCTTTTGAGATTTTTTAAAACTCATAGTGCGTTAACCACAATCTGGGATACACACACACACACTTACTTTATCTTAATTTTTATAGTGTCATACACTCGTTGAATACTAACATTAGTTATGAAAGTAGAGGTAATTGTATTTTTCGCAGTGTTATCACAGATACAATGCATCATGATCGTCGCAATCATACATGATAGTATTTGTTAATCAGGTAAAAAATTTGGCGATATTATTAGCTTTTGATGACCATCCGTGCTGCCAGTGGTAACATCAGTTGGACACCCTCTGGTTACCCTGAATAGTATTATCATTAACTTTTAAATTTCTAGCAACAAAATTAAACATAGCCATAGAGGCCTATGTAGTACAACGATATTTAAGTGGGTTATTATTATTTTTTCTTGCAACCCTAACTAAAATTGTGCTTAGAGACGTATAATAACTTAATAATTAGCATATTGATTTGCGCATGAACTTCAATAAAGCTATTAAAACATTTCATTAGCATTTTAATTATTATTATTATTATTATTATTATTACTGTCACTATTATTTTAATATTGTTATTAACAATGCCACACTTAATCTGCTTGACTCAACAACCAATTTCTATTTGAAAGGTTCTACTTTTTCTTGTTGGGATTTTCTGATCACCTGATGTGGTACATCAGTATAGCCTATATATTATCCTCACAAGTTTTCATAAATGTTGAAAAACAAAATTTACTACAAATGGTTCCTTGTATAATATATACTTATACATAGGTATATCAGTTTTTATATATATATATATATATATATATATATTTTAACGACAGTGGCACCGTTAACAAGAACGTCTGAGAGAATTCACATCTTCACTACAAGATAACTGCACTTCTGTATGCATGTATTTTAGACTTGAGCATATCCCAACTTATATACATCATGGTAGGCATTACGGATAAGAGCGTAGGGGAAGCAGCTCTCTAATAGGTCCATTGTGAGAAACGGTGACTCTTGAACAATTTGGTCAAGTAAGAGGTAGACTGACTCGCGGTTCCGTGTAGCTTCCTTGTCATTCTCTTGACCGAGCCTTAGCAAGCTTGAGGAAGCCAATGCCAAAAATTCTTTCATCCTATCTTCAATGTCATTTTGACCACAAATAGTGAAAAGAGCACCAAATATGTTGTTAACAGCTGTGGCCATGCAGTGAATATTATTAGAATGACCTTCAAGTGATGCTCTGTAAAAAGAGTTTTCGTTACGTGCAAGTTTTGGAATCGAGACTGCAACAAAAACCATGAGTAAACAAACAAACACGTGTTCGTCCTCATCAACCTCAGCTTTTTGGCTTTTAAGAGCTGAAGTAAGAGTCGGATCAACCTTACAACTTAGTCCGGCAGCTGATGTCATCTCTGAGATAACGCGCATCGGATCCCCTGCAGGTAGATGATGTCGGAAATCTAAAATGGAACTTAACAGAAAGGGAATTCTCTCTTCAAGTACGCTTACAAGAGCGTTTTGAGCGAGTTGCCGGAAACTCAAAATTACCCCAATGATAGTGACTCGTTGTAGGACGTTGTCGACGTGCTGAAGCTTTTTAAACTGTTCTCTCATAACTTCAGGCTTGTCAAAATTGGTTCTGAGAGAGATAAGAATGTCTTTGTTGCTAGCCACAAGTTTCTTAAGCTCCTGCACTTGACTCGATATATGCCACATGAGGGTCTCGTTCAGCATTTTCATACCATAGGGACCTATCAGCTCAGCAAGTGCGCGTAGCTCATTCAAGTCAGAGAACTCTTCAGCATTGAACGGAATCGAACCTTCAACTGAAAGGCTGACAAAAGAGTGCTGATTGGGTGAGTAGCAGATGTTGCCAGCACTGACGCGCCTTAATAGAATCTCTGAATACCACTGTGTATAAATAGCAGCAATCGTTTTCTCTCCATGGCTGTCAAGGGCTTGGGTTTGTTGGAGGAGTCCATTGTTGAAAACACGGGTTATGTCTAAGTGTACATAGTTCTCGACAGTCTGTAGCACGTTCATGTACGCACGCACACTTACGAGGAGCTCAGATGGCTTAGCAATGACATTGGAATCAGGATCAAACATGACCATACCCACAAGTGCTCTAGCAAATCGTGTTTCAAGATGTTGGTGCAGGTACTCCCTTGGAGCAAATGTGTACTCCCATACGTTGATAGTGGGACAGTAATTAATCGCGTAACAGAGCTCTGTCAAGGCCATGTGCAACTTGTCCATGGTAGTGAGCTCCTCTCTGGTTTTGCGGTAACTCTCATAGCCTGGCTTTTGTATTTCAAAATTTTTTTTGTTTTTGTCTTTCTTTTTCCTATTAACGACTTGCGAGATAAGTAGAGCGCAATGCTTTGGCAAAAGTTTGTCGCTCATGTTGCACTGTTTATCGCATATCGTCGTGATAATGTTTTTGGCTTCCTTTGCCATTTCATCAAGGTACATATTGACGACCGACAAGCTACGCTCTCGTATATGGTGGCGTTCCTCTGGACAGAGTTCATGAGTGCAACTTTGAAAGTGGCTGCAGATCAAAGGAAAACCAACGATGTAACGATTCTGAGCTGGAAATTCGAGACACATGTGAAACTGATCCTCAAAAATTTTGCTGTAAAAGCAAAAGATAGAAAGATCAGATGTCTCGACTAGAACATTATCAAGGCTGTCAACCATTTTAGTATGGAAAATAGTGGTATCCATAAAAGATGCCAGTTCTCTGTTATCAGCTAGCTTAAAGCTACTTTTCCCAACTGATAGATAAGCTTGTATTCTAAACCAGTCAAGTCTGAATGCTCGAAAGTCAAAGAGTTCGTTGTCCTCAACTTGTTTGACTGTTAGACTTGCTATGGTTGAGCACATATCACTTAATATTGCACCTTCTTCCTCAGGGCAAACAGGTAGATTTTGAATAATTTGATGCATTGCTGGTGCATCAAAACCAGACAAATACTGAACGTAGTATCGTTGAAGTACCTGAAACAAAAACGAGCTTGGTTATAAAGAGTAAGTTTTAGTTCATAATTATAAATACTTCGACTGATTCGTTAATTTCATAAAAATAACGTGATGCTACTGCTAAACTCATGAACTGACAGAGATATTAAATATTTTAATTTCTGATGAGTGGAGTTAAGAAAAATATTTTTAAAAGTTATTAATGCTGACATAAAGATCTGAATATAAAAAATTATTTAAAACTCCAATGTGATAAAAAATAGTAATTATCTTAAGAAATTAACGAAACTAGGTCGAGCCAACGAATCTTAGCCACTAAACTGTCAAATACCAGGTTCTACTTAGTGTAAACTCTCAAAAATAGGCTATTTACCCCATAAATAAAACGTAGTAACAAGGGGCTACGTGATTGTACAAAAAAATTTTTTTAAAGAAGGTCCCATAAAAAAAAACTACAATTTTAAGGATAGTATAAGACGTCCAATGACAGTTGGATAAAAATTAAAATAACGTCCAATGATAATACTGTCAAATTTTCTATTTATTAATAAACAAAACGACGTTTTAACCGTTTGGACAATGTCCCGGCCCTCATCAGGTACAAAAATCTATAAGTAATAAAAAATTCTTTACAATACAAATTTTGATAAATGCAATAAACGCAAATTAAGTAAAGTTTATAATACACCTCTGACTCTTACGAAGGGAATGTATGATCGTAATGTAGTCAGAGTTTCAAGTTTTGTTGCTTTTATACCCTGCACATATACAAATGACACAATATACGCACACAATACAATCAAACAAGAATCGCAGGTAGTTCCTTGTGAGACATACGTAAACAGATCATGTTTTCCTAATACCATAAATGAAAGGGGCCCTCAAACCATGTACATAGAATTAGCCTCCTTTCTTAATTGACTTAACAGGAGACTTGTAACAATCTTTCAATTTTTCTGTATCTTGTTGTGTATTAATATTATTATTGAAATAATGTTTATTAAACATTTCAGAGAACTGGCGCTTCTTATAATTTTGTTGTGTGTCTAAAATTTTTATTTTATCAAAATTAAAGTTGTGTGTAAATTCAACGCTATGTTGTGATAGTACAGATGTATCCTTATTTTTCTCTATGTCTCTTTTATGTTTTGCCATTCTTAATTTTAAAGCTCTCGATGTTTGACCGACATAACAGCAGTTGCAATCTGCACATGGTATGTGGTAAACGACATTATTTTTATCGAGTGGCTCTGTGACATCTTTTCCAAGTGATAAGATCGAATCCAATTTATTGTTTAAACTGTATATAAGACCAATGTGAAGCTTCTTACAAAAATATTTAATAGGACCGTGCAAGTGGGGAATATACGGCAATGATAAGATTACTTTATAATTATTATGGTTTCTATTGCGAATGTCAATCATGTTCATGTTTTTTAAGGTATTTATTCTTTTGTTAAAAAATTTATCAATAAATTTTTGAGGATAGTTGTTAGCTAGTTAAAATTTATTGATTAATTTTAAATTATCGTTATGAAATTGAGTGTCTGCTAACTTAATGGAAAAGTCTACTAATGTGTAAATTATGCCTATTTTATGTTGTATTGGATGGTGGGAGAGAAAATTCAAGTATCGGCCTGAACGTGTGGGTTGTTGGTACCAATTAGTTAGCACTGAGTTATTTTGTTGAATAATGATTTTTAAATCTAAAAACTAATGCCGCTGTTGTTGCATGTCTCAACAGTGAATTGTAATTCCGGACAATAGCTATCAAATGTGTTTTTAATATAGTTAATGTATTTAGTAGGCACAAATATGAGAATATCATCCACATACCGCACATACAGTGGAACATAAATACATAACTTCTCTAAGCATGAAATTTCAAGTAAACGCATTACAAGATCACACAGTACTGGACTACAGGGACTGCGCATTGGAGAGCCAAAAATTTGTTTATAAAATTTCTTGTTGGGATGGAAAAAAGTTGAATTCAAAATTAAAGATACACCTGTGCAAAATTCATTGAGGGAAACATTGATTTTACCAATCAAGAATTTCCAAAAATGTCTTATTGCATTTATGATTAAGGTTTCACTAGTATTAGTAAATAAACTAACAACATCTAGACTAATAAGAGTGTGACCAGGTGAAATGATAATATCTTTTTATTTATTTTTCAACTCATAACTATTTTTTACGTGTGATTTTGCCCGTAGAATATTCTTAATCAAAAAATCAGAAAGAAATTTTGAAAAAATATAAGTAGGTGAATTCAGTGTCGAAACAATGATACGATAGGGAAGTCTTTTTTGTGTATTTTTATTAGTCCGTAGCATTTAGATAAGTTTTTTTATGAATATCTTCATCAAACTTATTTAATTCATCAAAAATACCGTATTGACCCAACTTGCTTACAAAACTTTTTGTATCTTTAATTAATTGCTTTAAAGGATTATTTTCTAGCTGTGAATAATATTCATCATCACTTAACAATTCTTCTACTTTATAAATGTAAGTTTCTTTGTCAATGACAACAGTGATATTACCTTTGTCTGCTTTAGTAATTAAAATGTGTTTATTATTTTTAAGAAATACTCGTGTTCGCTTTAAATTGTCTTGGAGTATTCCATCATTTAAAGAAAGACGAGTAGATACATTGTGTCTGTTGTTACCAACAATGTTAAGTAGTCCCCTTCGGACAGTCCCAAATTCTCCAAAATATTTTAATGAATGTTCAACATTTCCGTATATTCCCTACTTGCACGGTCCTATTAAATATTTTTGTAAGAAGCTTCACATTGGTCTTGTATACAGTTAAAACAATAAATTGGATTCGATCTTATCACTTGGAAAAGATGTCACAGAGCCACTCGATAAAAATAATGTCGTTTACCACATACCATGTGCAGATTGCAACTGCTGTTATGTCGGTCAAACATCGAGAGCTTTAAAATTAAGAATGGCAAAACATAAAAGAGACATAGAGAAAAATAAGGATACATCTGTACTATCACAACATAGCGTTGAATTTACACACAACTTTAATTTTGATAAAATAAAAATTTTAGACACACAACAAAATTATAAGAAGCGCCAGTTCTCTGAAATGTTTAATAAACATTATTTCAATAATAATATTAATACACAACAAGGTACAGAAAAATTGAAAGATTGTTACAAGTCTCCTGTTAAGTCAATTAAGAAAGGAGGCTAATTCTATGTACATGGTTTGAGGGCCCCTTTCATTTATGGTATTAGGAAAACATGATCTGTTTACGTATGTCTCACAAGGAACTACCTGCGATTCTTGTTTGATTGTATTGTGTGCGTATATTGTGTCATTTGTATATGTGCAGGGTATAAAAGCAACAAAACTTGAAACTCTGACTACATTACGATCATACATTCCCTTCGTAAGAGTCAGAGGTGTATTATACACTTTACTTAATTTGCGTTTATTGCATTTATCAAAATTTGTATTGTAAAGAATTTTTTATTTCTCATAGATTTTTGTACCTGATGAGAGCCGGGACATTGTCCAAACGGTTGAAACGTCGTTATGTTTTTTAATAAATACAAAATTTGACAGTATTACCATTGGACGTCATTTTAATTATAATTTTAAGGATTTATAATGTATGTCGACTAAACTTAGTATTAAATTATTATTTATAAGAAAGTAATAAAAAAAATTGAGTGAATAGTCTTTGAGTTTCGTAGTAGCAGCAGCACTGCATCAAAAACTTGTATAAGCTCGTGCATGTTTTCGCGCATATACGTATTTACTGCGTTTAAAAATATATTATTACATAGGTGGGTATAGACAATGTGTACATAAAAAAAGAGCAGCATTCACTGATTACTTTTCGTCCTATTAATTGTGTTGAAATAAAATTGTTTTTCTTTTATAGCATTAAACAAGTACGCACGAGACATTGGTTTTTCTCATGATAAACAGTGTATTCAGTCGAGTGTATACCCATCAGATTATGCAGGTACATATACATATGACTTGTAGTTGACGCAAGACGCAAAAACAAACTCAAAAAAAGGTTTAAAAGAAATTTTGAAACAATCGAAGTCAACTTTTTCGGCTCGGTTTCTATTTTTATGAGAACAATATAGGCCATTCTTTAAGCACATTTGTATACATGTTAACATTATTTTTTTTTAACTTTGGGGAAAATAATACATTTCGTTACTCAGCCTAGAAGTACAGGTCATGTTTTATTGTTTTTTCATAGTATGTATGTCAATTGCTTTATGATGAATGAGCCTATAAATGATTTAAGTATAATTTGGTTTTATTAGAATGAAAAATAAAAAATTATGTCTGATATCATCAATTTTGTCTCAAGAATTCAAAAACAGAGAAACAAAAAACTTTTTTTATAAAAAAAAATAAAGATACTTTCACGTCCATAACGCATTTAAATGGCAATGTATGTACATTGCAAATTTGGGGGTCATATACAGTAAGATAAAAGCTTACCCGCATGACATCATAATTTTATGCCTCAAGCAGTGATGCCAGACGGGACGGAGCACAGTGGTAAAGCTCGAAAAATTCTCAAAATTTGTGCTTCCAATGAATTTTTACTTAAATTAAACGTTTTGAGGCTTATTTTGTTCCTCAGAACTTAAGCTACAAGGATCTGAGCCCTTCGGACGTTTCACTATTTTTGATATATATGTGTTCCAGGTATATATACAGCGGGTTTCCATATTCAAAATACTATGAATACATAATGCGTTGTTAAAGTTAACCGATTTGTACAAAAATTGGTATACGGAGTTTATGGGGTCACTGATTACGAATCAAAGGTTAGAATTTAAAATTTCAGTGGGGCGGATCCAAGATGACGGACAAAATTTTTAAAAATAAACCGATTTCTACAAAAATTGGTTTACAGGGGTTTTTGGGGTCGCTGATTACGAATCGAAGGTCAGAATTGAGAATTTCAAGATGATGGATCCAAGATGGTGGAAAAATTTTCTAAAATTACCGTTTCCTGCTAACTTTGAGATGTAAATATTTTAGAGTTTTCTGATTCGAAGATGGCAGATCCAAGGTGGTCGACAAATTTTGGAAAATCGTCCGTCTTCTGCTAACTTTAAGATGTAAATGTTTTGGGGTTTTCTGATTATTATTCTGAGGTTACATTTCCTGATTCGAAGATGGTGGATCCAAGATGGTGGACTAAACTTTAGAAAAATTGCCAGAAAATGCATCACAATCTCTGCCTCTACTGAATTTTGACTGGATTAAGGTTTTTTTGGCTTACGTTACTTCTTACATCGAAACCTACAGTGATCTTATTCCCTTGGAGAAGTGATGTTAAAAAATGTATGCATATTTACTAGGAAAATTTCGGTAATTTGTGAAATTCCGACGTTCGGATCAAATTTTAAACTAGTTTTAGATATCCCAGTAGGTTGAACTTCTATGTGAGTGTTTAGTATTGAAAGACAACAAATGTAAGGTTACTAAATAATATTCAGGATACAATATGGCGGCCGATACAAAATGGCCGATTGTCTTTTGTCTCACAAGGCATGAGACATGGGGTTTAAAGGGAAGGGTAAACTGAGAATAGCATATGAATAGAACATAATCCGTTCATAATCTAATAATACTATAAATGAATATTTCAAGATATACATATTATTTATTAAGAGGAACAAATTTCGTATTTAGAAGTATCTGTTCCTTAACAAAACCGTTATTATATGATTAATAACTCTCGTATTCAGATACTTCATCACTTGTATCTTCCATCGATGTATCTGTAGATGCACAGTTAACCAACAAGTTATTTTCACATTTCTCTACCGAGTTTTCATTCTTGCGTTTGAGCAGAAATATCATTTCGTCCGTCAGACACGTACTCTATTTTTTAGGGGTCTCACGACGTAACGAGAAAAATGAATCAGAGTTAATCATCAATCTATGGAAAATATCTGTTTTAGTTGCCACTCTAAAAAAAATTTTCAAGTTCGGGTAACAACACATTTAAGATAGTACAAATTCTGCTTAGCATTGTTAGAGTTTAAGAAATTGGTTGTTCTTTGAAATAGTAAAGGTTGAAAAAACAATATTTTACTCTGAATTCCTCAAAGTTGATTTGTTCACCAGATGATACAACGGCCAGAATAATCTTAAAACGTCTTACAAGTTCCACGTTAAACCCTTAAATTTAGTTGATTTGTCTATATTATACTACTTTGGAATATGCATTTTAAAAAAAGTGTTGGAAAGAAACAGCATTAAACCTGTTACTTCAGATACAGCATCGACATTATTAAAAAATTTTCGAGCTATGTTGCCGTTATTAGTATTACCCGCACCTAGAGTTGGCGCATCGACTTATATTCCTAGTTTCTTTATGAGACCATCTTGAATTAATTTTTTTTTTTTGCACGATTTCTTGATTTTTCTTCTTTACTTTGATCATAAAAATTAATTGTACAACCTTGTGCGTAGTAGGAATAATTTTTGTTACGTGATTGTCTTAAAGTCAATAAAGCCTATATTTCTTTACATTAATTGAGAAGGTGTAAAACAATCTTGTAATATTAAAGCACGTCTGATTGTGATAATAATTATTACACCTCTTGTACAATAAATACTCTATGAATTTTCGGTTTTTAATAAATATGTATTAAACTAGCTTTTCTCTCAACTTAGTTGTTATCAAAAGAATATATAACGTTGGTAAGCAAATCAATTTCTTATTCATTTACTATTGTAACGAGGTAAAACTGCGATCTGCCGTTTTACTCGTTCGTCGCGCCTTTTCTGACGGGCCGCCGCCTATTGGGTCTTTCGCAGACTAACGGCCGCGGGCGATATGGAGAATCGCGCTGTTATTTATTTTTTTTATGTGATGCCCCCCCCCTCCAGACCAATGGACGACGAGGTAGCAGCAGCACGGACAGCACGACGACAAGGAGCGACCCTCAACGAGTGAGCGCTCGAGCCCTGCCAGCATGCTTTTAGGCCGTTCGACCGATACAACTGCGAGAGAAGATGCGTGGACTTTGCGGCGCAGCGGTGCACCCGATATATGCGAGATGCGCAAGAGAGTCAGTTGGGATTTGCCTGTTGAGCCAGCGTGCGCTTGTGGTTGACGATTTTTCCCGCGCGTTCTTTTTCTTGTTCGTGTGTTCTTGGAGAGTTTCGCGGAGAGTTTTCCGGGTGTAGCTGAGGTGGAGAGAGTGAGTCCGTGGAGAAGAGGTAGAGGACGAGAGAGAGTAGGGAGGAGTACCGAGAGACGTGGATAGGAAGCGTGGAGGGTGAAGAAAGAGAGAGAGGTTCGACGACGACGACGAGGCGAGCAGTGGGTCCACCAGCCGGCGGCCTCCAGGGTTATGTACACCGCGACGTAACGTCTTATTCTTCGTCCCTTAGAAAAGGACGAATTTCCTTCCCCATTCCCCCCCCCTTTCTGCTGCGTGAAAGCCCCCCCCTTTTTTTTTGTTGATTAGAATTCCAGGGATAAGAGGACGAGTGAGCAGAGCAGATCGAGAGAGAAGAGCCAGAAAGTGAAGTAAAAGAACTCTTAGTAACCAGCTTCCCCGTACCTTTGACCCGGACCCCTTTCCCCCTTTGTATTTTACAGGTCCCGGAGGATGCAGTGTTACACTATCAGCTATTGCACCCTACTTGAATATTACAATTATAATTATTTGTTAATGAACAGATACTTCTAAATACGAAATTTGTTCCTCTTAATAAATAATATGTATATCTTGAAATATTCATTTATGGCATTGTTTGATTCTAAACGGATACCGTTCTATTCACACGTTATACTCGGTTTACCCTTCCCTTTAAGACCCAAGTCTCATGCATTGTAAGACAAAAGACAATCGGCCATTTTGTATCGGCCGCGATATTGTATCCTGAATATTATTTAGTAACCTTACATTTATTGTCTTTCAATACTAAACACTCACATAGAAGTTCAACCTACTGGGATATCTAAAACTAGTTTAAAATTTGATCCGAACGTCGGAATTTCACAAATTACCGAAATTTTCCCTGTAAATATGCATACATTTTTTAACATCACTTCTCCAAGGGAATAAGATCACTGTAGGTTTCGATGCAAGAAGTAACGTAAGCCAAAAAAACCTTAATCCAGTCAAAATTCAGTGGAGGCAGAAATTGTGATGCATTTTCTGGCAATTTTTCTGAAGTTTAGTCTGCCATCATTGATCCACCATCTTTGAATCAGAAAATGTGACCTTAGATTTGTAAACAGCAAACCATAAAACATTTACATCTTAAAGTTCGCAGAAAACGGGTACTTTTCAAAAAATTTGCCACCATCTTGGACTTGCCATCTTCAAATTTTGAATTCTGACCTTCGATTCGTAATCAGCGTCTAAAAAACCCCTGTATAAAATTTTTTGTTCAAAACGATTTATTTTTAAAAATTTTGTCCGCCATCTTTAAATTCTTAATTCTGACCTTCGATTCGTAATCAGCGACCCCAAAAACTCCCGTATACCAATTTTTGTACAAATTGGTTAACTTCAGCAACGCATTATGTATCCAGAGTATTCTGACTATCGAAAATTGCTGTATATATACCTGAAATACATATATATATATCAAAAATAGTGAAACGTCTGAGGGACTCAGATCCTTGTAGCTTAAGTTCTGAGGAACAAAATAAACTTAAAAACGTTTAATTTGAGTAAAAATTCATTGGAAGCACGAGTTTTGAGAATTTTTTGGGCTTTTTGGACCACTGTGCGGCGTTCCCCTCAAAGCAGAATCAAGCACTCTAGAGACTCACAAGCTATGGGCT